>NW_027436553.1:300000-600000 GCF_031877795.1 Strix aluco
CTAACACTTGTTCAGAACGAAAGAAAGCACAGAGCCCCAGATTCTATGTTGTCCTGGAGAGCTTGCAGAGCACTGGGGAAAGGCAGGCAGAGAATTCCTTGCTAGCACCTTCTCTGTGCCTGGGAAGCAGAAGTGTTCACATTGCTTCGCAGAATCGCTTTTGTGCAGAAAACACTAACACTTGTTCAGAAGGAAAGAAAGCACAGAGCCCGAGATTCTATGTTGTCCTGGAGAGCTTGCAGAGCACTGGGGAAAGGCAGGCAGAGAATTCCTTGCTAGCACCTTCTCTGTGCCTGGGAAGCAGAAGTGTTCACATTGCTTCGCAGAATCGCTTTTGTGCAGAAAACACTAACACTTGTTCAGAAGGAAAGAAAGCACAGAGCCCCAGATTCTATGTTGTCCTGGAGAGCTTGCAGAGCACTGGGGAAAGGCAGGCAGAGAATTCCCTGATAGCACCTTCTCTGTGGCTGTTCACATTGCTTCGCAGAATCGCTTTTGTGCAGAAAACAGTAACACTTGTTCAGAACGAAAGGAAGCACAGAGCCCCAGATTTTATGTTGTCCTGGAGAGCTTGCAGAGCACTGGGGAAAGGCAGGCAGAGAATTCCCTGCTAGCACCTTCTCTATGCCTGGGAAGCAGAAGTGTTCACATTGCTTCGCTGTAGCGCTTTTGTGCAGAAAACAGTAATACTTGTTCAGAACGAAAGAAAGCACAGAGCCCCAGATTTTATGTTGTCCTGGAGAGCTTGCAGAGCACTGGGGAAAGGCAGGCAGAGAATTCCTTGCTAGCACCTTCTCTGTGCCTGTTCACATTGCTTCGCAGAATCGCTTTTGTGCAGAAAACAGTAACACTTGTTCAGAACGAAAGAAAGCATGAGCCCCAGATTTTATGTTGTCCTGGAGAGCTTGCAGAGCACTGGGGAAAGGCAGGCAGAGAATTCCCTGCTAGCACCTTCTCTGTGCCTGTTCACATTGCTTCGCAGAATCGCTTTTGTGCAGAAAACAGTAACACTTGTTCAGAACGAAAGAAAGCACAGAGCCCCGGATTTTATGTTGTCCTGGAGAGCTTGCAGAGCACTGGGGAAAGGCAGGCAGAGAATTCCCTGCTAGCACCTTCTCTGTGCCTGGGAAGCAGAAGTGTTCACATTGCTTCGCAGAATCGCTTTTGTGCAGAAAACACTAACACTTGTTCAGAAGGAAAGAAAGCACAGAGCCCCAGATTTTATGTTGTCCTGGAGAGCTTGCAGAGCACTGGGGAAAGGCAGGCAGAGAATTCCCTGCTAGCACCTTCTCTGTGCCTGTTCACATTGCTTCGCAGAATCGCTTTTGTGCAGAAAACACTAACACTTGTTCAGAACGAAAGAAAGCACAGAGCCCCAGATTCTATGTTGTCCTGGAGAGCTTGCAGAGCACTGGGGAAAGGCAGGCAGAGAATTCCCTGCTAGCACCTTCTCTGTGCCTGTTCATATTGCTTCGCAGAATCGCTTTTGTGCAGAAAACACTAACACTTGTTCAGAACGAAAGAAAGCACAGAGCCCCAGATTTGCTGTTGTCCTGGAGAGCTTGCAGAGCACTGGGGAAAGGCAGGCAGAGAATTCCCTGCTAGCACCTTCTCTGTGCCTGTTCACATTGCTTCGCAGAATCGCTTTTGTGCAGAAAACACTAACACTTGTTCAGAACGAAAGAAAGCATGAGCCCCAGATTTGCTGTTGTCCTGGAGAGCTTGCAGAGCACTGGGGAAAGGCAGGCAGAGAATTCCCTGCTAGCACCTTCTCTGTGCCTGGGAAGCAGAAGTGTTCACATTGCTTCGCAGAATCGCTTTTGTGCAGAAAACAGTAACACTTGTTCAGAACGAAAGGAAGCACAGAGCCCCAGATTTTATGTTGTCCTGGAGAGCTTGCAGAGCACTGGGGAAAGGCAGGCAGAGAATTCCCTGCTAGCACCTTCTCTGTGCCTGTTCACATTGCTTCGCAGAATCGCTTTTGTGCAGAAAACACTAACACTTGTTCAGAACGAAAGATAGCATGAGCCCCAGATTTGCTGTTGTCCTGGAGAGCTTGCAGAGCACTGGGGAAAGGCAGGCAGAGAATTCCCTGCTAGCACCTTCTCTGTGCCTGGGAAGCAGAAGTGTTCACATTGCTTCGCAGAATCGCTTTTGTGCAGAAAACAGTAACACTTGTTCAGAACGAAAGAAAGCACAGAGCCCCAGATTTGCTGTTGTCCTGGAGAGCTTGCAGAGCACTGGGGAAAGGCAGGCAGAGAATTCCCTGCTAGCACCTTCTCTGTGCCTGGGAAGCAGAAGTGTTCACATTGCTTTGCAAGAATCGCTTTTGTGCAGAAAACAGTAACACTTGTTCAGAACGAAAGGAAGCACAGAGCCCCAGATTTTATGTTGTCCTGGAGAGCTTGCAGAGCACTGGGGAAAGGCAGGCAGAGAATTCCCTGCTAGCACCTTCTCTGTGCCTGGGAAGCAGAAGTGTTCACATTGCTTCGCAGAATTGCTTTTGTGCAGAAAACACTAACACTTGTTCAGAACGAAAGAAAGCATGAGCCCCAGATTTGCTGTTGTCCTGGAGAGCTTGCAGAGCACTGGGGAAAGGCAGGCAGAGAATTCCCTGCTAGCACCTTCTCTGTGCCTGTTCACATTGCTTCGCTGTATCGCTTTTGTGCAGAAAACAGTAACACTTGTTCAGAACGAAAGAAAGCACAGAGCCCCAGATTCTATGTTGTCCTGGAGAGCTTGCAGAGCACTGGGGAAAGGCAGGCAGAGAATTCCTTGCTAGCACCTTCTCTGTGCCTGGGAAGCAGAAGTGTTCACATTGCTTCGCAAGAATCGCTTTTGTGCAGAAAACAGTAACACTTGTTCAGAAGGAAAGAAAGCACAGAGCCCCAGATTCTATGTTGTCCTGGAGAGCTTGCAGAGCACTGGGGAAAGGCAGGCAGAGAATTCCTTGCTAGCACCTTCTCTGTGCTGGGAAGCAGAAGTGTTCACATTGCTTCGCAGAATCGCTTTTGTGCAGAAAACACTAACACTTGTTCAGAACGAAAGAAAGCACAGAGCCCCAGATTCTATGTTGTCCTGGAGAGCTTGCAGAGCACTGGGGAAAGGCAGGCAGAGAATTCCTTGCTAGCACCTTCTCTGTGCCTGGGAAGCAGAAGTGTTCACATTGCTTCGCAGAATCGCTTTTGTGCAGAAAACACTAACACTTGTTCAGAAGGAAAGAAAGCACAGAGCCCGAGATTCTATGTTGTCCTGGAGAGCTTGCAGAGCACTGGGGAAAGGCAGGCAGAGAATTCCTTGCTAGCACCTTCTCTGTGCCTGGGAAGCAGAAGTGTTCACATTGCTTCGCAGAATCGCTTTTGTGCAGAAAACACTAACACTTGTTCAGAAGGAAAGAAAGCACAGAGCCCCAGATTCTATGTTGTCCTGGAGAGCTTGCAGAGCACTGGGGAAAGGCAGGCAGAGAATTCCCTGATAGCACCTTCTCTGTGGCTGTTCACATTGCTTCGCAGAATCGCTTTTGTGCAGAAAACAGTAACACTTGTTCAGAACGAAAGGAAGCACAGAGCCCCAGATTTTATGTTGTCCTGGAGAGCTTGCAGAGCACTGGGGAAAGGCAGGCAGAGAATTCCCTGCTAGCACCTTCTCTATGCCTGGGAAGCAGAAGTGTTCACATTGCTTCGCTGTAGCGCTTTTGTGCAGAAAACAGTAATACTTGTTCAGAACGAAAGAAAGCACAGAGCCCCAGATTTTATGTTGTCCTGGAGAGCTTGCAGAGCACTGGGGAAAGGCAGGCAGAGAATTCCTTGCTAGCACCTTCTCTGTGCCTGTTCACATTGCTTCGCAGAATCGCTTTTGTGCAGAAAACAGTAACACTTGTTCAGAACGAAAGAAAGCATGAGCCCCAGATTTTATGTTGTCCTGGAGAGCTTGCAGAGCACTGGGGAAAGGCAGGCAGAGAATTCCCTGCTAGCACCTTCTCTGTGCCTGTTCACATTGCTTCGCAGAATCGCTTTTGTGCAGAAAACAGTAACACTTGTTCAGAACGAAAGAAAGCACAGAGCCCCGGATTTTATGTTGTCCTGGAGAGCTTGCAGAGCACTGGGGAAAGGCAGGCAGAGAATTCCCTGCTAGCACCTTCTCTGTGCCTGGGAAGCAGAAGTGTTCACATTGCTTCGCAGAATCGCTTTTGTGCAGAAAACACTAACACTTGTTCAGAAGGAAAGAAAGCACAGAGCCCCAGATTTTATGTTGTCCTGGAGAGCTTGCAGAGCACTGGGGAAAGGCAGGCAGAGAATTCCCTGCTAGCACCTTCTCTGTGCCTGTTCACATTGCTTCGCAGAATCGCTTTTGTGCAGAAAACACTAACACTTGTTCAGAACGAAAGAAAGCACAGAGCCCCAGATTCTATGTTGTCCTGGAGAGCTTGCAGAGCACTGGGGAAAGGCAGGCAGAGAATTCCCTGCTAGCACCTTCTCTGTGCCTGTTCATATTGCTTCGCAGAATCGCTTTTGTGCAGAAAACACTAACACTTGTTCAGAACGAAAGAAAGCACAGAGCCCCAGATTTGCTGTTGTCCTGGAGAGCTTGCAGAGCACTGGGGAAAGGCAGGCAGAGAATTCCCTGCTAGCACCTTCTCTGTGCCTGTTCACATTGCTTCGCAGAATCGCTTTTGTGCAGAAAACACTAACACTTGTTCAGAACGAAAGAAAGCATGAGCCCCAGATTTGCTGTTGTCCTGGAGAGCTTGCAGAGCACTGGGGAAAGGCAGGCAGAGAATTCCCTGCTAGCACCTTCTCTGTGCCTGGGAAGCAGAAGTGTTCACATTGCTTCGCAGAATCGCTTTTGTGCAGAAAACAGTAACACTTGTTCAGAACGAAAGGAAGCACAGAGCCCCAGATTTTATGTTGTCCTGGAGAGCTTGCAGAGCACTGGGGAAAGGCAGGCAGAGAATTCCCTGCTAGCACCTTCTCTGTGCCTGGGAAGCAGAAGTGTTCACATTGCTTCGCAGAATTGCTTTTGTGCAGAAAACACTAACACTTGTTCAGAACGAAAGAAAGCATGAGCCCCAGATTTGCTGTTGTCCTGGAGAGCTTGCAGAGCACTGGGGAAAGGCAGGCAGAGAATTCCCTGCTAGCACCTTCTCTGTGCCTGTTCACATTGCTTCGCAGAATCGCTTTTGTGCAGAAAACAGTAACACTTGTTCAGAACGAAAGAAAGCACAGAGCCCCGGATTTTATGTTGTCCTGGAGAGCTTGCAGAGCACTGGGGAAAGGCAGGCAGAGAATTCCCTGCTAGCACCTTCTCTGTGCCTGGGAAGCAGAAGTGTTCACATTGCTTCGCAGAATCGCTTTTGTGCAGAAAACACTAACACTTGTTCAGAAGGAAACAAAGCACAGAGCCCCAGATTTTATGTTGTCCTGGAGAGCTTGCAGAGCACTGGGGAAAGGCAGGCAGAGAATTCCCTGCTAGCACCTTCTCTGTGCCTGTTCACATTGCTTCGCAGAATCGCTTTTGTGCAGAAAACACTAACACTTGTTCAGAACGAAAGAAAGCACAGAGCCCCAGATTCTATGTTGTCCTGGAGAGCTTGCAGAGCACTGGGGAAAGGCAGGCAGAGAATTCCCTGCTAGCACCTTCTCTGTGCCTGTTCATATTGCTTCGCAGAATCGCTTTTGTGCAGAAAACACTAACACTTGTTCAGAACGAAAGAAAGCACAGAGCCCCAGATTTGCTGTTGTCCTGGAGAGCTTGCAGAGCACTGGGGAAAGGCAGGCAGAGAATTCCCTGCTAGCACCTTCTCTGTGCCTGTTCACATTGCTTCGCAGAATCGCTTTTGTGCAGAAAACACTAACACTTGTTCAGAATGAAAGAAAGCATGAGCCCCAGATTTGCTGTTGTCCTGGAGAGCTTGCAGAGCACTGGGGAAAGGCAGGCAGAGAATTCCCTGCTAGCACCTTCTCTGTGCCTGGGAAGCAGAAGTGTTCACATTGCTTCGCAGAATCGCTTTTGTGCAGAAAACAGTAACACTTGTTCAGAACGAAAGAAAGCACAGAGCCCCAGATTTGCTGTTGTCCTGGAGAGCTTGCAGAGCACTGGGGAAAGGCAGGCAGAGAATTCCCTGCTAGCACCTTCTCTGTGCCTGGGAAGCAGAAGTGTTCACATTGCTTTGCAAGAATCGCTTTTGTGCAGAAAACAGTAACACTTGTTCAGAACGAAAGAAAGCACAGAGCCCCAGATTTTATGTTGTCCTGGAGAGCTTGCAGAGCACTGGGGAAAGGCAGGCAGAGAATTCCCTGCTAGCACCTTCTCTGTGCCTGGGAAGCAGAAGTGTTCACATTGCTTCGCAGAATTGCTTTTGTGCAGAAAACACTAACACTTGTTCAGAACGAAAGAAAGCATGAGCCCCAGATTTGCTGTTGTCCTGGAGAGCTTGCAGAGCACTGGGGAAAGGCAGGCAGAGAATTCCTTGCTAGCACCTTCTCTGTGCCTGTTCACATTGCTTCGCAGAATCGCTTTTGTGCAGAAAACACTAACACTTGTTCAGAACGAAAGGAAGCACAGAGCCCCAGATTCTATGTTGTCCTGGAGAGCTTGCAGAGCACTGGGGAAAGGCAGGCAGAGAATTCCTTGCTAGCACCTTCTCTGTGCCTGGGAAGCAGAAGTGTTCACATTGCTTCGCAAGAATCGCTTTTGTGCAGAAAACAGTAACACTTGTTCAGAACGAAAGAAAGCACAGAGCCCCAGATTCTATGTTGTCCTGGAGAGCTTGCAGAGCACTGGGGAAAGGCAGGCAGAGAATTCCCTGCTAGCACCTTCTCTGTGCCTGGGAAGCAGAAGTGTGCACATTGCTTTGCAGAATCGCTTTTGTGCAGAAAACAGTAACACTTGTTCAGAACGAAAGAAAGCATGAGCCCCAGATTTTATGTTGTTCTGGAGAGCTTGCAGAGCACTGGGGAAAGGCAGGCAGAGAATTCCCTGCTAGCACCTTCTCTGTGCCTGTTCACATTGCTTCGCAGAATCGCTTTTGTGCAGAAAGCACTAACACTTGTTCAGAACGAAAGAAAGCACAGAGCCCCAGATTTTATGTTGTCCTGGAGAGCTTGCAGAGCACTGGGGAAAGGCAGGCAGAGAATTCCCTGCTAGCACCTTCTCTGTGCCTGGGAAGCAGAAGTGTTCACATTGCTTCGCAGAATCGCTTTTGTGCAGAAAACAGTAACACTTGTTCAGAACGAAAGAAAGCACAGAGCCCCAGATTTTATGTTGTCCTGGAGAGCTTGCAGAGCACTGGGGAAAGGCAGGCAGAGAATTCCCTGCTAGCACCTTCTCTGTGCCTGTTCACATTGCTTCGCAGAATCGCTTTTGTGCAGAAAACAGTAACACTTGTTCAGAAGGAAAGAAAGCACAGAGCCCCAGATTCTATGTTGTCCTGGAGAGCTTGCAGAGCACTGGGGAAAGGCAGGCAGAGAATTCCTTGCTAGCACCTTCTCTGTGCTGGGAAGCAGAAGTGTTCACATTGCTTTGCAAGAATCGCTTTTGTGCAGAAAACAGTAACACTTGTTCAGAACGAAAGAAAGCACAGAGCCCCAGATTTTATGTTGTCCTGGAGAGCTTGCAGAGCACTGGGGAAAGGCAGGCAGAGAATTCCCTGCTAGCACCTTCTCTGTGCCTGGGAAGCAGAAGTGTTCACATTGCTTCGCAGAATTGCTTTTGTGCAGAAAACACTAACACTTGTTCAGAACGAAAGAAAGCATGAGCCCCAGATTTGCTGTTGTCCTGGAGAGCTTGCAGAGCACTGGGGAAAGGCAGGCAGAGAATTCCTTGCTAGCACCTTCTCTGTGCCTGTTCACATTGCTTCGCAGAATCGCTTTTGTGCAGAAAACACTAACACTTGTTCAGAACGAAAGGAAGCACAGAGCCCCAGATTCTATGTTGTCCTGGAGAGCTTGCAGAGCACTGGGGAAAGGCAGGCAGAGAATTCCTTGCTAGCACCTTCTCTGTGCCTGGGAAGCAGAAGTGTTCACATTGCTTCGCAAGAATCGCTTTTGTGCAGAAAACAGTAACACTTGTTCAGAACGAAAGAAAGCACAGAGCCCCAGATTCTATGTTGTCCTGGAGAGCTTGCAGAGCACTGGGGAAAGGCAGGCAGAGAATTCCCTGCTAGCACCTTCTCTGTGCCTGGGAAGCAGAAGTGTGCACATTGCTTTGCAGAATCGCTTTTGTGCAGAAAACAGTAACACTTGTTCAGAACGAAAGAAAGCATGAGCCCCAGATTTTATGTTGTTCTGGAGAGCTTGCAGAGCACTGGGGAAAGGCAGGCAGAGAATTCCCTGCTAGCACCTTCTCTGTGCCTGTTCACATTGCTTCGCAGAATCGCTTTTGTGCAGAAAGCACTAACACTTGTTCAGAACGAAAGAAAGCACAGAGCCCCAGATTTTATGTTGTCCTGGAGAGCTTGCAGAGCACTGGGGAAAGGCAGGCAGAGAATTCCCTGCTAGCACCTTCTCTGTGCCTGGGAAGCAGAAGTGTTCACATTGCTTCGCAGAATCGCTTTTGTGCAGAAAACAGTAACACTTGTTCAGAACGAAAGAAAGCACAGAGCCCCAGATTTTATGTTGTCCTGGAGAGCTTGCAGAGCACTGGGGAAAGGCAGGCAGAGAATTCCCTGCTAGCACCTTCTCTGTGCCTGTTCACATTGCTTCGCAGAATCGCTTTTGTGCAGAAAACAGTAACACTTGTTCAGAAGGAAAGAAAGCACAGAGCCCCAGATTCTATGTTGTCCTGGAGAGCTTGCAGAGCACTGGGGAAAGGCAGGCAGAGAATTCCTTGCTAGCACCTTCTCTGTGCTGGGAAGCAGAAGTGTTCACATTGCTTCGCAGAATCGCTTTTGTGCAGAAAACACTAACACTTGTTCAGAACGAAAGAAAGCACAGAGCCCCAGATTCTATGTTGTCCTGGAGAGCTTGCAGAGCACTGGGGAAAGGCAGGCAGAGAATTCCTTGCTAGCACCTTCTCTGTGCCTGGGAAGCAGAAGTGTTCACATTGCTTCGCAGAATCGCTTTTGTGCAGAAAACAGTAACACTTCTTCAGAACGAAAGAAAGCACAGAGCCCCAGATTCTATGTTGTCCTGGAGAGCTTGCACAGCACTGGGGAAAGGCAGGCAGAGAATTCCTTGCTAGCACCTTCTCTGTGCCTGGGAAGCAGAAGTGTTCACATTGCTTCGCAGAATCGCTTTTGTGCAGAAAACAGTAACACTTGTTCAGAAGGAAAGAAAGCACAGAGCCCCAGATTCTATGTTGTCCTGGAGAGCTTGCAGAGCACTGGGGAAAGGCAGGCAGAGAATTCCCTGATAGCACCTTCTCTGTGGCTGTTCACATTGCTTCGCAGAATCGCTTTTGTGCAGAAAACAGTAACACTTGTTCAGAACGAAAGGAAGCACAGAGCCCCAGATTTTATGTTGTCCTGGAGAGCTTGCAGAGCACTGGGGAAAGGCAGGCAGAGAATTCCCTGATAGCACCTTCTCTGTGCCTGGGAAGCAGAAGTGTTCACATTGCTTCGCAGAATCGCTTTTGTGCAGAAAACAGTAACACTTGTTCAGAAGGAAAGAAAGCACAGAGCCCCAGATTTGCTGTTGTCTTGGAGAGCTTGCAGAGCACTGGGGAAAGGCAGGCAGAGAATTCCCTGCTAGCACCTTCTCTGTGCCTGTTCACATTGCTTGGCAGAATCGCTTTTGTGCAGAAAACAGTAACACTTGTTCAGAACGAAAGAAAGCATGAGCCCCAGATTTTATGTTGTCCTGGAGAGCTTGCAGAGCACCGGGGAAAGGCAGGCAGAGAATTCCCTGCTAGCACCTTCTCTGTGCCTGTTCACATTGCTTCGCAGAATCGCTTTTGTGCAGAAAACACTAACACTTGTTCAGAACGAAAGAAAGCACAGAGCCCCAGATTCTATGTTGTCCTGGAGAGCTTGCAGAGCACTGGGGAAAGGCAGGCAGAGAATTCCCTGCTAGCGCCTTCTCTGTGCCTGGGAAGCAGAAGTGTTCACATTGCTTCGCAGAATCGCTTTTGTGCAGAAAACACTAACACTTGTTCAGAACGAAAGAAAGCACAGAGCCCCAGATTCTATGTTGTCCTGGAGAGCTTGCAGAGCACTGGGGAAAGGCAGGCAGAGAATTCCTTGCTAGCACCTTCTCTGTGACTGATCACATTGCTTCGCAGAATCGCTTTTGTGCAGAAAACAGTAACACTTGTTCAGAACGAAAGAAAGCATGAGCCCCAGATTTTATGTTGTCCTGGAGAGCTTGCAGAGCACTGGGGAAAGGCAGGCAGAGAATTCCCTGCTAGCACCTTCTCTGTGCCTGTTCACATTGCTTCGCAGAATCGCTTTTGTGCAGAAAGCACTAACACTTGTTCAGAACGAAAGAAAGCACAGAGCCCCAGATTCTATGTTGTCCTGGAGAGCTTGCAGATCACCGGGGAAAGGCAGGCAGAGAATTCCCTGCTAGCACCTTCTCTGTGCCTGGGAAGCAGAAGTGTTCACATTGCTTCGCAGAATCGCTTTTGTGCAGAAAACAGTAACACTTGTTCAGAACGAAAGAAAGCACAGAGCCCCAGATTTTATGTTGTCCTGGAGAGCTTGCAGAGCACTGGGGAAAGGCAGGCAGAGAATTCCCTGCTAGCACCTTCTCTGTGCCTGTTCACATTGCTTCGCAGAATCGCTTTTGTGCAGAAAACAGTAACACTTGTTCAGAACGAAAGAAAGCACAGAGCCCCAGATTCTATGTTGTCCTGGAGAGCTTGCAGAGCACTGGGGAAAGGCAGGCAGAGAATTCCCTGCTAGCACCTTCTCTGTGCCTGGGAAGCAGAAGTGTTCACATTGCTTCGCAGAATCGCTTTTGTGCAGAAAACAGTAACACTTCTTCAGAACGAAAGAAAGCACAGAGCCCCAGATTCTATGTTGTCCTGGAGAGCTTGCAGAGCACTGGGGAAAGGCAGGCAGAGAATTCCCTGCTAGCACCTTCTCTGTGCCTGGGAAGCAGAAGTGTGCACATTGCTTCGCAGAATCGCTTTTGTGCAGAAAACAGTAACACTTGTTCAGAACGAAAGAAAGCACAGAGCCCCAGATTTTATGTTGTCTTGGAGAGCTTGCAGAGCACTGGGGAAAGGCAGGCAGAGAATTCCCTGCTAGCACCTTCTCTGTGCCTGTTCACATTGCTTCGCAGAATCGCTTTTGTGCAGAAAACAGTAACACTTGTTCAGAAAGAAAGAAAGCATGAGCCCCAGATTTTATGTTGTCCTGGAGAGCTTGCAGAGCACCGGGGAAAGGCAGGCAGAGAATTCCCTGCTAGCACCTTCTCTGTGCCTGTTCACATTGCTTCGCAGAATCGCTTTTGTGCAGAAAACAGTAACACTTGTTCAGAACGAAAGAAAGCACAGAGCCCCAGATTCTATGTTGTCCTGGAGAGCTTGCAGAGCACTGGGGAAAGGCAGGCAGAGAATTCCTTGCTAGCACCTTCTCTGTGCCTGTTCACATTGCTTGGCAGAATCGCTTTTGTGCAGAAAACACTAACACTTGTTCAGAAGGAAAGAAAGCACAGAGCCCCAGATTCTATGTTGTCCTGGAGAGCTTGCAGAGCACTGGGGAAAGGCAGGCAGAGAATTCCCTGCTAGCGCCTTCTCTGTGCCTGGGAAGCAGAAGTGTTCACATTGCTTCGCAGAATCGCTTTTGTGCAGAAAACACTAACACTTGTTCAGAACGAAAGAAAGCACAGAGCCCCAGATTTGCTGTTGTCCTGGAGAGCTTGCAGAGCACTGGGGAAAGGCAGGCAGAGAATTCCCTGCTAGCACCTTCTCTATGCCTGGGAAGCAGAAGTGTTCACATTGCTTCGCTGTAGCGCTTTTGTGCAGAAAACAGTAATACTTGTTCAGAACGAAAGAAAGCACAGAGCCCCAGATTTTATGTTGTCCTGGAGAGCTTGCAGAGCACTGGGGAAAGGCAGGCAGAGAATTCCTTGCTAGCACCTTCTCTGTGCCTGGGAAGCAGAAGTGTTCACATTGCTTCGCAGAATCGCTTTTGTGCAGAAAACAGTAACACTTGTTCAGAAGGAAAGA
The DNA here is from genome assembly GCF_031877795.1 of Strix aluco. Taxonomy (NCBI): domain Eukaryota; kingdom Metazoa; phylum Chordata; class Aves; order Strigiformes; family Strigidae; genus Strix; species Strix aluco. The sequence continues at coordinate 312,112 of NW_027436553.1, forward strand.
AAGCACAGAGCCCCAGATTCTATGTTGTCCTGGAGAGCTTGCAGAGCACTGGGGAAAGGCAGGCAGAGAATTCCCTGCTAGCACCTTCTCTGTGCCTGTTCACATTGCTTCGCAGAATCGCTTTTGTGCAGAAAACAGTAACACTTGTTCAGAACGAAAGAAAGCACAGAGCCCCAGATTCTATGTTGTCCTGGAGAGCTTGCAGAGCACTGGGGAAAGGCAGGCAGAGAATTCCTTGCTAGCGCCTTCTCTGTGCCTGGGAAGCAGAAGTGTTCACATTGCTTTCGCAGAATCGCTTTTGTACAGAAAACACTAACACTTGTTCAGAACGAAAGGAAGCACAGAGCCCCAGATTTTATGTTGTCCTGGAGAGCTTGCAGAGCACTGGGGAAAGGCAGGCAGAGAATTCCCTGCTAGCACCTTCTCTGTGCCTGGGAAGCAGAAGTGTTCACATTGCTTCGCAGAATCGCTTTTGTGCAGAAAACAGTAACACTTGTTCAGAAGGAAAGAAAGCACAGAGCCCCAGATTTTATGTTGTCTTGGAGAGCTTGCAGAGCACTGGGGAAAGGCAGGCAGAGAATTCCCTGCTAGCACCTTCTCTGTGCCTGTTCACATTGCTTCGCAGAATCGCTTTTGTGCAGAAAACAGTAACACTTGTTCAGAAAGAAAGAAAGCATGAGCCCCAGATTTTATGTTGTCCTGGAGAGCTTGCAGAGCACCGGGGAAAGGCAGGCAGAGAATTCCCTGCTAGCACCTTCTCTGTGCCTGTTCACATTGCTTCGCAGAATCGCTTTTGTGCAGAAAACACTAACACTTGTTCAGAACGAAAGAAAGCACAGAGCCCCAGATTCTATGTTGTCCTGGAGAGCTTGCAGAGCACTGGGGAAAGGCAGGCAGAGAATTCCCTGCTAGCACCTTCTCTGTGCCTGTTCACATTGCTTCGCAGAATCGCTTTTGTGCAGAAAACACTAACACTTGTTCAGAAGGAAAGAAAGCACAGAGCCCCAGATTCTATGTTGTCCTGGAGAGCTTGCAGAGCACTGGGGAAAGGCAGGCAGAGAATTCCCTGCTAGCGCCTTCTCTGTGCCTGGGAAGCAGAAGTGTTCACATTGCTTCGCAGAATCGCTTTTGTGCAGAAAACACTAACACTTGTTCAGAACGAAAGAAAGCACAGAGCCCCAGATTTGCTGTTGTCCTGGAGAGCTTGCAGAGCACTGGGGAAAGGCAGGCAGAGAATTCCCTGCTAGCACCTTCTCTATGCCTGGGAAGCAGAAGTGTTCACATTGCTTCGCTGTAGCGCTTTTGTGCAGAAAACAGTAATACTTGTTCAGAACGAAAGAAAGCACAGAGCCCCAGATTTTATGTTGTCCTGGAGAGCTTGCAGAGCACTGGGGAAAGGCAGGCAGAGAATTCCTTGCTAGCACCTTCTCTGTGCCTGTTCACATTGCTTCGCAGAATCGCTTTTGTGCAGAAAACAGTAACACTTGTTCAGAACGAAAGAAAGCATGAGCCCCAGATTTTATGTTGTCCTGGAGAGCTTGCAGAGCACTGGGGAAAGGCAGGCAGAGAATTCCCTGCTAGCACCTTCTCTGTGCCTGTTCACATTGCTTCGCAGAATCGCTTTTGTGCAGAAAACAGTAACACTTGTTCAGAACGAAAGAAAGCACAGAGCCCCGGATTTTATGTTGTCCTGGAGAGCTTGCAGAGCACTGGGGAAAGGCAGGCAGAGAATTCCCTGCTAGCACCTTCTCTGTGCCTGGGAAGCAGAAGTGTTCACATTGCTTCGCAGAATCGCTTTTGTGCAGAAAACACTAACACTTGTTCAGAAGGAAAGAAAGCACAGAGCCCCAGATTTTATGTTGTCCTGGAGAGCTTGCAGAGCACTGGGGAAAGGCAGGCAGAGAATTCCCTGCTAGCACCTTCTCTGTGCCTGTTCACATTGCTTCGCAGAATCGCTTTTGTGCAGAAAACACTAACACTTGTTCAGAACGAAAGAAAGCACAGAGCCCCAGATTCTATGTTGTCCTGGAGAGCTTGCAGAGCACTGGGGAAAGGCAGGCAGAGAATTCCCTGCTAGCACCTTCTCTGTGCCTGTTCATATTGCTTCGCAGAATCGCTTTTGTGCAGAAAACACTAACACTTGTTCAGAACGAAAGAAAGCACAGAGCCCCAGATTTGCTGTTGTCCTGGAGAGCTTGCAGAGCACTGGGGAAAGGCAGGCAGAGAATTCCCTGCTAGCACCTTCTCTGTGCCTGTTCACATTGCTTCGCAGAATCGCTTTTGTGCAGAAAACACTAACACTTGTTCAGAACGAAAGAAAGCATGAGCCCCAGATTTGCTGTTGTCCTGGAGAGCTTGCAGAGCACTGGGGAAAGGCAGGCAGAGAATTCCCTGCTAGCACCTTCTCTGTGCCTGGGAAGCAGAAGTGTTCACATTGCTTCGCAGAATCGCTTTTGTGCAGAAAACAGTAACACTTGTTCAGAACGAAAGAAAGCACAGAGCCCCAGATTTGCTGTTGTCCTGGAGAGCTTGCAGAGCACTGGGGAAAGGCAGGCAGAGAATTCCCTGCTAGCACCTTCTCTGTGCCTGGGAAGCAGAAGTGTTCACATTGCTTTGCAAGAATCGCTTTTGTGCAGAAAACAGTAACACTTGTTCAGAACGAAAGGAAGCACAGAGCCCCAGATTTTATGTTGTCCTGGAGAGCTTGCAGAGCACTGGGGAAAGGCAGGCAGAGAATTCCCTGCTAGCACCTTCTCTGTGCCTGGGAAGCAGAAGTGTTCACATTGCTTCGCAGAATTGCTTTTGTGCAGAAAACACTAACACTTGTTCAGAACGAAAGAAAGCATGAGCCCCAGATTTGCTGTTGTCCTGGAGAGCTTGCAGAGCACTGGGGAAAGGCAGGCAGAGAATTCCCTGCTAGCACCTTCTCTGTGCCTGTTCACATTGCTTCGCAGAATCGCTTTTGTGCAGAAAACAGTAACACTTGTTCAGAACGAAAGAAAGCACAGAGCCCCGGATTTTATGTTGTCCTGGAGAGCTTGCAGAGCACTGGGGAAAGGCAGGCAGAGAATTCCCTGCTAGCACCTTCTCTGTGCCTGGGAAGCAGAAGTGTTCACATTGCTTCGCAGAATCGCTTTTGTGCAGAAAACACTAACACTTGTTCAGAAGGAAAGAAAGCACAGAGCCCCAGATTTTATGTTGTCCTGGAGAGCTTGCAGAGCACTGGGGAAAGGCAGGCAGAGAATTCCCTGCTAGCACCTTCTCTGTGCCTGTTCACATTGCTTCGCAGAATCGCTTTTGTGCAGAAAACACTAACACTTGTTCAGAACGAAAGAAAGCACAGAGCCCCAGATTCTATGTTGTCCTGGAGAGCTTGCAGAGCACTGGGGAAAGGCAGGCAGAGAATTCCCTGCTAGCACCTTCTCTGTGCCTGTTCACATTGCTTCGCAGAATCGCTTTTGTGCAGAAAACAGTAACACTTGTTCAGAACGAAAGAAAGCACAGAGCCCCAGATTTGCTGTTGTCCTGGAGAGCTTGCAGAGCACTGGGGAAAGGCAGGCAGAGAATTCCCTGCTAGCACCTTCTCTGTGCCTGTTCACATTGCTTCGCAGAATCGCTTTTGTGCAGAAAACACTAACACTTGTTCAGAACGAAAGAAAGCATGAGCCCCAGATTTGCTGTTGTCCTGGAGAGCTTGCAGAGCACTGGGGAAAGGCAGGCAGAGAATTCCCTGCTAGCACCTTCTCTGTGCCTGGGAAGCAGAAGTGTTCACATTGCTTTGCAAGAATCGCTTTTGTGCAGAAAACAGTAACACTTGTTCAGAACGAAAGGAAGCACAGAGCCCCAGATTTTATGTTGTCCTGGAGAGCTTGCAGAGCACTGGGGAAAGGCAGGCAGAGAATTCCCTGATAGCACCTTCTCTGTGCCTGGGAAGCAGAAGTGTTCACATTGCTTCGCAGAATTGCTTTTGTGCAGAAAACACTAACACTTGTTCAGAACGAAAGAAAGCATGAGCCCCAGATTTGCTGTTGTCCTGGAGAGCTTGCAGAGCACTGGGGAAAGGCAGGCAGAGAATTCCCTGCTAGCACCTTCTCTGTGCCTGTTCACATTGCTTCGCAGAATCGCTTTTGTGCAGAAAACAGTAACACTTGTTCAGAACGAAAGAAAGCACAGAGCCCCAGATTCTATGTTGTCCTGGAGAGCTTGCAGAGCACTGGGGAAAGGCAGGCAGAGAATTCCTTGCTAGCACCTTCTCTGTGCCTGGGAAGCAGAAGTGTTCACATTGCTTCGCAAGAATCGCTATTGTGCAGAAAACAGTAACACTTGTTCAGAAGGAAAGAAAGCACAGAGCCCCAGATTCTATGTTGTCCTGGAGAGCTTGCAGAGCACTGGGGAAAGGCAGGCAGAGAATTCCCTGCTAGCACCTTCTCTGTGCCTGTTCACATTGCTTCGCTGTATCGCTTTTGTGCAGAAAACAGTAACACTTGTTCAGAACGAAAGAAAGCACAGAGCCCCAGATTCTATGTTGTCCTGGAGAGCTTGCAGAGCACTGGGGAAAGGCAGGCAGAGAATTCCTTGCTAGCACCTTCTCTGTGCCTGGGAAGCAGAAGTGTTCACATTGCTTCGCAGAATCACTTTTGTACAGAAAACACTAACACTTGTTCAGAACGAAAGGAAGCACAGAGCCCCAGATTTGCTGTTGTCCTGGAGAGCTTGCAGAGCACTGGGGAAAGGCAGGCAGAGAATTCCCTGCTAGCACCTTCTCTGTGCCTGTTCACATTGCTTCGCAGAATCGCTTTTGTGCAGAAAACAGTAACACTTGTTCAGAACGAAAGAAAGCACAGAGCCCCAGATTCTATGTTGTCCTGGAGAGCTTGCAGAGCACTGGGGAAAGGCAGGCAGAGAATTCCTTGCTAGCACCTTCTCTGTGCCTGGGAAGCAGAAGTGTTCACATTGCTTCGCAAGAATCGCTTTTGTGCAGAAAACAGTAACACTTGTTCAGAACGAAAGAAAGCACAGAGCCCCAGATTCTATGTTGTCCTGGAGAGCTTGCAGAGCACTGGGGAAAGGCAGGCAGAGAATTCCCTGCTAGCACCTTCTCTGTGCCTGTTCACATTGCTTCGCTGTATCGCTTTTGTGCAGAAAACAGTAACACTTGTTCAGAACGAAAGAAAGCACAGAGCCCCAGATTCTATGTTGTCCTGGAGAGCTTGCAGAGCACTGGGGAAAGGCAGGCAGAGAATTCCTTGCTAGCACCTTCTCTGTGCCTGGGAAGCAGAAGTGTTCACATTGCTTCGCAGAATCGCTATTGTGCAGAAAACAGTAACACTTGTTCAGAAGGAAAGAAAGCACAGAGCCCCAGATTCTATGTTGTCCTGGAGAGCTTGCAGAGCACTGGGGAAAGGCAGGCAGAGAATTCCTTGCTAGCACCTTCTCTGTGCCTGGGAAGCAGAAGTGTTCACATTGCTTCGCAGAATCGCTTTTGTGCAGAAAACACTAACACTTGTTCAGAACGAAAGAAAGCACAGAGCCCCAGATTTGATGTTGTCCTGGAGAGCTTGCAGAGCACTGGGGAAAGGCAGGCAGAGAATTCCTTGCTAGCACCTTCTCTGTGCCTGGGAAGCAGAAGTGTTCACATTGCTTCGCAGAATCGCTTTTGTGCAGAAAACAGTAACACTTCTTCAGAACGAAAGAAAGCACAGAGCCCCAGATTTGATGTTGTCCTGGAGAGCTTGCAGAGCACTGGGGAAAGGCAGGCAGAGAATTCCTTGCTAGCACCTTCTCTGTGCCTGGGAAGCAGAAGTGTTCACATTGCTTCGCAGAATCGCTTTTGTATAGAAAACAGTAACACTTGTTCAGAAGGAAAGAAAGCACAGAGCCCCAGATTCTATGTTGTCCTGGAGAGCTTGCAGAGCACTGGGGAAAGGCAGGCAGAGAATTCCCTGCTAGCACGTTCTCTGTGCCTGTTCACATTGCTTCGCAGAATCGCTTTTGTGCAGAAAACAGTAACACTTGTTCAGAACTAAATGAAGCACAGAGCCCCAGATTCTATGTTGTCCTGGAGAGCTTGCAGAGCACTGGGGAAAGGCAGGCAGAGAATTCCTTGCTAGCACCTTCTCTGTGCCTGGGAAGCAGAAGTGTTCACATTGCTTCGCAGAATCGCTTTTGTGCAGAAAACAGTAACACTTGTTCAGAACGAAAGAAAGCACAGAGCCCCAGATTTGCTGTTGTCCTGGAGAGCTTGCAGAGCACTGGGGAAAGGCAGGCAGAGAATTCCCTGCTAGCACCTTCTCTATGCCTGGGAAGCAGAAGTGTTCACATTGCTTCGCTGTATCGCTTTTGTGCAGAAAACAGTAACACTTGTTCAGAACGAAAGAAAGCACAGAGCCCCAGATTTTATGTTGTCCTGGAGAGCTTGCAGAGCACTGGGGAAAGGCAGGCAGAGAATTCCCTGCTAGCACCTTCTCTGTGCCTGGGAAGCAGAAGTGTTCACATTGCTTCGCAGAACCACTTTTGTGCAGAAAACACTAACACTTGTTCAGAACGAAAGAAAGCACAGAGCCCCAGATTCTATGTTGTCCTGGAGAGCTTGCAGAGCACTGGGGAAAGCAGGCAGAGAATTCCTTGCTAGCACCTTCTCTGTGCCTGGGAAGCAGAAGTGTTCACATTGCTTCGCAGAATCGCTTTTGTGCAGAAAACAGTAACACTTGTTCAGAACGAAAGAAAGCACAGAGCCCCAGATTTTATGTTGTCCTGGAGAGCTTGCAGAGCACTGGGGAAAGGCAGGCAGAGAATTCCCTGCTAGCACCTTCTCTGTGCCTGGGAAGCAGAAGTGTTCACATTGCTTCGCAAGAATTGCTTTTGTGCAGAAAACAGTAACACTTGTTCAGAACGAAAGAAAGCACAGAGCCCCGGATTTTATGTTGTCCTGGAGAGCTTGCAGAGCACTGGGGAAAGGCAGGCAGAGAATTCCCTGCTAGCACCTTCTCTGTGCCTGTTCACATTGCTTCGCAGAATCGCTTTTGTGCAGAAAACAGTAACACTTGTTCAGAACGAAAGAAAGCACAGAGCCCCAGATTCTATGTTGTCCTGGAGAGCTTGCAGAGCACTGGGGAAAGGCAGGCAGAGAATTCCTTGCTAGCACCTTCTCTGTGCCTGGGAAGCAGAAGTGTTCACATTGCTTGGCAGAATCGCTTTTGTGCAGAAAACAGTAACACTTGTTCAGAAGGAAAGAAAGCACAGAGCCCCAGATTCTATGTTGTCCTGGAGAGCTTGCAGAGCACTGGGGAAAGGCAGGCAGAGAATTCCCTGCTAGCACCTTCTCTGTGCCTGTTCACATTGCTTCGCAGAATCGCTTTCGTGCAGAAAACAGTAACACTTGTTCAGAAGGAAAGAAAGCACAGAGCCCCAGATTTGATGTTGTCCTGGAGAGCTTGCAGAGCACTGGGGAAAGGCAGGCAGAGAATTCCTTGCTAGCACCTTCTCTGTGCCTGGGAAGCAGAAGTGTTCACATTGCTTCGCAGAATCGCTTTTGTGCAGAAAACAGTAACACTTGTTCAGAACGAAAGAAAGCACAGAGCCCCAGATCTGCTGTTGTCCTGGAGAGCTTGCAGAGCACTGGGGAAAGGCAGGCAGAGAATTCCCTGCTAGCACCTTCTCTGTGCCTGTTCACATTGCTTCGCAGAATCGCTTTTGTGCAGAAAACAGTAACACTTGTTCAGAACGAAAGAAAGCACAGAGCCCCAGATTCTATGTTGTCCTGGAGAGCTTGCAGAGCACTGGGGAAAGGCAGGCAGAGAATTCCTTGCTAGCACCTTCTCTGTGCCTGGGAAGCAGAAGTGTTCACATTGCTTCGCAGAATCGCTTTTGTGCAGAAAACACTAACACTTGTTCAGAACGAAAGAAAGCACAGAGCCCCAGATTCTGTGTTGTCCTGGAGAGCTTGCAGAGCACTGGGGAAAGGCAGCCAGAGAATTCCTTGCTAGCACCTTCTCTGTGCCTGTTCACATTGCTTCGCTGTATCGCTTTTGTGCAGAAAACAGTAACACTTGTTCAGAACGAAAGAAAGCACAGAGCCCCAGATCTGCTGTTGTCCTGGAGAGCTTGCAGAGCACTGGGGAAAGGCAGGCAGAGAATTCCCTGCTAGCACCTTCTCTGTGCCTGTTCACATTGCTTCGCAGAATCGCTTTTGTGCAGAAAACAGTAACACTTGTTCAGAAGGAAAGAAAGCACAGAGCCCCAGATTCCATGTTGTCCTGGAGAGCTTGCAGAGCACTGGGGAAAGGCAGGCAGAGAATTCCTTGCTAGCACCTTCTCTGTGCTGGGAAGCAGAAGTGTTCACATTGCTTCGCAGAATCGCTTTTGTGCAGAAAACACTAACACTTGTTCAGAACGAAAGAAAGCACAGAGCCCCAGATTCTATGTTGTCCTGGAGAGCTTGCAGAGCACTGGGGAAAGGCAGGCAGAGAATTCCTTGCTAGCACCTTCTCTGTGCCTGGGAAGCAGAAGTGTTCACATTGCTTCGCAGAATCGCTTTTGTGCAGAAAACACTAACACTTGTTCAGAAGGAAAGAAAGCACAGAGCCCGAGATTCTATGTTGTCCTGGAGAGCTTGCAGAGCACTGGGGAAAGGCAGGCAGAGAATTCCTTGCTAGCACCTTCTCTGTGCCTGGGAAGCAGAAGTGTTCACATTGCTTCGCAGAATCGCTTTTGTGCAGAAAACAGTAACACTTGTTCAGAAGGAAAGAAAGCACAGAGCCCCAGATTCTATGTTGTCCTGGAGAGCTTGCAGAGCACTGGGGAAAGGCAGGCAGAGAATTCCCTGATAGCACCTTCTCTGTGGCTGTTCACATTGCTTCGCAGAATCGCTTTTGTGCAGAAAACAGTAACACTTGTTCAGAACGAAAGGAAGCACAGAGCCCCAGATTTTATGTTGTCCTGGAGAGCTTGCAGAGCACTGGGGAAAGGCAGGCAGAGAATTCCCTGCTAGCACCTTCTCTATGCCTGGGAAGCAGAAGTGTTCACATTGCTTCGCTGTAGCGCTTTTGTGCAGAAAACAGTAATACTTGTTCAGAACGAAAGAAAGCACAGAGCCCCAGATTTTATGTTGTCCTGGAGAGCTTGCAGAGCACTGGGGAAAGGCAGGCAGAGAATTCCTTGCTAGCACCTTCTCTGTGCCTGTTCACATTGCTTCGCAGAATCGCTTTTGTGCAGAAAACAGTAACACTTGTTCAGAACGAAAGAAAGCACAGAGCCCCGGATTTTATGTTGTCCTGGAGAGCTTGCAGAGCACTGGGGAAAGGCAGGCAGAGAATTCCCTGCTAGCACCTTCTCTGTGCCTGGGAAGCAGAAGTGTTCACATTGCTTCGCAGAATCGCTTTTGTGCAGAAAACACTAACACTTGTTCAGAAGGAAAGAAAGCACAGAGCCCCAGATTTTATGTTGTCCTGGAGAGCTTGCAGAGCACTGGGGAAAGGCAGGCAGAGAATTCCCTGCTAGCACCTTCTCTGTGCCTGTTCACATTGCTTCGCAGAATCGCTTTTGTGCAGAAAACACTAACACTTGTTCAGAACGAAAGAAAGCACAGAGCCCCAGATTCTATGTTGTCCTGGAGAGCTTGCAGAGCACTGGGGAAAGGCAGGCAGAGAATTCCCTGCTAGCACCTTCTCTGTGCCTGTTCATATTGCTTCGCAGAATCGCTTTTGTGCAGAAAACAGTAACACTTGTTCAGAACGAAAGAAAGCACAGAGCCCCAGATTTGCTGTTGTCCTGGAGAGCTTGCAGAGCACTGGGGAAAGGCAGGCAGAGAATTCCCTGCTAGCACCTTCTCTGTGCCTGTTCACATTGCTTCGCAGAATCGCTTTTGTGCAGAAAACACTAACACTTGTTCAGAACGAAAGAAAGCATGAGCCCCAGATTTGCTGTTGTCCTGGAGAGCTTGCAGAGCACTGGGGAAAGGCAGGCAGAGAATTCCCTGCTAGCACCTTCTCTGTGCCTGGGAAGCAGAAGTGTTCACATTGCTTCGCAAGAATCGCTTTTGTGCAGAAAACAGTAACACTTGTTCAGAACGAAAGGAAGCACAGAGCCCCAGATTTGCTGTTGTCCTGGAGAGCTTGCAGAGCACTGGGGAAAGGCAGGCAGAGAATTCCCTGCTAGCACCTTCTCTGTGCCTGTTCACATTGCTTCGCAGAATCGCTTTTGTGCAGAAAACAGTAACACTTGTTCAGAACGAAAGAAAGCACAGAGCCCCAGATTCTATGTTGTCCTGGAGAGCTTGCAGAGCACTGGGGAAAGGCAGGCAGAGAATTCCTTGCTAGCACCTTCTCTGTGCCTGGGAAGCAGAAGTGTTCACATTGCTTCGCAAGAATCGCTTTTGTGCAGAAAACAGTAACACTTGTTCAGAACGAAAGAAAGCACAGAGCCCCAGATTCTATGTTGTCCTGGAGAGCTTGCAGAGCACTGGGGAAAGGCAGGCAGAGAATTCCCTGCTAGCACCTTCTCTGTGCCTGTTCACATTGCTTCGCTGTATCGCTTTTGTGCAGAAAACAGTAACACTTGTTCAGAACGAAAGAAAGCACAGAGCCCCAGATTCTATGTTGTCCTGGAGAGCTTGCAGAGCACTGGGGAAAGGCAGGCAGAGAATTCCTTGCTAGCACCTTCTCTGTGCCTGGGAAGCAGAAGTGTTCACATTGCTTCGCAGAATCGCTATTGTGCAGAAAACAGTAACACTTGTTCAGAAGGAAAGAAAGCACAGAGCCCCAGATTCTATGTTGTCCTGGAGAGCTTGCAGAGCACTGGGGAAAGGCAGGCAGAGAGTTCCTTGCTAGCACCTTCTCTGTGCCTGGGAAGCAGAAGTGTTCACATTGCTTCGCAGAATCGCTTTTGTGCAGAAAACACTAACACTTGTTCAGAACGAAAGAAAGCACAGAGCCCCAGATTTGATGTTGTCCTGGAGAGCTTGCAGAGCACTGGGGAAAGGCAGGCAGAGAATTCCTTGCTAGCACCTTCTCTGTGCCTGGGAAGCAGAAGTGTTCACATTGCTTCGCAGAATCGCTTTTGTGCAGAAAACAGTAACACTTCTTCAGAACGAAAGAAAGCACAGAGCCCCAGATTTGATGTTGTCCTGGAGAGCTTGCAGAGCACTGGGGAAAGGCAGGCAGAGAATTCCTTGCTAGCACCTTCTCTGTGCCTGGGAAGCAGAAGTGTTCACATTGCTTCGCAGAATCGCTTTTGTATAGAAAACAGTAACACTTGTTCAGAAGGAAAGAAAGCACAGAGCCCCAGATTCTATGTTGTCCTGGAGAGCTTGCAGAGCACTGGGGAAAGGCAGGCAGAGAATTCCCTGCTAGCACGTTCTCTGTGCCTGTTCACATTGCTTCGCAGAATCGCTTTTGTGCAGAAAACAGTAACACTTGTTCAGAACTAAATGAAGCACAGAGCCCCAGATTCTATGTTGTCCTGGAGAGCTTGCAGAGCACTGGGGAAAGGCAGGCAGAGAATTCCTTGCTAGCACCTTCTCTGTGCCTGGGAAGCAGAAGTGTTCACATTGCTTCGCAGAATCGCTTTTGTGCAGAAAACAGTAACACTTGTTCAGAACGAAAGAAAGCACAGAGCCCCAGATTTTATGTTGTCCTGGAGAGCTTGCAGAGCACTGGGGAAAGGCAGGCAGAGAATTCCCTGCTAGCACCTTCTCTATGCCTGGGAAGCAGAAGTGTTCACATTGCTTCGCTGTATCGCTTTTGTGCAGAAAACAGTAACACTTGTTCAGAACGAAAGAAAGCACAGAGCCCCAGATTTTATGTTGTCCTGGAGAGCTTGCAGAGCACTGGGGAAAGGCAGGCAGAGAATTCCCTGCTAGCACCTTCTCTGTGCCTGGGAAGCAGAAGTGTTCACATTGCTTCGCAGAACCACTTTTGTGCAGAAAACACTAACACTTGTTCAGAACGAAAGAAAGCACAGAGCCCCAGATTCTATGTTGTCCTGGAGAGCTTGCAGAGCACTGGGGAAAGGCAGGCAGAGAATTCCTTGCTAGCACCTTCTCTGTGCCTGGGAAGCAGAAGTGTTCACATTGCTTCGCAGAATCGCTTTTGTGCAGAAAACAGTAACACTTGTTCAGAACGAAAGAAAGCACAGAGCCCCAGATTTTATGTTGTCCTGGAGAGCTTGCAGAGCACTGGGGAAAGGCAGGCAGAGAATTCCCTGCTAGCACCTTCTCTGTGCCTGGGAAGCAGAAGTGTTCACATTGCTTCGCAAGAATTGCTTTTGTGCAGAAAACAGTAACACTTGTTCAGAACGAAAGAAAGCACAGAGCCCCGGATTTTATGTTGTCCTGGAGAGCTTGCAGAGCACTGGGGAAAGGCAGGCAGAGAATTCCCTGCTAGCACCTTCTCTGTGCCTGTTCACATTGCTTCGCAGAATCGCTTTTGTGCAGAAAACAGTAACACTTGTTCAGAAGGAAAGAAAGCACAGAGCCCCAGATTCTATGTTGTCCTGGAGAGCTTGCAGAGCACTGGGGAAAGGCAGGCAGAGAATTCCTTGCTAGCACCTTCTCTGTGCCTGGGAAGCAGAAGTGTTCACATTGCTTGGCAGAATCGCTTTTGTGCAGAAAACAGTAACACTTGTTCAGAAGGAAAGAAAGCACAGAGCCCCAGATTCTATGTTGTCCTGGAGAGCTTGCAGAGCACTGGGGAAAGGCAGGCAGAGAATTCCCTGCTAGCACCTTCTCTGTGCCTGTTCACATTGCTTCGCAGAATCGCTTTTGTGCAGAAAATAGTAACACTTGTTCAGAAGGAAAGAAAGCACAGAGCCCCAGATTTGATGTTGTCCTGGAGAGCTTGCAGAGCACTGGGGAAAGGCAGGCAGAGAATTCCTTGCTAGCACCTTCTCTGTGCCTGGGAAGCAGAAGTGTTCACATTGCTTCGCAGAATCGCTTTTGTGCAGAAAACAGTAACACTTGTTCAGAACGAAAGAAAGCACAGAGCCCCAGATCTGCTGTTGTCCTGGAGAGCTTGCAGAGCACTGGGGAAAGGCAGGCAGAGAATTCCCTGCTAGCACCTTCTCTGTGCCTGTTCACATTGCTTCGCAGAATCGCTTTTGTGCAGAAAACAGTAACACTTGTTCAGAACGAAAGAAAGCACAGAGCCCCAGATTCTATGTTGTCCTGGAGAGCTTGCAGAGCACTGGGGAAAGGCAGGCAGAGAATTCCTTGCTAGCACCTTCTCTGTGCCTGGGAAGCAGAAGTGTTCACATTGCTTCGCAGAATCGCTTTTGTGCAGAAAACACTAACACTTGTTCAGAACGAAAGAAAGCACAGAGCCCCAGATTCTGTGTTGTCCTGGAGAGCTTGCAGAGCACTGGGGAAAGGCAGCCAGAGAATACCTTGCTAGCACCTTCTCTGTGCCTGTTCACATTGCTTCGCTGTATCGCTTTTGTGCAGAAAACAGTAACACTTGTTCAGAACGAAAGAAAGCACAGAGCCCCAGATTCTATGTTGTCCTGGAGAGCTTGCAGAGCACTGGGGAAAGGCAGGCAGAGAATTCCTTGCTAGCACCTTCTCTGTGCCTGTTCACATTGCTTCGCAGAATCGCTTTTGTGCAGAAAACAGTAACACTTGTTCAGAACGAAAGAAAGCACAGAGCCCCAGATTCTATGTTGTCCTGGAGAGCTTGCAGAGCACTGGGGAAAGGCAGGCAGAGAATTCCCTGCTAGCACCTTCTCTGTGCCTGGGAAGCAGAAGTGTTCACATTGCTTCGCAGAATCGCTTTTGTGCAGAAAACACTAACACTTGTTCAGAAGGAAAGAAAGCACAGAGCCCCAGATTTTATGTTGTCCTGGAGAGCTTGCAGAGCACTGGGGAAAGGCAGGCAGAGAATTCCCTGCTAGCACCTTCTCTGTGCCTGTTCACATTGCTTCGCAGAATCGCTTTTGTGCAGAAAACACTAACACTTGTTCAGAACGAAAGAAAGCACAGAGCCCCAGATTCTATGTTGTCCTGGAGAGCTTGCAGAGCACTGGGGAAAGGCAGGCAGAGAATTCCCTGCTAGCACCTTCTCTGTGCCTGTTCATATTGCTTCGCAGAATCGCTTTTGTGCAGAAAACAGTAACACTTGTTCAGAACGAAAGAAAGCACAGAGCCCCAGATTTGCTGTTGTCCTGGAGAGCTTGCAGAGCACTGGGGAAAGGCAGGCAGAGAATTCCCTGCTAGCACCTTCTCTGTGCCTGTTCACATTGCTTCGCAGAATCGCTTTTGTGCAGAAAACACTAACACTTGTTCAGAACGAAAGAAAGCATGAGCCCCAGATTTGCTGTTGTCCTGGAGAGCTTGCAGAGCACTGGGGAAAGGCAGGCAGAGAATTCCCTGCTAGCACCTTCTCTGTGCCTGGGAAGCAGAAGTGTTCACATTGCTTCGCAGAATCGCTTTTGTGCAGAAAACAGTAACACTTGTTCAGAACGAAAGAAAGCACAGAGCCCCAGATTTGCTGTTGTCCTGGAGAGCTTGCAGAGCACTGGGGAAAGGCAGGCAGAGAATTCCCTGCTAGCACCTTCTCTGTGCCTGGGAAGCAGAAGTGTTCACATTGCTTTGCAAGAATCGCTTTTGTGCAGAAAACAGTAACACTTGTTCAGAACGAAAGGAAGCACAGAGCCCCAGATTTTATGTTGTCCTGGAGAGCTTGCAGAGCACTGGGGAAAGGCAGGCAGAGAATTCCCTGATAGCACCTTCTCTGTGCCTGGGAAGCAGAAGTGTTCACATTGCTTCGCAGAATTGCTTTTGTGCAGAAAACACTAACACTTGTTCAGAACGAAAGAAAGCATGAGCCCCAGATTTGCTGTTGTCCTGGAGAGCTTGCAGAGCACTGGGGAAAGGCAGGCAGAGAATTCCCTGCTAGCACCTTCTCTGTGCCTGTTCACATTGCTTCGCAGAATCGCTTTTGTGCAGAAAACACTAACACTTGTTCAGAACGAAAGAAAGCACAGAGCCCCAGATTCTATGTTGTCCTGGAGAGCTTGCAGAGCACTGGGGAAAGGCAGGCAGAGAATTCCTTGCTAGCACCTTCTCTGTGCCTGGGAAGCAGAAGTGTTCACATTGCTTCGCAAGAATCGCTTTTGTGCAGAAAACAGTAACACTTGTTCAGAACGAAAGAAAGCACAGAGCCCCAGATTCTATGTTGTCCTGGAGAGCTTGCAAAGCACTGGGGAAAGGCAGGCAGAGAATTCCCTGCTAGCACCTTCTCTGTGCCTGTTCACATTGCTTCGCTGTATCGCTTTTGTGCAGAAAACAGTAACACTTGTTCAGAACGAAAGAAAGCACAGAGCCCCAGATTCTATGTTGTCCTGGAGAGCTTGCAGAGCACTGGGGAAAGGCAGGCAGAGAATCCCTTGCTAGCACCTTCTCTGTGCCTGGGAAGCAGAAGTGTTCACATTGCTTCGCAGAATCGCTTTTGTACAGAAAACACTAACACTTGTTCAGAACGAAAGGAAGCACAGAGCCCCAGATTTGCTGTTGTCCTGGAGAGCTTGCAGAGCACTGGGGAAAGGCAGGCAGAGAATTCCCTGCTAGCACCTTCTCTGTGCCTGTTCACATTGCTTCGCAGAATCGCTTTTGTGCAGAAAACAGTAACACTTGTTCAGAACGAAAGAAAGCACAGAGCCCCAGATTCTATGTTGTCCTGGAGAGCTTGCAGAGCACTGGGGAAAGGCAGGCAGAGAATTCCTTGCTAGCACCTTCTCTGTGCCTGGGAAGCAGAAGTGTTCACATTGCTTCGCAAGAATCGCTATTGTGCAGAAAACAGTAACACTTGTTCAGAACGAAAGAAAGCACAGAGCCCCAGATTCTATGTTGTCCTGGAGAGCTTGCAGAGCACTGGGGAAAGGCAGGCAGAGAATTCCTTGCTAGCACCTTCTCTGTGCCTGGGAAGCAGAAGTGTTCACATTGCTTCGCAGAATCGCTATTGTGCAGAAAACATTAACACTTGTTCAGAAGGAAAGAAAGCACAGAGCCCCAGATTCTATGTTGTCCTGGAGAGCTTGCAGAGCACTGGGGAAAGGCAGGCAGAGAATTCCTTGCTAGCACCTTCTCTGTGCCTGGGAAGCAGAAGTGTTCACATTGCTTCGCAGAATCGCTTTTGTGCAGAAAACACTAACACTTGTTCAGAACGAAAGAAAGCACAGAGCCCCAGATTTGATGTTGTCCTGGAGAGCTTGCAGAGCACTGGGGAAAGGCAGGCAGAGAATTCCTTGCTAGCACCTTCTCTGTGCCTGGGAAGCAGAAGTGTTCACATTGCTTCGCAGAATCGCTTTTGTGCAGAAAACAGTAACACTTCTTCAGAACGAAAGAAAGCACAGAGCCCCAGATTTGATGTTGTCCTGGAGAGCTTGCAGAGCACTGGGGAAAGGCAGGCAGAGAATTCCTTGCTAGCACCTTCTCTGTGCCTGGGAAGCAGAAGTGTTCACATTGCTTCGCAGAATCGCTTTTGTGCAGAAAACAGTAACACTTGTTCAGAAGGAAAGAAAGCACAGAGCCCCAGATTCTATGTTGTCCTGGAGAGCTTGCAGAGCACTGGGGAAAGGCAGGCAGAGAATTCCCTGCTAGCACGTTCTCTGTGCCTGTTCACATTGCTTCGCAGAATCGCTTTTGTGCAGAAAACAGTAACACTTGTTCAGAACTAAATGAAGCACAGAGCCCCAGATTCTATGTTGTCCTGGAGAGCTTGCAGAGCACTGGGGAAAGGCAGGCAGAGAATTCCTTGCTAGCACCTTCTCTGTGCCTGGGAAGCAGAAGTGTTCACATTGCTTGGCAGAATCGCTTTTGTGCAGAAAACAGTAACACTTGTTCAGAAGGAAAGAAAGCACAGAGCCCCAGATTTTATGTTGTCCTGGAGAGCTTGCAGAGCACTGGGGAAAGGCAGGCAGAGAATTCCCTGCTAGCACCTTCTCTATGCCTGGGAAGCAGAAGTGTTCACATTGCTTCGCTGTATCGCTTTTGTGCAGAAAACAGTAACACTTGTTCAGAACGAAAGAAAGCACAGAGCCCCAGATTTTATGTTGTCCTGGAGAGCTTGCAGAGCACTGGGGAAAGGCAGGCAGAGAATTCCCTGCTAGCACCTTCTCTGTGCCTGGGAAGCAGAAGTGTTCACATTGCTTCGCAGAATCACTTTTGTGCAGAAAACACTAACACTTGTTCAGAACGAAAGAAAGCACAGAGCCCCAGATTCTATGTTGTCCTGGAGAGCTTGCAGAGCACTGGGGAAAGGCAGGCAGAGAATTCCTTGCTAGCACCTTCTCTGTGCCTGGGAAGCAGAAGTGTTCACATTGCTTCGCAGAATCGCTTTTGTGCAGAAAACAGTAACACTTGTTCAGAACGAAAGAAAGCACAGAGCCCCAGATTTTATGTTGTCCTGGAGAGCTTGCAGAGCACTGGGGAAAGGCAGGCAGAGAATTCCCTGCTAGCACCTTCTCTGTGCCTGGGAAGCAGAAGTGTTCACATTGCTTCGCAAGAATTGCTTTTGTGCAGAAAACAGTAACACTTGTTCAGAACGAAAGAAAGCACAGAGCCCCAGATTCTATGTTGTCCTGGAGAGCTTGCAGAGCACTGGGGAAAGGCAGGCAGAGAATTCCCTGCTAGCACCTTCTCTGTGCCTGTTCACATTGCTTCGCAGAATCGCTTTTGTGCAGAAAACAGTAACACTTGTTCAGAACGAAAGAAAGCACAGAGCCCCAGATTCTATGTTGTCCTGGAGAGCTTGCAGAGCACTGGGGAAAGGCAGGCAGAGAATTCCTTGCTAGCACCTTCTCTGTGCCTGGGAAGCAGAAGTGTTCACATTGCTTGGCAGAATCGCTTTTGTGCAGAAAACAGTAACACTTGTTCAGAAGGAAAGAAAGCACAGAGCCCCAGATTCTATGTTGTCCTGGAGAGCTTGCAGAGCACTGGGGAAAGGCAGGCAGAGAATTCCCTGCTAGCACCTTCTCTGTGCCTGTTCACATTGCTTCGCAGAATCGCTTTTGTGCAGAAAACAGTAACACTTGTTCAGAAGGAAAGAAAGCACAGAGCCCCAGATTTGATGTTGTCCTGGAGAGCTTGCAGAGCACTGGGGAAAGGCAGGCAGAGAATTCCTTGCTAGCACCTTCTCTGTGCCTGGGAAGCAGAAGTGTTCACATTGCTTCGCAGAATCGCTTTTATGCAGAAAACAGTAACACTTGTTCAGAACGAAAGAAAGCACAGAGCCCCAGATCTGCTGTTGTCCTGGAGAGCTTGCAGAGCACTGGGGAAAGGCAGGCAGAGAATTCCCTGCTAGCACCTTCTCTGTGCCTGTTCACATTTCTTCGCAGAATCGCTTTTGTGCAGAAAACAGTAACACTTGTTCAGAACGAAAGAAAGCACAGAGCCCCAGATTCTATGTTGTCCTGGAGAGCTTGCAGAGCACTGGGGAAAGGCAGGCAGAGAATTCCTTGCTAGCACCTTCTCTGTGCCTGGGAAGCAGAAGTGTTCACATTGCTTCGCAGAATCACTTTTGTGCAGAAAACACTAACACTTGTTCAGAACGAAAGAAAGCACAGAGCCCCAGATTCTGTGTTGTCCTGGAGAGCTTGCAGAGCACTGGGGAAAGGCAGCCAGAGAATTCCTTGCTAGCACCTTCTCTGTGCCTGTTCACATTGCTTCGCTGTATCGCTTTTGTGCAGAAAACAGTAACACTTGTTCAGAACGAAAGAAAGCACAGAGCCCCAGATTCTATGTTGTCCTGGAGAGCTTGCAGAGCACTGGGGAAAGGCAGGCAGAGAATTCCCTGCTAGCACCTTCTCTGTGCCTGTTCACATTGCTTCGCAGAATCGCTTTTGTGCAGAAAACACTAACACTTGTTCAGAACGAAAGAAAGCACAGAGCCCCAGATTCTATGTTGTCCTGGAGAGCTTGCAGAGCACTGGGGAAAGGCAGGCAGAGAATTCCTTGCTAGCACCTTCTCTGTGCCTGGGAAGCAGAAGTGTTCACATTGCTTCGCAGAATCGCTTTTGTGCAGAAAACACTAACACTTGTTCAGAAGGAAAGAAAGCACAGAGCCCGAGATTCTATGTTGTCCTGGAGAGCTTGCAGAGCACTGGGGAAAGGCAGGCAGAGAATTCCTTGCTAGCACCTTCTCTGTGCCTGGGAAGCAGAAGTGTTCACATTGCTTCGCAGAATCGCTTTTGTGCAGAAAACAGTAACACTTGTTCAGAAGGAAAGAAAGCACAGAGCCCCAGATTCTATGTTGTCCTGGAGAGCTTGCAGAGCACTGGGGAAAGGCAGGCAGAGAATTCCCTGATAGCACCTTCTCTGTGGCTGTTCACATTGCTTCGCAGAATCGCTTTTGTGCAGAAAACAGTAACACTTGTTCAGAACGAAAGGAAGCACAGAGCCCCAGATTTTATGTTGTCCTGGAGAGCTTGCAGAGCACTGGGGAAAGGCAGGCAGAGAATTCCCTGCTAGCACCTTCTCTATGCCTGGGAAGCAGAAGTGTTCACATTGCTTCGCTGTAGCGCTTTTGTGCAGAAAACAGTAATACTTGTTCAGAACGAAAGAAAGCACAGAGCCCCAGATTTTATGTTGTCCTGGAGAGCTTGCAGAGCACTGGGGAAAGGCAGGCAGAGAATTCCTTGCTAGCACCTTCTCTGTGCCTGTTCACATTGCTTCGCAGAATCGCTTTTGTGCAGAAAACAGTAACACTTGTTCAGAACGAAAGAAAGCATGAGGCCCAGATTTTATGTTGTCCTGGAGAGCTTGCAGAGCACTGGGGAAAGGCAGGCAGAGAATTCCCTGCTAGCACCTTCTCTGTGCCTGTTCACATTGCTTCGCAGAATCGCTTTTGTGCAGAAAACACTAACACTTGTTCAGAACGAAAGAAAGCACAGAGCCCCAGATTTTATGTTGTCCTGGAGAGCTTGCAGAGCACTGGGGAAAGGCAGGCAGAGAATTCCCTGCTAGCACCTTCTCTGTGCCTGGGAAGCAGAAGTGTTCACATTGCTTCGCAGAATCGCTTTTGTGCAGAAAACACTAACACTTGTTCAGAAGGAAAGAAAGCACAGAGCCCCAGATTTTATGTTGTCCTGGAGAGCTTGCAGAGCACTGGGGAAAGGCAGACAGAGAATTCCCTGCTAGCACCTTCTCTGTGCCTGTTCACATTGCTTCGCAGAATCGCTTTTGTGCAGAAAACACTAACACTTGTTCAGAACGAAAGAAAGCACAGAGCCCCAGATTCTATGTTGTCCTGGAGAGCTTGCAGAGCACTGGGGAAAGGCAGGCAGAGAATTCCCTGCTAGCACCTTCTCTGTGCCTGTTCATATTGCTTCGCAGAATCGCTTTTGTGCAGAAAACACTAACACTTGTTCAGAACGAAAGAAAGCACAGAGCCCCAGATTTGCTGTTGTCCTGGAGAGCTTGCAGAGCACTGGGGAAAGGCAGGCAGAGAATTCCCTGCTAGCACCTTCTCTGTGCCTGTTCACATTGCTTCGCAGAATCGCTTTTGTGCAGAAAACACTAAAACTTGTTCAGAACGAAAGAAAGCATGAGCCCCAGATTTGCTGTTGTCCTGGAGAGCTTGCAGAGCACTGGGGAAAGGCAGGCAGAGAATTCCCTGCTAGCACCTTCTCTGTGCCTGGGAAGCAGAAGTGTTCACATTGCTTCGCAGAATCGCTTTTGTGCAGAAAACAGTAACACTTGTTCAGAACGAAAGAAAGCACAGAGCCCCAGATTTGCTGTTGTCCTGGAGAGCTTGCAGAGCACTGGGGAAAGGCAGGCAGAGAATTCCCTGCTAGCACCTTCTCTGTGCCTGGGAAGCAGAAGTGTTCACATTGCTTTGCAAGAATCGCTTTTGTGCAGAAAACAGTAACACTTGTTCAGAACGAAAGGAAGCACAGAGCCCCAGATTTTATGTTGTCCTGGAGAGCTTGCAGAGCACTGGGGAAAGGCAGGCAGAGAATTCCCTGCTAGCACCTTCTCTGTGCCTGGGAAGCAGAAGTGTTCACATTGCTTCGCAGAATTGCTTTTGTGCAGAAAACACTAACACTTGTTCAGAACGAAAGAAAGCATGAGCCCCAGATTTGCTGTTGTCCTGGAGAGCTTGCAGAGCACTGGGGAAAGGCAGGCAGAGAATTCCCTGCTAGCACCTTCTCTGTGCCTGTTCACATTGCTTCGCAGAATCGCTTTTGTGCAGAAAACAGTAACACTTGTTCAGAACGAAAGAAAGCACAGAGCCCCGGATTTTATGTTGTCCTGGAGAGCTTGCAGAGCACTGGGGAAAGGCAGGCAGAGAATTCCCTGCTAGCACCTTCTCTGTGCCTGGGAAGCAGAAGTGTTCACATTGCTTCGCAGAATCGCTTTTGTGCAGAAAACACTAACACTTGTTCAGAAGGAAAGAAAGCACAGAGCCCCAGATTTTATGTTGTCCTGGAGAGCTTGCAGAGCACTGGGGAAAGGCAGGCAGAGAATTCCCTGCTAGCACCTTCTCTGTGCCTGTTCACATTGCTTCGCAGAATCGCTTTTGTGCAGAAAACACTAACACTTGTTCAGAACGAAAGAAAGCACAGAGCCCCAGATTCTATGTTGTCCTGGAGAGCTTGCAGAGCACTGGGGAAAGGCAGGCAGAGAATTCCCTGCTAGCACCTTCTCTGTGCCTGTTCATATTGCTTCGCAGAATCGCTTTTGTGCAGAAAACAGTAACACTTGTTCAGAAGGAAAGAAAGCACAGAGCCCCAGATTTTATGTTGTCCTGGAGAGCTTGCAGAGCACTGGGGAAAGGCAGGCAGAGAATTCCTTGCTAGCACCTTCTCTGTGCCTGGGAAGCAGAAGTGTTCACATTGCTTCGCAGAATCGCTTTTGTGCAGAAAACACTAACACTTGTTCAGAACGAAAGAAAGCACAGAGCCCCAGATTTGATGTTGTCCTGGAGAGCTTGCAGAGCACTGGGGAAAGGCAGGCAGAGAATTCCTTGCTAGCACCTTCTCTGTGCCTGGGAAGCAGAAGTGTTCACATTGCTTCGCAGAATCGCTTTTGTGCAGAAAACAGTAACACTTGTTCAGAACGAAAGAAAGCACAGAGCCCCAGATTTGATGTTGTCCTGGAGAGCTTGCAGAGCACTGGGGAAAGGCAGGCAGAGAATTCCTTGCTAGCACCTTCTCTGTGCCTGGGAAGCAGAAGTGTTCACATTGCTTCGCAGAATCGCTTTTGTGCAGAAAACAGTAACACTTGTTCAGAAGGAAAGAAAGCACAGAGCCCCAGATTCTATGTTGTCCTGGAGAGCTTGCAGAGCACTGGGGAAAGGCAGGCAGAGAATTCCCTGCTAGCACGTTCTCTGTGCCTGTTCACATTGCTTCGCAGAATCGCTTTTGTGCAGAAAACAGTAACACTTGTTCAGAACGAAAGAAAGCATGAGCCCCAGATTCTATGTTGTCCTGGAGAGCTTGCAGAGCACTGGGGAAAGGCAGGCAGAGAATTCCTTGCTAGCACCTTCTCTGTGCCTGGGAAGCAGAAGTGTTCACATTGCTTGGCAGAATCGCTTTTGTGCAGAAAACAGTAACACTTGTTCAGAACGAAAGAAAGCACAGAGCCCCAGATTTTATGTTGTCCTGGAGAGCTTGCAGAGCACTGGGGAAAGGCAGGCAGAGAATTCCCTGCTAGCACCTTCTCTATGCCTGGGAAGCAGAAGTGTTCACATTGCTTCGCTGTATCGCTTTTGTGCAGAAAACAGTAACACTTGTTCAGAACGAAAGAAAGCACAGAGCCCCAGATTTTATGTTGTCCTGGAGAGCTTGCAGAGCACTGGGGAAAGGCAGGCAGAGAATTCCCTGCTAGCACCTTCTCTGTGCCTGGGAAGCAGAAGTGTTCACATTGCTTCGCAGAATCACTTTTGTGCAGAAAACACTAACACTTGTTCAGAACGAAAGAAAGCACAGAGCCCCAGATTCTATGTTGTCCTGGAGAGCTTGCAGAGCACTGGGGAAAGGCAGGCAGAGAATTCCTTGCTAGCACCTTCTCTGTGCCTGGGAAGCAGAAGTGTTCACATTGCTTCGCAGAATCGCTTTTGTTCAGAAAACAGTAACACTTGTTCAGAACGAAAGAAAGCACAGAGCCCCAGATTTTATGTTGTCCTGGAGAGCTTGCAGAGCACTGGGGAAAGGCAGGCAGAGAATTCCCTGCTAGCACCTTCTCTGTGCCTGGGAAGCAGAAGTGTTCACATTGCTTCGCAAGAATTGCTTTTGTGCAGAAAACAGTAACACTTGTTCAGAACGAAAGAAAGCACAGAGCCCCGGATTTTATGTTGTCCTGGAGAGCTTGCAGAGCACTGGGGAAAGGCAGGCAGAGAATTCCCTGCTAGCACCTTCTCTGTGCCTGTTCACATTGCTTCGCAGAATCGCTTTTGTGCAGAAAACAGTAACACTTGTTCAGAACGAAAGAAAGCACAGAGCCCCAGATTCTATGTTGTCCTGGAGAGCTTGCAGAGCACTGGGGAAAGGCAGGCAGAGAATTCCTTGCTAGCACCTTCTCTGTGCCTGGGAAGCAGAAGTGTTCACATTGCTTGGCAGAATCGCTTTTGTGCAGAAAACAGTAACACTTGTTCAGAAGGAAAGAAAGCACAGAGCCCCAGATTCTATGTTGTCCTGGAGAGCTTGCAGAGCACTGGGGAAAGGCAGGCAGAGAATTCCCTGCTAGCACCTTCTCTGTGCCTGTTCACATTGCTTCGCAGAATCGCTTTTGTGCAGAAAACACTAACACTTGTTCAGAAGGAAAGAAAGCACAGAGCCCCAGATTTGATGTTGTCCTGGAGAGCTTGCAGAGCACTGGGGAAAGGCAGGCAGAGAATTCCTTGCTAGCACCTTCTCTGTGCCTGGGAAGCAGAAGTGTTCACATTGCTTCGCAGAATCGCTTTTATGCAGAAAACAGTAACACTTGTTCAGAACGAAAGAAAGCACAGAGCCCCAGATCTGCTGTTGTCCTGGAGAGCTTGCAGAGCACTGGGGAAAGGCAGGCAGAGAATTCCCTGCTAGCACCTTCTCTGTGCCTGTTCACATTTCTTCGCAGAATCGCTTTTGTGCAGAAAACAGTAACACTTGTTCAGAACGAAAGAAAGCACAGAGCCCCAGATTCTATGTTGTCCTGGAGAGCTTGCAGAGCACTGGGGAAAGGCAGGCAGAGAATTCCTTGCTAGCACCTTCTCTGTGCCTGGGAAGCAGAAGTGTTCACATTGCTTCGCAGAATCACTTTTGTGCAGAAAACACTAACACTTGTTCAGAACGAAAGAAAGCACAGAGCCCCAGATTCTGTGTTGTCCTGGAGAGCTTGCAGAGCACTGGGGAAAGGCAGCCAGAGAATTCCTTGCTAGCACCTTCTCTGTGCCTGTTCACATTGCTTCGCTGTATCGCTTTTGTGCAGAAAACAGTAACACTTGTTCAGAACGAAAGAAAGCACAGAGCCCCAGATTCTATGTTGTCCTGGAGAGCTTGCAGAGCACTGGGGAAAGGCAGGCAGAGAATTCCCTGCTAGCACCTTCTCTGTGCCTGTTCACATTGCTTCGCAGAATCGCTTTTGTGCAGAAAACACTAACACTTGTTCAGAACGAAAGAAAGCACAGAGCCCCAGATTCTATGTTGTCCTGGAGAGCTTGCAGAGCACTGGGGAAAGGCAGGCAGAGAATTCCTTGCTAGCACCTTCTCTGTGCCTGGGAAGCAGAAGTGTTCACATTGCTTCGCAGAATCGCTTTTGTGCAGAAAACACTAACACTTGTTCAGAAGGAAAGAAAGCACAGAGCCCGAGATTCTATGTTGTCCTGGAGAGCTTGCAGAGCACTGGGGAAAGGCAGGCAGAGAATTCCTTGCTAGCACCTTCTCTGTGCCTGGGAAGCAGAAGTGTTCACATTGCTTCGCAGAATCGCTTTTGTGCAGAAAACAGTAACACTTGTTCAGAAGGAAAGAAAGCACAGAGCCCCAGATTCTATGTTGTCCTGGAGAGCTTGCAGAGCACTGGGGAAAGGCAGGCAGAGAATTCCCTGATAGCACCTTCTCTGTGGCTGTTCACATTGCTTCGCAGAATCGCTTTTGTGCAGAAAACAGTAACACTTGTTCAGAACGAAAGGAAGCACAGAGCCCCAGATTTTATGTTGTCCTGGAGAGCTTGCAGAGCACTGGGGAAAGGCAGGCAGAGAATTCCCTGCTAGCACCTTCTCTATGCCTGGGAAGCAGAAGTGTTCACATTGCTTCGCTGTAGCGCTTTTGTGCAGAAAACAGTAATACTTGTTCAGAACGAAAGAAAGCACAGAGCCCCAGATTTTATGTTGTCCTGGAGAGCTTGCAGAGCACTGGGGAAAGGCAGGCAGAGAATTCCTTGCTAGCACCTTCTCTGTGCCTGTTCACATTGCTTCGCAGAATCGCTTTTGTGCAGAAAACAGTAACACTTGTTCAGAACGAAAGAAAGCATGAGCCCCAGATTTGCTGTTGTCCTGGAGAGCTTGCAGAGCACTGGGGAAAGGCAGGCAGAGAATTCCCTGCTAGCACCTTCTCTGTGCCTGTTCACATTGCTTCGCAGAATCGCTTTTGTGCAGAAAACACTAACACTTGTTCAGAACGAAAGAAAGCACAGAGCCCCAGATTTTATGTTGTCCTGGAGAGCTTGCAGAGCACTGGGGAAAGGCAGGCAGAGAATTCCCTGCTAGCACCTTCTCTGTGCCTGGGAAGCAGAAGTGTTCACATTGCTTCGCAGAATCGCTTTTGTGCAGAAAACACTAACACTTGTTCAGAAGGAAAGAAAGCACAGAGCCCCAGATTTTATGTTGTCCTGGAGAGCTTGCAGAGCACTGGGGAAAGGCAGACAGAGAATTCCCTGCTAGCACCTTCTCTGTGCCTGTTCACATTGCTTCGCAGAATCGCTTTTGTGCAGAAAACACTAACACTTGTTCAGAACGAAAGAAAGCACAGAGCCCCAGATTCTATGTTGTCCTGGAGAGCTTGCAGAGCACTGGGGAAAGGCAGGCAGAGAATTCCCTGCTAGCACCTTCTCTGTGCCTGTTCATATTGCTTCGCAGAATCGCTTTTGTGCAGAAAACACTAACACTTGTTCAGAACGAAAGAAAGCACAGAGCCCCAGATTTGCTGTTGTCCTGGAGAGCTTGCAGAGCACTGGGGAAAGGCAGGCAGAGAATTCCCTGCTAGCACCTTCTCTGTGCCTGTTCACATTGCTTCGCAGAATCGCTTTTGTGCAGAAAACACTAACACTTGTTCAGAACGAAAGAAAGCATGAGCCCCAGATTTGCTGTTGTCCTGGAGAGCTTGCAGAGCACTGGGGAAAGGCAGGCAGAGAATTCCCTGCTAGCACCTTCTCTGTGCCTGGGAAGCAGAAGTGTTCACATTGCTTCGCAGAATCGCTTTTGTGCAGAAAACAGTAACACTTGTTCAGAACGAAAGAAAGCACAGAGCCCCAGATTTGCTGTTGTCCTGGAGAGCTTGCAGAGCACTGGGGAAAGGCAGGCAGAGAATTCCCTGCTAGCACCTTCTCTGTGCCTGGGAAGCAGAAGTGTTCACATTGCTTTGCAAGAATCGCTTTTGTGCAGAAAACAGTAACACTTGTTCAGAACGAAAGGAAGCACAGAGCCCCAGATTTTATGTTGTCCTGGAGAGCTTGCAGAGCACTGGGGAAAGGCAGGCAGAGAATTCCCTGCTAGCACCTTCTCTGTGCCTGGGAAGCAGAAGTGTTCACATTGAATCGCAGAATTGCTTTTGTGCAGAAAACACTAACACTTGTTCAGAACGAAAGAAAGCATGAGCCCCAGATTTGCTGTTGTCCTGGAGAGCTTGCAGAGCACTGGGGAAAGGCAGGCAGAGAATTCCCTGCTAGCACCTTCTCTGTGCCTGTTCACATTGCTTCGCAGAATCACTTTTGTGCAGAAAACAGTAACACTTGTTCAGAACGAAAGAAAGCACAGAGCCCCGGATTTTATGTTGTCCTGGAGAGCTTGCAGAGCACTGGGGAAAGGCAGGCAGAGAATTCCCTGCTAGCACCTTCTCTGTGCCTGGGAAGCAGAAGTGTTCACATTGCTTCGCAGAATCGCTTTTGTGCAGAAAACACTAACACTTGTTCAGAAGGAAAGAAAGCACAGAGCCCCAGATTTTATGTTGTCCTGGAGAGCTTGCAGAGCACTGGGGAAAGGCAGGCAGAGAATTCCCTGCTAGCACCTTCTCTGTGCCTGTTCACATTGCTTCGCAGAATCGCTTTTGTGCAGAAAACACTAACACTTGTTCAGAACGAAAGAAAGCACAGAGCCCCAGATTCTATGTTGTCCTGGAGAGCTTGCAGAGCACTGGGGAAAGGCAGGCAGAGAATTCCCTGCTAGCACCTTCTCTGTGCCTGTTCATATTGCTTCGCAGAATCGCTTTTGTGCAGAAAACAGTAACACTTGTTCAGAACGAAAGAAAGCACAGAGCCCCAGATTTTATGTTGTCCTGGAGAGCTTGCAGAGCACTGGGGAAAGGCAGGCAGAGAATTCCCTGCTAGCACCTTCTCTGTGCCTGTTCACATTGCTTCGCAGAATCGCTTTTGTGCAGAAAACACTAACACTTGTTCAGAACGAAAGAAAGCATGAGCCCCAGATTTGCTGTTGTCCTGGAGAGCTTGCAGAGCACTGGGGAAAGGCAGGCAGAGAATTCCCTGCTAGCACCTTCTCTGTGCCTGGGAAGCAGAAGTGTTCACATTGCTTCGCAGAATCGCTTTTGTGCAGAAAACAGTAACACTTGTTCAGAACGAAAGAAAGCACAGAGCCCCAGATTTGCTGTTGTCCTGGAGAGCTTGCAGAGCACTGGGGAAAGGCAGGCAGAGAATTCCCTGCTAGCACCTTCTCTGTGCCTGGGAAGCAGAAGTGTTCACATTGCTTTGCAAGAATCGCTTTTGTGCAGAAAACAGTAACACTTGTTCAGAACGAAAGGAAGCACAGAGCCCCAGATTTTATGTTGTCCTGGAGAGCTTGCAGAGCACTGGGGAAAGGCAGGCAGAGAATTCCCTGCTAGCACCTTCTCTGTGCCTGGGAAGCAGAAGTGTTCACATTGCTTCGCAGAATTGCTTTTGTGCAGAAAACACTAACACTTGTTCAGAACGAAAGAAAGCATGAGCCCCAGATTTGCTGTTGTCCTGGAGAGCTTGCAGAGCACTGGGGAAAGGCAGGCAGAGAATTCCCTGCTAGCACCTTCTCTGTGCCTGTTCACATTGCTTCGCAGAATCGCTTTTGTGCAGAAAACAGTAACACTTGTTCAGAACGAAAGAAAGCACAGAGCCCCAGATTTTATGTTGTCCTGGAGAGCTTGCAGAGCACTGGGGAAAGGCAGGCAGAGAATTCCCTGCTAGCACCTTCTCTGTGCCTGGGAAGCAGAAGTGTTCACATTGCTTCGCAGAATCGCTTTTGTGCAGAAAACACTAACACTTGTTCAGAAGGAAAGAAAGCACAGAGCCCCAGATTTTATGTTGTCCTGGAGAGCTTGCAGAGCACTGGGGAAAGGCAGGCAGAGAATTCCCTGCTAGCACCTTCTCTGTGCCTGTTCACATTGCTTCGCAGAATCGCTTTTGTGCAGAAAACACTAACACTTGTTCAGAACGAAAGAAAGCACAGAGCCCCAGATTCTATGTTGTCCTGGAGAGCTTGCAGAGCACTGGGGAAAGGCAGGCAGAGAATTCCCTGCTAGCACCTTCTCTGTGCCTGTTCATATTGCTTCGCAGAATCGCTTTTGTGCAGAAAACAGTAACACTTGTTCAGAACGAAAGAAAGCACAGAGCCCCAGATTTTATGTTGTCCTGGAGAGCTTGCAGAGCACTGGGGAAAGGCAGGCAGAGAATTCCCTGCTAGCACCTTCTCTGTGCCTGTTCACATTGCTTCGCAGAATCGCTTTTGTGCAGAAAACACTAACACTTGTTCAGAACGAAAGAAAGCATGAGCCCCAGATTTGCTGTTGTCCTGGAGAGCTTGCAGAGCACTGGGGAAAGGCAGGCAGAGAATTCCCTGCTAGCACCTTCTCTGTGCCTGGGAAGCAGAAGTGTTCACATTGCTTCGCAGAATCGCTTTTGTGCAGAAAACAGTAACACTTGTTCAGAACGAAAGAAAGCACAGAGCCCCAGATTTGCTGTTGTCCTGGAGAGCTTGCAGAGCACTGGGGAAAGGCAGGCAGAGAATTCCCTGCTAGCACCTTCTCTGTGCCTGGGAAGCAGAAGTGTTCACATTGCTTTGCAAGAATCGCTTTTGTGCAGAAAACAGTAACACTTGTTCAGAACGAAAGGAAGCACAGAGCCCCAGATTTTATGTTGTCCTGGAGAGCTTGCAGAGCACTGGGGAAAGGCAGGCAGAGAATTCCCTGCTAGCACCTTCTCTGTGCCTGGGAAGCAGAAGTGTTCACATTGCTTCGCAGAATTGCTTTTGTGCAGAAAACACTAACACTTGTTCAGAACGAAAGAAAGCATGAGCCCCAGATTTGCTGTTGTCCTGGAGAGCTTGCAGAGCACTGGGGAAAGGCAGGCAGAGAATTCCCTGCTAGCACCTTCTCTGTGCCTGTTCACATTGCTTCGCAGAATCGCTTTTGTGCAGAAAACAGTAACACTTGTTCAGAACGAAAGAAAGCACAGAGCCCCAGATTCTATGTTGTCCTGGAGAGCTTGCAGAGCACTGGGGAAAGGCAGGCAGAGAATTCCTTGCTAGCACCTTCTCTGTGCCTGGGAAGCAGAAGTGTTCACATTGCTTCGCAAGAATCGCTTTTGTGCAGAAAACAGTAACACTTGTTCAGAACGAAAGAAAGCACAGAGCCCCAGATTCTATGTTGTCCTGGAGAGCTTGCAGAGCACTGGGGAAAGGCAGGCAGAGAATTCCCTGCTAGCACCTTCTCTGTGCCTGGGAAGCAGAAGTGTGCACATTGCTTCGCAGAATCGCTTTTGTGCAGAAAACAGTAACACTTGTTCAGAACGAAAGAAAGCATGAGCCCCAGATTTTATGTTGTTCTGGAGAGCTTGCAGAGCACTGGGGAAAGGCAGGCAGAGAATTCCCTGCTAGCACCTTCTCTGTGCCTGTTCACATTGCTTCGCAGAATCGCTTTTGTGCAGAAAGCACTAACACTTGTTCAGAACGAAAGAAAGCACAGAGCCCCAGATTTTATGTTGTCCTGGAGAGCTTGCAGAGCACTGGGGAAAGGCAGGCAGAGAATTCCCTGCTAGCACCTTCTCTGTGCCTGGGAAGCAGAAGTGTTCACATTGCTTCGCAGAATCGCTTTTGTGCAGAAAACAGTAACACTTGTTCAGAACGAAAGAAAGCACAGAGCCCCAGATTTTATGTTGTCCTGGAGAGCTTGCAGAGCACTGGGGAAAGGCAGGCAGAGAATTCCCTGCTAGCACCTTCTCTGTGCCTGTTCACATTGCTTCGCAGAATCGCTTTTGTGCAGAAAACAGTAACACTTGTTCAGAAGGAAAGAAAGCACAGAGCCCCAGATTCTATGTTGTCCTGGAGAGCTTGCAGAGCACTGGGGAAAGGCAGGCAGAGAATTCCTTGCTAGCACCTTCTCTGTGCTGGGAAGCAGAAGTGTTCACATTGCTTCGCAGAATCGCTTTTGTGCAGAAAACACTAACACTTGTTCAGAACGAAAGAAAGCACAGAGCCCCAGATTCTATGTTGTCCTGGAGAGCTTGCAGAGCACTGGGGAAAGGCAGGCAGAGAATTCCTTGCTAGCACCTTCTCTGTGCCTGGGAAGCAGAAGTGTTCACATTGCTTCGCAGAATCGCTTTTGTGCAGAAAACACTAACACTTGTTCAGAAGGAAAGAAAGCACAGAGCCCGAGATTCTATGTTGTCCTGGAGAGCTTGCAGAGCACTGGGGAAAGGCAGGCAGAGAATTCCTTGCTAGCACCTTCTCTGTGCCTGGGAAGCAGAAGTGTTCACATTGCTTCGCAGAATCGCTTTTGTGCAGAAAACAGTAACACTTGTTCAGAAGGAAAGAAAGCACAGAGCCCCAGATTCTATGTTGTCCTGGAGAGCTTGCAGAGCACTGGGGAAAGGCAGGCAGAGAATTCCCTGATAGCACCTTCTCTGTGGCTGTTCACATTGCTTCGCAGAATCGCTTTTGTGCAGAAAACAGTAACACTTGTTCAGAACGAAAGGAAGCACAGAGCCCCAGATTTTATGTTGTCCTGGAGAGCTTGCAGAGCACTGGGGAAAGGCAGGCAGAGAATTCCCTGCTAGCACCTTCTCTGTGCCTGGGAAGCAGAAGTGTTCACATTGCTTCGCAGAATCGCTTTTGTGCAGAAAACAGTAACACTTGTTCAGAAGGAAAGAAAGCACAGAGCCCCAGATTTGCTGTTGTCTTGGAGAGCTTGCAGAGCACTGGGGAAAGGCAGGCAGAGAATTCCCTGCTAGCACCTTCTCTGTGCCTGTTCACATTGCTTGGCAGAATCGCTTTTGTGGAGAAAACAGTAACACTTGTTCAGAACGAAAGAAAGCATGAGCCCCAGATTTTATGTTGTCCTGGAGAGCTTGCAGAGCACCGGGGAAAGGCAGGCAGAGAATTCCCTGCTAGCACCTTCTCTGTGCCTGTTCACATTGCTTCGCAGAATCGCTTTTGTGCAGAAAACACTAACACTTGTTCAGAACGAAAGAAAGCACAGAGCCCCAGATTCTATGTTGTCCTGGAGAGCTTAGAGAGCACTGGGGAAAGGCAGGCAGAGAATTCCCTGCTAGCGCCTTCTCTGTGCCTGGGAAGCAGAAGTGTTCACATTGCTTCGCAGAATCGCTTTTGTGCAGAAAACACTAACACTTGTTCAGAACGAAAGAAAGCACAGAGCCCCAGATTCTATGTTGTCCTGGAGAGCTTGCAGAGCACTGGGGAAAGGCAGGCAGAGAATTCCTTGCTAGCACCTTCTCTGTGACTGATCACATTGCTTCGCAGAATCGCTTTTGTGCAGAAAACAGTAACACTTGTTCAGAACGAAAGAAAGCATGAGCCCCAGATTTTATGTTGTCCTGGAGAGCTTGCAGAGCACTGGGGAAAGGCAGGCAGAGAATTCCCTGCTAGCACCTTCTCTGTGCCTGTTCACATTGCTTCGCAGAATCGCTTTTGTGCAGAAAGCACTAACACTTGTTCAGAACGAAAGAAAGCACAGAGCCCCAGATTCTATGTTGTCCTGGAGAGCTTGCAGATCACCGGGGAAAGGCAGGCAGAGAATTCCCTGCTAGCACCTTCTCTGTGCCTGGGAAGCAGAAGTGTTCACATTGCTTCGCAGAATCACTTTTGTGCAGAAAACACTAACACTTGTTCAGAACGAAAGAAAGCACAGAGCCCCAGATTCTATGTTGTCCTGGAGAGCTTGCAGAGCACTGGGGAAAGGCAGGCAGAGAATTCCCTGCTAGCACCTTCTCTGTGCCTGGGAAGCAGAAGTGTTCACATTGCTTCGCAGAATCGCTTTTGTGCAGAAAACACTAACACTTGTTCAGAATAAAAGAAAGCACAGAGCCCCAGATTCTATGTTGTCCTGGAGAGCTTGCAGAGCACTGGGGAAAGGCAGGCAGAGAATTCCTTGCTAGCACCTTCTCTGTGCCTGGGAAGCAGAAGTGTTCACATTGCTTGGCAGAATCGCTTTTGTGCAGAAAACAGTAACACTTGTTCAGAACGAAAGAAAGCACAGAGCCCCAGATTCTATGTTGTCCTGGAGAGCTTGCAGAGCACTGGGGAAAGGCAGGCAGAGAATTCCCTGCTAGCACCTTCTCTGTGCCTGTTCACATTGCTTCGCAGAATCGCTTTTGTGCAGAAAACAGTAACACTTCTTCAGAACGAAAGAAAGCACAGAGCCCCAGATTCTATGTTGTCCTGGAGAGCTTGCAGAGCACTGGGGAAAGGCAGGCAGAGAATTCCTTGCTAGCGCCTTCTCTGAGCCTGGGAAGCAGAAGTGTTCACATTGCTTTCGCACAATCGCTTTTGTACAGAAAACAGTAACAGTTGTTCAGAAGGAAAGAAAGCACAGAGCCCCAGATTCTATGTTGTCCTGGAGAGCTTGCAGAGCACTGGGGAAAGGCAGGCAGAGAATTCCCTGCTAGCACCTTCTCTGTGCCTGTTCACATTGCTTCGCAGAATCGCTTTTGTGCAGAAAACAGTAACACTTGTTCAGAACGAAAGAAAGCACAGAGCCCCAGATTCTATGTTGTCCTGGAGAGCTTGCAGAGCACTGGGAAAAGGCAGGCAGAGAATTCCTTGCTAGCACCTTCTCTGTGCCTGGGAAGCAGAGTGTTCACATTGCTTGGCAGAATCGCTTTTGTGCAATAAACAGTAACACTTGTTCAGAACGAAAGAAAGCACAGAGCCCCAGATTCTATGTTGTCCTGGAGAGCTTGCAGAGCACTGGGGAAAGGCAGGCAGAGAATTCCCTGCTAGCACCTTCTCTGTGCCTGTTCACATTGCTTCGCAGAATCGCTTTTGTGCAGAAAACACTAACACTTGTTCAGAACGAAAGAAAGCACAGAGCCCCAGATTCTATGTTGTCCTGGAGAGCTTGCAGAGCACTGGGGAAAGGCAGGCAGAGAATTCCCTGCTAGCACCTTCTCTGTGCCTGTTCACATTGCTTCGCAGAATCGCTTTTGTGCAGAAAACAGTAACACTTGTTCAGAACGAAAGAAAGCACAGAGCCCCAGATTTTATGTTGTCCTGGAGAGCTTGCAGAGCACTGGGGAAAGGCAGGCAGAGAATTCCCTGCTAGCACCTTCTCTATGCCTGGGAAGCAGAAGTGTTCACATTGCTTCGCTGTAGCGCTTTTGTGCAGAAAACGGTAACACTTGTTCAGAACGAAAGACAGCACAGAGCCCCAGATTTGCTGTTGTCCTGGAGAGCTTGCAGAGCACTGGGGAAAGGCAGGCAGAGAATTCCTTGCTAGCACCTTCTCTGTGCCTGGGAAGCAGAAGTGTTCACATTGCTTCGCAGAATCGCTTTTGTGCAGAAAACACTAACACTTGTTCAGAACGAAAGAAAGCACAGAGCCCCAGATTCTATGTTGTCCTGGAGAGCTTGCAGAGCACTGGGGAAAGGCAGGCAGAGAATTCCTTGCTAGCACCTTCTCTGTGCCTGGGAAGCAGAAGTGTTCACATTGCTTCGCAGAATCGCTTTTGTGCAGAAAACAGTAACACTTGTTCAGAACGAAAGAAAGCACAGAGCCCCAGATTCTATGTTGTCCTGGAGAGCTTGCAGAGCACTGGGGAAAGGCAGGCAGAGAATTCCTTGCTAGCACCTTCTCTGTGCCTGGGAAGCAGAAGTGTTCACATTGCTTCGCAGAATCGCTTTTGTGCAGAAAACAGTAACACTTGTTCAGAAGGAAAGAAAGCACAGAGCCGCAGATTTGATGTTGTCCTGGAGAGCTTGCAGAGCACTGGGGAAAGGCAGGCAGAGAATTCCTTGCTAGCACCTTCTCTGTGCTTGGGAAGCAGAAGTGTTCACATTGCTTCGCAGAATCGCTTTTGTGCAGAAAACAATAACACTTGTTCAGAACGAAAGAAAGCACAGAGCCCCAGATTTGATGTTGTCCTGGAGAGCTTGCAGAGCACTGGGGAAAGGCAGGCAGAGAATTCCTTGCTAGCACCTTCTCTGTGCCTGGGAAGCAGAAGTGTTCACATTGCTTTGCAGAATCGCTTTTGTGCAGAAAACAGTAACACTTCTTCAGAACGAAAGAAAGCACAGAGCCCCAGATTTGATGTTGTCCTGGAGAGCTTGCAGAGCACTGGGGAAAGGCAGGCAGAGAATTCCTTGCTAGCACCTTCTCTGTGCCTGGGAAGCAGAAGTGTTCACATTGCTTCGCAGAATCGCTTTTGTACAGAAAACACTAACACTTGTTCAGAACGAAAGGAAGCACAGAGCCCCAGATTTTATGTTGTCCTGGAGAGCTTGCAGAGCACTGGGGAAAGGCAGGCAGAGAATTCCCTGCTAGCACCTTCTCTGTGCCTGTTCACATTGCTTCGCAGAATCGCTTTTGTGCAGAAAACAGTAACACTTGTTCAGAACGAAAGAAAGCACAGAGCCCCAGATTCTATGTTGTCCTGGAGAGCTTGCAGAGCACTGGGGAAAGGCAGGCAGAGAATTCCTTGCTAGCACCTTCTCTGTGCCTGGGAAGCAGAAGTGTTCACATTGCTTGGCAGAATCGCTTTTGTGCAGAAAACACTAACACTTGTTCAGAACGAAAGAAAGCACAGAGCCCCAGATTTGCTGTTGTCCTGGAGAGCTTGCAGAGCACTGGGGAAAGGCAGGCAGAGAATTCCTTGCTAGCACCTTCTCTGTGCCTGGGAAGCAGAAGTGTTCACATTGCTTCGCAGAATCGCTTTTGTGCAGAAAACAGTAACACTTGTTCAGAAGGAAAGAAAGCACAGAGCCCCAGATTCTATGTTGTCCTGGAGAGCTTGCAGAGCACTGGGGAAAGGCAGGCAGAGAATTCCTTGCTAGCACCTTCTCTGTGCCTGGGAAGCAGAAGTGTTCACATTGCTTCGCAGAATCGCTTTTGTGCAGAAAACAGTAACACTTGTTCAGAAGGAAAGAAAGCACAGAGCCCCAGATTCTATGTTGTCCTGGAGAGCTTGCAGAGCACTGGGGAAAGGCAGGCAGAGAATTCCCTGCTAGCACCTTCTCTGTGCCTGTTCACATTGCTTCGCAGAATCGCTTTTGTGCAGAAAACAGTAACACTTCTTCAGAACGAAAGAAAGCACAGAGCCCCAGATTCTATGTTGTCCTGGAGAGCTTGCAGAGCACTGGGGAAAGGCAGGCAGAGAATTCCTTGCTAGCGCCTTCTCTGTGCCTGGGAAGCAGAAGTGTTCACATTGCTTTCGCAGAATCGCTTTTGTACAGAAAACACTAACACTTGTTCAGAACGAAAGGAAGCACAGAGCCCCAGATTTTATGTTGTCCTGGAGAGCTTGCAGAGCACTGGGGAAAGGCAGGCAGAGAATTCCCTGCTAGCACCTTCTCTGTGCCTGGGAAGCAGAAGTGTTCACATTGCTTCGCAGAATCGCTTTTGTGCAGAAAACAGTAACACTTGTTCAGAAGGAAAGAAAGCACAGAGCCCCAGATTTTATGTTGTCTTGGAGAGCTTGCAGAGCACTGGGGAAAGGCAGGCAGAGAATTCCCTGCTAGCACCTTCTCTGTGCCTGTTCACATTGCTTCGCAGAATCGCTTTTGTGCAGAAAACAGTAACACTTGTTCAGAAAGAAAGAAAGCATGAGCCCCAGATTTTATGTTGTCCTGGAGAGCTTGCAGAGCACCGGGGAAAGGCAGGCAGAGAATTCCCTGCTAGCACCTTCTCTGTGCCTGTTCACATTGCTTCGCAGAATCGCTTTTGTGCAGAAAACACTAACACTTGTTCAGAACGAAAGAAAGCACAGAGCCCCAGATTCTATGTTGTCCTGGAGAGCTTGCAGAGCACTGGGGAAAGGCAGGCAGAGAATTCCCTGCTAGCACCTTCTCTGTGCCTGTTCACATTGCTTCGCATAATCGCTTTTGTGCAGAAAACACTAACACTTGTTCAGAAGGAAAGAAAGCACAGAGCCCCAGATTCTATGTTGTCCTGGAGAGCTTGCAGAGCACTGGGGAAAGGCAGGCAGAGAATTCCCTGCTAGCGCCTTCTCTGTGCCTGGGAAGCAGAAGTGTTCACATTGCTTCGCAGAATCGCTTTTGTGCAGAAAACACTAACACTTGTTCAGAACGAAAGAAAGCACAGAGCCCCAGATTTGCTGTTGTCCTGGAGAGCTTGCAGAGCACTGGGGAAAGGCAGGCAGAGAATTCCCTGCTAGCACCTTCTCTATGCCTGGGAAGCAGAAGTGTTCACATTGCTTCGCTGTAGCGCTTTTGTGCAGAAAACAGTAATACTTGTTCAGAACGAAAGAAAGCACAGAGCCCCAGATTTTATGTTGTCCTGGAGAGCTTGCAGAGCACTGGGGAAAGGCAGGCAGAGAATTCCTTGCTAGCACCTTCTCTGTGCCTGGGAAGCAGAAGTGTTCACATTGCTTCGCAGAATCGCTTTTGTGCAGAAAACACTAACACTTGTTCAGAAGGAAAGAAAGCACAGAGCCCCAGATTCTATGTTGTCCTGGAGAGCTTGCAGAGCACTGGGGAAAGGCAGGCAGAGAATTCCCTGCTAGCACCTTCTCTGTGCCTGTTCACATTGCTTCGCAGAATCGCTTTTGTGCAGAAAACAGTAACACTTCTTCAGAACGAAAGAAAGCACAGAGCCCCAGATTCTATGTTGTCCTGGAGAGCTTGCAGAGCACTGGGGAAAGGCAGGCAGAGAATTCCTTGCTAGCGCCTTCTCTGTGCCTGGGAAGCAGAAGTGTTCACATTGCTTTCGCAGAATCGCTTTTGTACAGAAAACACTAACACTTGTTCAGAACGAAAGGAAGCACAGAGCCCCAGATTTTATGTTGTCCTGGAGAGCTTGCAGAGCACTGGGGAAAGGCAGGCAGAGAATTCCCTGCTAGCACCTTCTCTGTGCCTGGGAAGCAGAAGTGTTCACATTGCTTCGCAGAATCGCTTTTGTGCAGAAAACAGTAACACTTGTTCAGAAGGAAAGAAAGCACAGAGCCCCAGATTTTATGTTGTCTTGGAGAGCTTGCAGAGCACTGGGGAAAGGCAGGCAGAGAATTCCCTGCTAGCACCTTCTCTGTGCCTGTTCACATTGCTTCGCAGAATCGCTTTTGTGCAGAAAACAGTAACACTTGTTCAGAAAGAAAGAAAGCATGAGCCCCAGATTTTATGTTGTCCTGGAGAGCTTGCAGATCACCGAGGAAAGGCAGGCAGAGAATTCCCTGCTAGCACCTTCTCTGTGCCTGTTCACATTGCTTCGCAGAATCGCTTTTGTGCAGAAAACACTAACACTTGTTCAGAACGAAAGAAAGCACAGAGCCCCAGATTCTATGTTGTCCTGGAGAGCTTGCAGAGCACTGGGGAAAGGCAGGCAGAGAATTCCCTGCTAGCACCTTCTCTGTGCCTGTTCACATTGCTTCGCAGAATCGCTTTTGTGCAGAAAACACTAACACTTGTTCAGAAGGAAAGAAAGCACAGAGCCCCAGATTCTATGTTGTCCTGGAGAGCTTGCAGAGCACTGGGGAAAGGCAGGCAGAGAATTCCCTGCTAGCGCCTTCTCTGTGCCTGGGAAGCAGAAGTGTTCACATTGCTTCGCAGAATCGCTTTTGTGCAGAAAACACTAACACTTGTTCAGAACGAAAGAAAGCACAGAGCCCCAGATTTGCTGTTGTCCTGGAGAGCTTGCAGAGCACTGGGGAAAGGCAGGCAGAGAATTCCCTGCTAGCACCTTCTCTATGCCTGGGAAGCAGAAGTGTTCACATTGCTTCGCTGTAGCGCTTTTGTGCAGAAAACAGTAATACTTGTTCAGAACGAAAGAAAGCACAGAGCCCCAGATTTTATGTTGTCCTGGAGAGCTTGCAGAGCACTGGGGAAAGGCAGGCAGAGAATTCCTTGCTAGCACCTTCTCTGTGCCTGTTCACATTGCTTCGCAGAATCGCTTTTGTGCAGAAAACAGTAACACTTGTTCAGAACGAAAGAAAGCATGAGCCCCAGATTTTATGTTGTCCTGGAGAGCTTGCAGAGCACTGGGGAAAGGCAGGCAGAGAATTCCCTGCTAGCACCTTCTCTGTGCCTGTTCACATTGCTTCGCAGAATCGCTTTTGTGCAGAAAACAGTAACACTTGTTCAGAACGAAAGAAAGCACAGAGCCCCGGATTTTATGTTGTCCTGGAGAGCTTGCAGAGCACTGGGGAAAGGCAGGCAGAGAATTCCCTGCTAGCACCTTCTCTGTGCCTGGGAAGCAGAAGTGTTCACATTGCTTCGCAGAATCGCTTTTGTGCAGAAAACACTAACACTTGTTCAGAAGGAAAGAAAGCACAGAGCCCCAGATTTTATGTTGTCCTGGAGAGCTTGCAGAGCACTGGGGAAAGGCAGGCAGAGAATTCCCTGCTAGCACCTTCTCTGTGCCTGTTCACATTGCTTCGCAGAATCGCTTTTGTGCAGAAAACACTAACACTTGTTCAGAACGAAAGAAAGCACAGAGCCCCAGATTCTATGTTGTCCTGGAGAGCTTGCAGAGCACTGGGGAAAGGCAGGCAGAGAATTCCCTGCTAGCACCTTCTCTGTGCCTGTTCATATTGCTTCGCAGAATCGCTTTTGTGCAGAAAACACTAACACTTGTTCAGAACGAAAGAAAGCACAGAGCCCCAGATTTGCTGTTGTCCTGGAGAGCTTGCAGAGCACTGGGGAAAGGCAGGCAGAGAATTCCCTGCTAGCACCTTCTCTGTGCCTGTTCACATTGC
The DNA here is from genome assembly GCF_031877795.1 of Strix aluco. Taxonomy (NCBI): domain Eukaryota; kingdom Metazoa; phylum Chordata; class Aves; order Strigiformes; family Strigidae; genus Strix; species Strix aluco. The sequence continues at coordinate 351,428 of NW_027436553.1, forward strand.
TTCGCAGAATCGCTTTTGTGCAGAAAACACTAACACTTGTTCAGAACGAAAGAAAGCATGAGCCCCAGATTTGCTGTTGTCCTGGAGAGCTTGCAGAGCACTGGGGAAAGGCAGGCAGAGAATTCCCTGCTAGCACCTTCTCTGTGCCTGGGAAGCAGAAGTGTTCACATTGCTTCGCAGAATCGCTTTTGTGCAGAAAACAGTAACACTTGTTCAGAACGAAAGAAAGCACAGAGCCCCAGATTTGCTGTTGTCCTGGAGAGCTTGCAGAGCACTGGGGAAAGGCAGGCAGAGAATTCCCTGCTAGCACCTTCTCTGTGCCTGGGAAGCAGAAGTGTTCACATTGCTTTGCAAGAATCGCTTTTGTGCAGAAAACAGTAACACTTGTTCAGAACGAAAGGAAGCACAGAGCCCCAGATTTTATGTTGTCCTGGAGAGCTTGCAGAGCACTGGGGAAAGGCAGGCAGAGAATTCCCTGCTAGCACCTTCTCTGTGCCTGGGAAGCAGAAGTGTTCACATTGCTTCGCAGAATTGCTTTTGTGCAGAAAACACTAACACTTGTTCAGAACGAAAGAAAGCATGAGCCCCAGATTTGCTGTTGTCCTGGAGAGCTTGCAGAGCACTGGGGAAAGGCAGGCAGAGAATTCCCTGCTAGCACCTTCTCTGTGCCTGTTCACATTGCTTCGCAGAATCGCTTTTGTGCAGAAAACAGTAACACTTGTTCAGAACGAAAGAAAGCACAGAGCCCCGGATTTTATGTTGTCCTGGAGAGCTTGCAGAGCACTGGGGAAAGGCAGGCAGAGAATTCCCTGCTAGCACCTTCTCTGTGCCTGGGAAGCAGAAGTGTTCACATTGCTTCGCAGAATCGCTTTTGTGCAGAAAACACTAACACTTGTTCAGAAGGAAAGAAAGCACAGAGCCCCAGATTTTATGTTGTCCTGGAGAGCTTGCAGAGCACTGGGGAAAGGCAGGCAGAGAATTCCCTGCTAGCACCTTCTCTGTGCCTGTTCACATTGCTTGGCAGAATCGCTTTTGTGCAGAAAACACTAACACTTGTTCAGAACGAAAGAAAGCACAGAGCCCCAGATTCTATGTTGTCCTGGAGAGCTTGCAGAGCACTGGGGAAAGGCAGGCAGAGAATTCCCTGCTAGCACCTTCTCTGTGCCTGTTCATATTGCTTCGCAGAATCGCTTTTGTGCAGAAAACAGTAACACTTGTTCAGAACGAAAGAAAGCACAGAGCCCCAGATTTTATGTTGTCCTGGAGAGCTTGCAGAGCACTGGGGAAAGGCAGGCAGAGAATTCCCTGCTAGCACCTTCTCTGTGCCTGTTCACATTGCTTCGCAGAATCGCTTTTGTGCAGAAAACAGTAACACTTGTTCAGAAAGAAAGAAAGCATGAGCCCCAGATTTTATGTTGTCCTGGAGAGCTTGCAGATCACCGAGGAAAGGCAGGCAGAGAATTCCCTGCTAGCACCTTCTCTGTGCCTGTTCACATTGCTTCGCAGAATCGCTTTTGTGCAGAAAACACTAACACTTGTTCAGAACGAAAGAAAGCACAGAGCCCCAGATTCTATGTTGTCCTGGAGAGCTTGCAGAGCACTGGGGAAAGGCAGGCAGAGAATTCCCTGCTAGCACCTTCTCTGTGCCTGTTCACATTGCTTCGCAGAATCGCTTTTGTGCAGAAAACACTAACACTTGTTCAGAAGGAAAGAAAGCACAGAGCCCCAGATTCTATGTTGTCCTGGAGAGCTTGCAGAGCACTGGGGAAAGGCAGGCAGAGAATTCCCTGCTAGCGCCTTCTCTGTGCCTGGGAAGCAGAAGTGTTCACATTGCTTCGCAGAATCGCTTTTGTGCAGAAAACACTAACACTTGTTCAGAACGAAAGAAAGCACAGAGCCCCAGATTTGCTGTTGTCCTGGAGAGCTTGCAGAGCACTGGGGAAAGGCAGGCAGAGAATTCCCTGCTAGCACCTTCTCTATGCCTGGGAAGCAGAAGTGTTCACATTGCTTCGCTGTAGCGCTTTTGTGCAGAAAACAGTAATACTTGTTCAGAACGAAAGAAAGCACAGAGCCCCAGATTTTATGTTGTCCTGGAGAGCTTGCAGAGCACTGGGGAAAGGCAGGCAGAGAATTCCTTGCTAGCACCTTCTCTGTGCCTGTTCACATTGCTTCGCAGAATCGCTTTTGTGCAGAAAACAGTAACACTTGTTCAGAACGAAAGAAAGCATGAGCCCCAGATTTTATGTTGTCCTGGAGAGCTTGCAGAGCACTGGGGAAAGGCAGGCAGAGAATTCCCTGCTAGCACCTTCTCTGTGCCTGTTCACATTGCTTCGCAGAATCGCTTTTGTGCAGAAAACAGTAACACTTGTTCAGAACGAAAGAAAGCACAGAGCCCCGGATTTTATGTTGTCCTGGAGAGCTTGCAGAGCACTGGGGAAAGGCAGGCAGAGAATTCCCTGCTAGCACCTTCTCTGTGCCTGGGAAGCAGAAGTGTTCACATTGCTTCGCAGAATCGCTTTTGTGCAGAAAACACTAACACTTGTTCAGAAGGAAAGAAAGCACAGAGCCCCAGATTTTATGTTGTCCTGGAGAGCTTGCAGAGCACTGGGGAAAGGCAGGCAGAGAATTCCCTGCTAGCACCTTCTCTGTGCCTGTTCACATTGCTTCGCAGAATCGCTTTTGTGCAGAAAACACTAACACTTGTTCAGAAGGAAAGAAAGCACAGAGCCCCAGATTCTATGTTGTCCTGGAGAGCTTGCAGAGCACTGGGGAAAGGCAGGCAGAGAATTCCCTGCTAGCACCTTCTCTGTGCCTGTTCATATTGCTTCGCAGAATCGCTTTTGTGCAGAAAACACTAACACTTGTTCAGAACGAAAGAAAGCACAGAGCCCCAGATTTGCTGTTGTCCTGGAGAGCTTGCAGAGCACTGGGGAAAGGCAGGCAGAGAATTCCCTGCTAGCACCTTCTCTGTGCCTGTTCACATTGCTTCGCAGAATCGCTTTTGTGCAGAAAACACTAACACTTGTTCAGAACGAAAGAAAGCATGAGCCCCAGATTTGCTGTTGTCCTGGAGAGCTTGCAGAGCACTGGGGAAAGGCAGGCAGAGAATTCCCTGCTAGCACCTTCTCTGTGCCTGGGAAGCAGAAGTGTTCACATTGCTTCGCAGAATCGCTTTTGTGCAGAAAACAGTAACACTTGTTCAGAACGAAAGAAAGCACAGAGCCCCAGATTTGCTGTTGTCCTGGAGAGCTTGCAGAGCACTGGGGAAAGGCAGGCAGAGAATTCCCTGCTAGCACCTTCTCTGTGCCTGGGAAGCAGAAGTGTTCACATTGCTTTGCAAGAATCGCTTTTGTGCAGAAAACAGTAACACTTGTTCAGAACGAAAGGAAGCACAGAGCCCCAGATTTTATGTTGTCCTGGAGAGCTTGCAGAGCACTGGGGAAAGGCAGGCAGAGAATTCCCTGCTAGCACCTTCTCTGTGCCTGGGAAGCAGAAGTGTTCACATTGCTTCGCAGAATTGCTTTTGTGCAGAAAACACTAACACTTGTTCAGAACGAAAGAAAGCATGAGCCCCAGATTTGCTGTTGTCCTGGAGAGCTTGCAGAGCACTGGGGAAAGGCAGGCAGAGAATTCCCTGCTAGCACCTTCTCTGTGCCTGTTCACATTGCTTCGCAGAATCGCTTTTGTGCAGAAAACAGTAACACTTGTTCAGAACGAAAGAAAGCACAGAGCCCCGGATTTTATGTTGTCCTGGAGAGCTTGCAGAGCACTGGGGAAAGGCAGGCAGAGAATTCCCTGCTAGCACCTTCTCTGTGCCTGGGAAGCAGAAGTGTTCACATTGCTTCGCAGAATCGCTTTTGTGCAGAAAACACTAACACTTGTTCAGAAGGAAAGAAAGCACAGAGCCCCAGATTTTATGTTGTCCTGGAGAGCTTGCAGAGCACTGGGGAAAGGCAGGCAGAGAATTCCCTGCTAGCACCTTCTCTGTGCCTGTTCACATTGCTTGGCAGAATCGCTTTTGTGCAGAAAACACTAACACTTGTTCAGAACGAAAGAAAGCACAGAGCCCCAGATTCTATGTTGTCCTGGAGAGCTTGCAGAGCACTGGGGAAAGGCAGGCAGAGAATTCCCTGCTAGCACCTTCTCTGTGCCTGTTCATATTGCTTCGCAGAATCGCTTTTGTGCAGAAAACAGTAACACTTGTTCAGAAGGAAAGAAAGCACAGAGCCCCAGATTTTATGTTGTCCTGGAGAGCTTGCAGAGCACTGGGGAAAGGCAGGCAGAGAATTCCCTGCTAGCACCTTCTCTGTGCCTGTTCACATTGCTTCGCAGAATCGCTTTTGTGCAGAAAACACTAACACTTGTTCAGAACGAAAGAAAGCATGAGCCCCAGATTTGCTGTTGTCCTGGAGAGCTTGCAGAGCACTGGGGAAAGGCAGGCAGAGAATTCCCTGCTAGCACCTTCTCTGTGCCTGGGAAGCAGAAGTGTTCACATTGCTTCGCAGAATCGCTTTTGTGCAGAAAACAGTAACACTTGTTCAGAACGAAAGAAAGCACAGAGCCCCAGATTTCATGTTGTCCTGGAGAGCTTGCAGAGCACTGGGGAAAGGCAGGCAGAGAATTCCCTGATAGCACCTTCTCTGTGCCTGGGAAGCAGAAGTGTTCACATTGCTTCGCAGAATTGCTTTTGTGCAGAAAACACTAACACTTGTTCAGAACGAAAGAAAGCATGAGCCCCAGATTTGCTGTTGTCCTGGAGAGCTTGCAGAGCACTGGGGAAAGGCAGGCAGAGAATTCCCTGCTAGCACCTTCTCTGTGCCTGTTCACATTGCTTCGCAGAATCGCTTTTGTGCAGAAAACAGTAACACTTGTTCAGAACGAAAGAAAGCACAGAGCCCCAGATTCTATGTTGTCCTGGAGAGCTTGCAGAGCACTGGGGAAAGGCAGGCAGAGAATTCCTTGCTAGCACCTTCTCTGTGCCTGGGAAGCAGAAGTGTTCACATTGCTTCGCAAGAATCGCTTTTGTGCAGAAAACAGTAACACTTGTTCAGAACGAAAGAAAGCACAGAGCCCCAGATTCTATGTTGTCCTGGAGAGCTTGCAGAGCACTGGGGAAAGGCAGGCAGAGAATTCCCTGCTAGCACCTTCTCTGTGCCTGTTCACATTGCTTCGCTGTATCGCTTTTGTGCAGAAAACAGTAACACTTGTTCAGAACGAAAGAAAGCACAGAGCCCCAGATTCTATGTTGTCCTGGAGAGCTTGCAGAGCACTGGGGAAAGGCAGGCAGAGAATTCCTTGCTAGCACCTTCTCTGTGCCTGGGAAGCAGAAGTGTTCACATTGCTTCGCAGAATCGCTATTGTGCAGAAAACAGTAACACTTGTTCAGAAGGAAAGAAAGCACAGAGCCCCAGATTCTATGTTGTCCTGGAGAGCTTGCAGAGCACTGGGGAAAGGCAGGCAGAGAATTCCTTGCTAGCACCTTCTCTGTGCCTGGGAAGCAGAAGTGTTCACATTGCTTCGCAGAATCGCTTTTGTGCAGAAAACACTAACACTTGTTCAGAACGAAAGAAAGCACAGAGCCCCAGATTTTATGTTGTCCTGGAGAGCTTGCAGAGCACTGGGGAAAGGCAGGCAGAGAATTCCTTGCTAGCACCTTCTCTGTGCCTGGGAAGCAGAAGTGTTCACATTGCTTCGCAGAATCGCTTTTGTGCAGAAAACAGTAACACTTCTTCAGAACGAAAGAAAGCACAGAGCCCCAGATTTGATGTTGTCCTGGAGAGCTTGCAGAGCACTGGGGAAAGGCAGGCAGAGAATTCCTTGCTAGCACCTTCTCTGTGCCTGGGAAGCAGAAGTGTTCACATTGCTTCGCAGAATCGCTTTTGTATAGAAAACAGTAACACTTGTTCAGAAGGAAAGAAAGCACAGAGCCCCAGATTCTATGTTGTCCTGGAGAGCTTGCAGAGCACTGGGGAAAGGCAGGCAGAGAATTCCCTGCTAGCACCTTCTCTGTGCCTGTTCACATTGCTTCGCAGAATCGCTTTTGTGCAGAAAACAGTAACACTTGTTCAGAACTAAATGAAGCACAGAGCCCCAGATTCTATGTTGTCCTGGAGAGCTTGCAGAGCACTGGGGAAAGGCAGGCAGAGAATTCCTTGCTAGCACCTTCTCTATGCCTGGGAAGCAGAAGTGTTCACATTGCTTCGCTGTATCGCTTTTGTGCAGAAAACAGTAACACTTGTTCAGAACGAAAGAAAGCACAGAGCCCCAGATTTTATGTTGTCCTGGAGAGCTTGCAGAGCACTGGGGAAAGGCAGGCAGAGAATTCCCTGCTAGCACCTTCTCTGTGCCTGGGAAGCAGAAGTGTTCACATTGCTTCGCAGAATCACTTTTGTGCAGAAAACACTAACACTTGTTCAGAACGAAAGAAAGCACAGAGCCCCAGATTCTATGTTGTCCTGGAGAGCTTGCAGAGCACTGGGGAAAGGCAGGCAGAGAATTCCTTGCTAGCACCTTCTCTGTGCCTGGGAAGCAGAAGTGTTCACATTGCTTCGCAGAATCGCTTTTGTGCAGAAAACAGTAACACTTGTTCAGAACGAAAGAAAGCACAGAGCCCCAGATTTTATGTTGTCCTGGAGAGCTTGCAGAGCACTGGGGAAAGGCAGGCAGAGAATTCCCTGCTAGCACCTTCTCTGTGCCTGGGAAGCAGAAGTGTTCACATTGCTTCGCAAGAATTGCTTTTGTGCAGAAAACAGTAACACTTGTTCAGAACGAAAGAAAGCACAGAGCCCCAGATTTTATGTTGTCCTGGAGAGCTTGCAGAGCACTGGGGAAAGGCAGGCAGAGAATTCCCTGCTAGCACCTTCTCTGTGCCTGTTCACATTGCTTCGCAGAATCGCTTTTGTGCAGAAAACAGTAACACTTGTTCAGAAGGAAAGAAAGCACAGAGCCCCAGATTCTATGTTGTCCTGGAGAGCTTGCAGAGCACTGGGGAAAGGCAGGCAGAGAATTCCTTGCTAGCACCTTCTCTGTGCCTGGGAAGCAGAAGTGTTCACATTGCTTGGCAGAATCGCTTTTGTGCAGAAAACAGTAACACTTGTTCAGAAGGAAAGAAAGCACAGAGCCCCAGATTCTATGTTGTCCTGGAGAGCTTGCAGAGCACTGGGGAAAGGCAGGCAGAGAATTCCCTGCTAGCACCTTCTCTGTGCCTGTTCACATTGCTTCGCAGAATCGCTTTTGTGCAGAAAACACTAACACTTGTTCAGAACGAAAGAAAGCACAGAGCCCCAGATTTGATGTTGTCCTGGAGAGCTTGCAGAGCACTGGGGAAAGGCAGGCAGAGAATTCCTTGCTAGCACCTTCTCTGTGCCTGGGAAGCAGAAGTGTTCACATTGCTTCGCAGAATCGCTTTTGTGCAGAAAACAGTAACACTTGTTCAGAACGAAAGAAAGCACAGAGCCCCAGATCTGCTGTTGTCCTGGAGAGCTTGCAGAGCACTGGGGAAAGGCAGGCAGAGAATTCCCTGCTAGCACCTTCTCTGTGCCTGTTCACATTGCTTCGCAGAATCGCTTTTGTGCAGAAAACAGTAACACTTGTTCAGAACGAAAGAAAGCACAGAGCCCCAGATTCTATGTTGTCCTGGAGAGCTTGCAGAGCACTGGGGAAAGGCAGGCAGAGAATTCCTTGCTAGCACCTTCTCTGTGCCTGGGAAGCAGAAGTGTTCACATTGCTTCGCAGAATCGCTTTTGTACAGAAAACACTAACACTTGTTCAGAACGAAAGGAAGCACAGAGCCCCAGATTCTGTGTTGTCCTGGAGAGCTTGCAGAGCACTGGGGAAAGGCAGCCAGAGAATTCCTTGCTAGCACCTTCTCTGTGCCTGGGAAGCAGAAGTGTTCACATTGCTTCGCAAGAATCGCTTTTGTGCAGAAAACAGTAACACTTGTTCAGAACGAAAGAAAGCACAGAGCCCCAGATTCTATGTTGTCCTGGAGAGCTTGCAGAGCACTGGGGAAAGGCAGGCAGAGAATTCCCTGCTAGCACCTTCTCTGTGCCTGTTCACATTGCTTCGCTGTATCGCTTTTGTGCAGAAAACAGTAACACTTGTTCAGAACGAAAGAAAGCACAGAGCCCCAGATTCTATGTTGTCCTGGAGAGCTTGCAGAGCACTGGGGAAAGGCAGGCAGAGAATTCCTTGCTAGCACCTTCTCTGTGCCTGGGAAGCAGAAGTGTTCACATTGCTTCGCAGAATCGCTTTTGTGCAGAAAACACTAACACTTGTTCAGAACGAAAGAAAGCACAGAGCCCCAGATTCTATGTTGTCCTGGAGAGCTTGCAGAGCACTGGGGAAAGGCAGGCAGAGAATTCCTTGCTAGCACCTTCTCTGTGCCTGGGAAGCAGAAGTGTTCACATTGCTTCGCAGAATCGCTATTGTGCAGAAAACAGTAACACTTGTTCAGAAGGAAAGAAAGCACAGAGCCCCAGATTCTATGTTGTCCTGGAGAGCTTGCAGAGCACTGGGGAAAGGCAGGCAGAGAATTCCTTGCTAGCACCTTCTCTGTGCCTGGGAAGCAGAAGTGTTCACATTGTTTCGCAGAATCCCTTTTGTGCAGAAAACACTAACACTTGTTCAGAACGAAAGGAAGCACAGAGCCCCAGATTTGATGTTGTCCTGGAGAGCTTGCAGAGCACTGGGGAAAGGCAGGCAGAGAATTCCCTGCTAGCACCTTCTCTGTGCCTGTTCACATTGCTTCGCAGAATCGCTTTTGTGCAGAAAACAGTAACACTTGTTCAGAACGAAAGAAAGCACAGAGCCCCAGATTTTATGTTGTCCTGGAGAGCTTGCAGAGCACTGGGGAAAGGCAGGCAGAGAATTCCCTGCTAGCACCTTCTCTATGCCTGGGAAGCAGAAGTGTTCACATTGTTTCGCAGAATCGCTTTTGTGCAGAAAACACTAACACTTGTTCAGAACAAAAGGAAGCACAGAGCCCCAGATTTTATGTTGTCCTGGAGAGCTTGCAGAGCACTGGGGAAAGGCAGGCAGAGAATTCCCTGCTAGCACCTTCTCTGTGCCTGTTCACATTGCTTGGCAGAATCGCTTTTGTGCAGAAAACAGTAACACTTGTTCAGAACGAAAGAAAGCACAGAGCCCCAGATTTTATGTTGTCCTGGAGAGCTTGCAGAGCACTGGGGAAAGGCAGGCAGAGAATTCCCTGCTAGCACCTTCTCTATGCCTGGGAAGCAGAAGTGTTCACATTGCTTCGCTGTATCGCTTTTGTGCAGAAAACACTAACACTTGTTCAGAACGAAAGAAAGCACAGAGCCCCAGATTTTATGTTGTCCTGGAGAGCTTGCAGAGCACTGGGGAAAGGCAGGCAGAGAATTCCCTGCTAGCACCTTCTCTGTGCCTGGGAAGCAGAAGTGTTCACATTGCTTCGCAGAATCGCTTTTGTGCAGAAAACAGTAACACTTGTTCAGAACGAAAGAAAGCACAGAGCCCCAGATTCTATTTTGTCCTGGAGAGCTTGCAGAGCACTGGGGAAAGGCAGGCAGAGAATTCCCTGCTAGCACCTTCTCTGTGCCTGTTCACATTGCTTCGCAGAATCGCTTTTGTGCAGAAAACAGTAACACTTGTTCAGAAGGAAAGAAAGCACAGAGCCCCAGATTCTATGTTGTCCTGGAGAGCTTGCAGAGCACTGGGGAAAGGCAGGCAGAGAATTCCTTGCTAGCACCTTCTCTGTGCCTGGGAAGCAGAAGTGTTCACATTGCTTGGCAGAATCGCTTTTGTGCAGAAAACAGTAACACTTGTTCAGAAGGAAAGAAAGCACAGAGCCCCAGATTTGATGTTGTCCTGGAGAGCTTGCAGAGCACTGGGGAAAGGCAGGCAGAGAATTCCCTGCTAGCACCTTCTCTGTGCCTGTTCACATTGTTTCGCAGAATCGCTTTTGTGCAGAAAACAGTAACACTTGTTCAGAATGAAAGAAAGCACAGAGCCCCAGATTCTATGTTGTCCTGGAGAGCTTGCAGAGCACTGGGGAAAGGCAGGCAGAGAATTCCTTGCTAGCACCTTCTCTGTGCCTGGGAAGCAGAAGTGTTCACATTGCTTCGCAGAATCGCTTTTGTGCAGAAAACAGTAACACTTGTTCAGAACGAAAGAAAGCATGAGCCCCAGATCTGCTGTTGTCCTGGAGAGCTTGCAGAGCACTGGGGAAAGGCAGGCAGAGAATTCCCTGCTAGCACCTTCTCTGTGCCTGTTCACATTGCTTCGCAGAATCGCTTTTGTGCAGAAAACAGTAACACTTGTTCAGAACGAAAGAAAGCACAGAGCCCCAGATTCTATGTTGTCCTGGAGAGCTTGCAGAGCACTGGGGAAAGGCAGGCAGAGAATTCCTTGCTAGCACCTTCTCTGTGCCTGGGAAGCAGAAGTGTTCACATTGCTTCGCAGAATCGCTTTTGTGCAGAAAACACTAACACTTGTTCAGAACGAAAGAAAGCTCAGAGCCCCAGATTTGATGTTGTCCTGGAGAGCTTGCAGAGCACTGGGGAAAGGCAGCCAGAGAATTCCCTGCTAGCACCTTCTCTGTGCCTGTTCACATTGCTTCGCAGAATCGCTTTTGTGCAGAAAACACTAACACTTGTTCAGAACGAAAGAAAGCACAGAGCCCCAGATTCTATGTTGTCCTGGAGAGCTTGCAGAGCACTGGGGAAAGGCAGGCAGAGAATTCCTTGCTAGCACCTTCTCTGTGCCTGGGAAGCAGAAGTGTTCACATTGCTTCGCAAGAATCGCTTTTGTGCAGAAAACAGTAACACTTGTTCAGAACGAAAGAAAGCACAGAGCCCCAGATTCTATGTTGTCCTGGAGAGCTTGCAGAGCACTGGGGAAAGGCAGGCAGAGAATTCCCTGCTAGCACCTTCTCTGTGCCTGTTCACATTGCTTCGCTGTATCGCTTTTGTGCAGAAAACAGTAACACTTGTTCAGAACGAAAGAAAGCACAGAGCCCCAGATTTTATGTTGTCCTGGAGAGCTTGCAGAGCACTGGGGAAAGGCAGGCAGAGAATTCCCTGCTAGCACCTTCTCTATGCCTGGGAAGCAGAAGTGTTCACATTGCTTCGCTGTATCGCTTTTGTGCAGAAAACATTAACACTTGTTCAGAACGAAAGAAAGCACAGAGCCCCAGATTTTATGTTGTCCTGGAGAGCTTGCAGAGCACTGGGGAAAGGCAGGCAGAGAATTCCCTGCTAGCACCTTCTCTGTGCCTGGGAAGCAGAAGTGTTCACATTGCTTCGCAGAATCGCTTTTGTGCAGAAAACACTAACACTTGTTCAGAACGAAAGAAAGCACAGAGCCCCAGATTCTATGTTGTCCTGGAGAGCTTGCAGAGCACTGGGGAAAGGCAGGCAGAGAATTCCTTGCTAGCACCTTCTCTGTGCCTGGGAAGCAGAAGTGTTCACATTGCTTCGCAGAATCGCTTTTGTGCAGAAAACAGTAACACTTGTTCAGAAGGAAAGAAAGCACAGAGCCCCAGATTTGATGTTGTCCTGGAGAGCTTGCAGAGCACTGGGGAAAGGCAGGCAGAGAATTCCCTGCTAGCACCTTCTCTGTGCCTGGGAAGCAGAAGTGTTCACATTGCTTCGCAAGAATTGCTTTTGTGCAGAAAACAGTAACACTTGTTCAGAACGAAAGAAAGCACAGAGCCCCAGATTTTATGTTGTCCTGCAGAGCTTGCAGAGCACTGGGGAAAGGCAGGCAGAGAATTCCCTGCTAGCACCTTCTCTGTGCCTGTTCACATTGCTTCGCAGAATCGCTTTTGTGCAGAAAACACTAACACTTGTTCAGAAGGAAAGAAAGCACAGAGCCCCAGATTCTATGTTGTCCTGGAGAGCTTGCAGAGCACTGGGGAAAGGCAGGCAGACAATTCCTTGCTAGCACCTTCTCTGTGCCTGGGAAGCAGAAGTGTTCACATTGCTTGGCAGAATCGCTTTTGTGCAGAAAACAGTAACACTTGTTCAGAACGAAAGAAAGCACAGAGCCCCAGATTCTATGTTGTCCTGGAGAGCTTGCAGAGCACTGGGGAAAGGCAGGCAGAGAATTCCCTGCTAGCACCTTCTCTGTGCCTGTTCACATTGCTTCGCTGTATCGCTTTTGTGCAGAAAACAGTAACACTTGTTCAGAACGAAAGAAAGCACAGAGCCCCAGATTCTATGTTGTCCTGGAGAGCTTGCAGAGCACTGGGGAAAGGCAGGCAGAGAATTCCTTGCTAGCACCTTCTCTGTGCCTGGGAAGCAGAAGTGTTCACATTGCTTCGCAGAATCGCTTTTGTGCAGAAAACACTAACACTTGTTCAGAACGAAAGAAAGCACAGAGCCCCAGATTCTATGTTGTCCTGGAGAGCTTGCAGAGCACTGGGGAAAGGCAGGCAGAGAATTCCTTGCTAGCACCTTCTCTGTGCCTGGGAAGCAGAAGTGTTCACATTGCTTCGCAGAATCGCTATTGTGCAGAAAACAGTAACACTTGTTCAGAAGGAAAGAAAGCACAGAGCCCCAGATTCTATGTTGTCCTGGAGAGCTTGCAGAGCACTGGGGAAAGGCAGGCAGAGAATTCCTTGCTAGCACCTTCTCTGTGCCTGGGAAGCAGAAGTGTTCACATTGTTTCGCAGAATCCCTTTTGTGCAGAAAACACTAACACTTGTTCAGAACGAAAGGAAGCACAGAGCCCCAGATTTGATGTTGTCCTGGAGAGCTTGCAGAGCACTGGGGAAAGGCAGGCAGAGAATTCCCTGCTAGCACCTTCTCTGTGCCTGTTCACATTGCTTCGCAGAATCGCTTTTGTGCAGAAAACAGTAACACTTGTTCAGAACGAAAGAAAGCACAGAGCCCCAGATTTTATGTTGTCCTGGAGAGCTTGCAGAGCACTGGGGAAAGGCAGGCAGAGAATTCCCTGCTAGCACCTTCTGTATGCCTGGGAAGCAGAAGTGTTCACATTGTTTCGCAGAATCGCTTTTGTGCAGAAAACACTAACACTTGTTCAGAACAAAAGGAAGCACAGAGCCCCAGATTTTATGTTGTCCTGGAGAGCTTGCAGAGCACTGGGGAAAGGCAGGCAGAGAATTCCCTGCTAGCACCTTCTCTGTGCCTGTTCACATTGCTTGGCAGAATCGCTTTTGTGCAGAAAACAGTAACACTTGTTCAGAACGAAAGAAAGCACAGAGCCCCAGATTTTATGTTGTCCTGGAGAGCTTGCAGAGCACTGGGGAAAGGCAGGCAGAGAATTCCCTGCTAGCACCTTCTCTATGCCTGGGAAGCAGAAGTGTTCACATTGCTTCGCTGTATCGCTTTTGTGCAGAAAACACTAACACTTGTTCAGAACGAAAGAAAGCACAGAGCCCCAGATTTTATGTTGTCCTGGAGAGCTTGCAGAGCACTGGGGAAAGGCAGGCAGAGAATTCCCTGCTAGCACCTTCTCTGTGCCTGGGAAGCAGAAGTGTTCACATTGCTTCGCAGAATCGCTTTTGTGCAGAAAACAGTAACACTTGTTCAGAACGAAAGAAAGCACAGAGCCCCAGATTCTATTTTGTCCTGGAGAGCTTGCAGAGCACTGGGGAAAGGCAGGCAGAGAATTCCCTGCTAGCACCTTCTCTGTGCCTGTTCACATTGCTTCGCAGAATCGCTTTTGTGCAGAAAACAGTAACACTTGTTCAGAAGGAAAGAAAGCACAGAGCCCCAGATTCTATGTTGTCCTGGAGAGCTTGCAGAGCACTGGGGAAAGGCAGGCAGAGAATTCCTTGCTAGCACCTTCTCTGTGCCTGGGAAGCAGAAGTGTTCACATTGCTTGGCAGAATCGCTTTTGTGCAGAAAACAGTAACACTTGTTCAGAAGGAAAGAAAGCACAGAGCCCCAGATTTGATGTTGTCCTGGAGAGCTTGCAGAGCACTGGGGAAAGGCAGGCAGAGAATTCCCTGCTAGCACCTTCTCTGTGCCTGTTCACATTGTTTCGCAGAATCGCTTTTGTGCAGAAAACAGTAACACTTGTTCAGAATGAAAGAAAGCACAGAGCCCCAGATTCTATGTTGTCCTGGAGAGCTTGCAGAGCACTGGGGAAAGGCAGGCAGAGAATTCCTTGCTAGCACCTTCTCTGTGCCTGGGAAGCAGAAGTGTTCACATTGTTTCGCAGAATCCCTTTTGTGCAGAAAACACTAACACTTGTTCAGAACGAAAGAAAGCATGAGCCCCAGATCTGCTGTTGTCCTGGAGAGCTTGCAGAGCACTGGGGAAAGGCAGGCAGAGAATTCCCTGCTAGCACCTTCTCTGTGCCTGTTCACATTGCTTCGCAGAATCGCTTTTGTGCAGAAAACAGTAACACTTGTTCAGAACGAAAGAAAGCACAGAGCCCCAGATTCTATGTTGTCCTGGAGAGCTTGCAGAGCACTGGGGAAAGGCAGGCAGAGAATTCCTTGCTAGCACCTTCTCTGTGCCTGGGAAGCAGAAGTGTTCACATTGCTTCGCAGAATCGCTTTTGTGCAGAAAACACTAACACTTGTTCAGAACGAAAGAAAGCTCAGAGCCCCAGATTTGATGTTGTCCTGGAGAGCTTGCAGAGCACTGGGGAAAGGCAGCCAGAGAATTCCCTGCTAGCACCTTCTCTGTGCCTGTTCACATTGCTTCGCAGAATCGCTTTTGTGCAGAAAACACTAACACTTGTTCAGAACGAAAGAAAGCACAGAGCCCCAGATTCTATGTTGTCCTGGAGAGCTTGCAGAGCACTGGGGAAAGGCAGGCAGAGAATTCCTTGCTAGCACCTTCTCTGTGCCTGGGAAGCAGAAGTGTTCACATTGCTTCGCAAGAATCGCTTTTGTGCAGAAAACAGTAACACTTGTTCAGAACGAAAGAAAGCACAGAGCCCCAGATTCTATGTTGTCCTGGAGAGCTTGCAGAGCACTGGGGAAAGGCAGGCAGAGAATTCCCTGCTAGCACCTTCTCTGTGCCTGTTCACATTGCTTCGCTGTATCGCTTTTGTGCAGAAAACAGTAACACTTGTTCAGAACGAAAGAAAGCACAGAGCCCCAGATTTTATGTTGTCCTGGAGAGCTTGCAGAGCACTGGGGAAAGGCAGGCAGAGAATTCCCTGCTAGCACCTTCTCTATGCCTGGGAAGCAGAAGTGTTCACATTGCTTCGCTGTATCGCTTTTGTGCAGAAAACATTAACACTTGTTCAGAACGAAAGAAAGCACAGAGCCCCAGATTTTATGTTGTCCTGGAGAGCTTGCAGAGCACTGGGGAAAGGCAGGCAGAGAATTCCCTGCTAGCACCTTCTCTGTGCCTGGGAAGCAGAAGTGTTCACATTGCTTCGCAGAATCGCTTTTGTGCAGAAAACACTAACACTTGTTCAGAACGAAAGAAAGCACAGAGCCCCAGATTCTATGTTGTCCTGGAGAGCTTGCAGAGCACTGGGGAAAGGCAGGCAGAGAATTCCTTGCTAGCACCTTCTCTGTGCCTGGGAAGCAGAAGTGTTCACATTGCTTCGCAGAATCGCTTTTGTGCAGAAAACAGTAACACTTGTTCAGAAGGAAAGAAAGCACAGAGCCCCAGATTTGATGTTGTCCTGGAGAGCTTGCAGAGCACTGGGGAAAGGCAGGCAGAGAATTCCCTGCTAGCACCTTCTCTGTGCCTGGGAAGCAGAAGTGTTCACATTGCTTCGCAAGAATTGCTTTTGTGCAGAAAACAGTAACACTTGTTCAGAACGAAAGAAAGCACAGAGCCCCAGATTTTATGTTGTCCTGCAGAGCTTGCAGAGCACTGGGGAAAGGCAGGCAGAGAATTCCCTGCTAGCACCTTCTCTGTGCCTGTTCACATTGCTTCGCAGAATCGCTTTTGTGCAGAAAACACTAACACTTGTTCAGAAGGAAAGAAAGCACAGAGCCCCAGATTCTATGTTGTCCTGGAGAGCTTGCAGAGCACTGGGGAAAGGCAGGCAGACAATTCCTTGCTAGCACCTTCTCTGTGCCTGGGAAGCAGAAGTGTTCACATTGCTTGGCAGAATCGCTTTTGTGCAGAAAACAGTAACACTTGTTCAGAAGGAAAGAAAGCACAGAGCCGCAGATTTTATGTTGTCCTGGAGAGCTTGCAGAGCACTGGGGAAAGGCAGGCAGAGAATTCCCTGCTAGCACCTTCTCTGTGCCTGTTCACATTGCTTCGCAGAATCGCTTTTGTGCAGAAAACAGTAACACTTGTTCAGAACGAAAGAAAGCACAGAGCCCCAGATTCTATGTTGTCCTGGAGAGCTTGCAGAGCACTGGGGAAAGGCAGGCAGAGAATTCCTTGCTAGCACCTTCTCTGTGCCTGGGAAGCAGAAGTGTTCACATTGCTTCGCAGAATCGCTATTGTGCAGGAAACAGTAACACTTGTTCAGAAGGAAAGAAAGCACAGAGCCCCAGATTCTATGTTGTCCTGGAGAGCTTGCAGAGCACTGGGGAAAGGCAGGCAGAGAATTCCTTGCTAGCACCTTCTCTGTGCCTGGGAAGCAGAAGTGTTCACATTGCTTCGCAGAATCGCTTTTGTGCAGAAAACACTAACACTTGTTCAGAACGAAAGAAAGCACAGAGCCCCAGATTCTATGTTGTCCTGGAGAGCTTGCAGAGCACTGGGGAAAGGCAGGCAGAGAATTCCCTGCTAGCACCTTCTCTGTGCCTGTTCACATTGCTTCGCAGAATCGCTTTTGTGCAGAAAACAGTAACACTTGTTCAGAACGAAAGAAAGCACAGAGCCCCAGATTCTATGTTGTCCTGGAGAGCTTGCAGAGCACTGGGGAAAGGCAGGCAGAGAATTCCTTGCTAGCACCTTCTCTGTGCCTGGGAAGCAGAAGTGTTCACATTGCTTCGCAAGAATCGCTTTTGTGCAGAAAACAGTAACACTTGTTCAGAACGAAAGACAGCACAGAGCCCCAGATTTTATGTTGTCCTGGAGAGCTTGCAGAGCACTGGGGAAAGGCAGGCAGAGAATTCCCTGCTAGCACCTTCTCTATGCCTGGGAAGCAGAAGTGTTCACATTGCTTCGCTGTATCGCTTTTGTGCAGAAAGCAGTAACACTTGTTCAGAACGAAAGAAAGCACAGAGCCCCAGATTCTATGTTGTCCTGGAGAGCTTGCAGAGCACTGGGGAAAGGCAGGCAGAGAATTCCTTGCTAGCACCTTCTCTGTGCCTGGGAAGCAGAAGTGTTCACATTGCTTCGCAGAATCGCTATTGTGCAGAAAACAGTAACACTTGTTCAGAAGGAAAGAAAGCACAGAGCCCCAGATTCTATGTTGTCCTGGAGAGCTTGCAGAGCACTGGGGAAAGGCAGGCAGAGAATTCCTTGCTAGCACCTTCTCTGTGCCTGGGAAGCAGAAGTGTTCACATTGCTTGGCAGAATCGCTTTTGTGCAGAAAACAGTAACACTTGTTCAGAAGGAAAGAAAGCACAGAGCCCCAGATTTTATGTTGTCCTGGAGAGCTTGCAGAGCACTGGGGAAAGGCAGGCAGAGAATTCCCTGCTAGCACCTTCTCTATGCCTGGGAAGCAGAAGTGTTCACATTGCTTCGCTGTAGCGCTTTTGTGCAGAAAACAGTAATACTTGTTCAGAACGAAAGAAAGCACAGAGCCCCAGATTTTATGTTGTCCTGGAGAGCTTGCAGAGCACTGGGGAAATGCAGGCAGAGAATTCCTTGCTAGCACCTTCTCTGTGACTGGGAAGCAGTAGTGTTCACATTGCTTCGCAGAATCGCTATTGTGCAGAAAACAGTAACACTTGTTCAGAAGGAAAGAAAGCACAGAGTCCCAGATTTGCTGTTGTCCTGGAGAGCTTGCAGAGCACTGGGGAAAGGCAGGCAGAGAATTCCTTGCTAGCACCTTCTCTGTGCCTGGGAAGCAGAAGTGTTCACATTGCTTCGCAGAATCGCTTTTGTGCAGAAAACACTAACACTTGTTCAGAACGAAAGAAAGCACAGAGCCCCAGATTCTATGTTGTCCTGGAGAGCTTGCAGAGCACTGGGGAAAGGCAGGCAGAGAATTCCTTGCTAGCACCTTCTCTGTGCCTGGGAAGCAGAAGTGTTCACATTGCTTCGCAGAATCGCTTTTGTGCAGAAAACAGTAACACTTGTTCAGAACGAAAGAAAGCACAGAGCCCCAGATTCTATGTTGTCCTGGAGAGCTTGCAGAGCACTGGGGAAAGGCAGGCAGAGAATTCCTTGCTAGCACCTTCTCTGTGCCTGGGAAGCAGAAGTGTTCACATTGCTTCGCAGAATCGCTTTTGTGCAGAAAACAGTAACACTTCTTCAGAACGAAAGAAAGCACAGAGCCCCAGATTTTATGTTGTCCTGGAGAGCTTGCAGAGCACTGGGGAAAGGCAGGCAGAGAATTCCTTGCTAGCACCTTCTCTGTGCCTGGGAAGCAGAAGTGTTCACATTGCTTCGCAGAATCGCTTTTGTGCAGAAAACACTAACACTTGTTCAGAACGAAAGAAAGCACAGAGCCCCAGATTCTATGTTGTCCTGGAGAGCTTGCAGAGCACTGGGGAAAGGCAGGCAGAGAATTCCCTGCTAGCACCTTCTCTGTGCCTGTTCACATTGCTTCGCAGAATCGCTTTTGTGCAGAAAACAGTAACACTTGTTCAGAACGAAAGAAAGCACAGAGCCCCAGATTCTATGTTGTCCTGGAGAGCTTGCAGAGCACTGGGGAAAGGCAGGCAGAGAATTCCTTGCTAGCACCTTCTCTGTGCCTGGGAAGCAGAAGTGTTCACATTGCTTCGCAGAATCGCTTTTGTGCAGAAAACAGTAACACTTCTTCAGAACGAAAGAAAGCACAGAGCCCCAGATTCTGTGTTGTCCTGGAGAGCTTGCAGAGCACTGGGGAAAGGCAGGCAGAGAATTCCTTGCTAGCACCTTCTCTGTGCCTGGGAAGCAGAAGTGTTCACATTGCTTCGCAGAATCGCTTTTGTGCAGAAAACAGTAACACTTGTTCAGAAGGAAAGAAAGCACAGAGCCCCAGATTCTATGTTGTCCTGGAGAGCTTGCAGAGCACTGGGGAAAGGCAGGCAGAGAATTCCTTGCTAGCACCTTCTCTGTGCCTGGGAAGCAGAAGTGTTCACATTGCTTCGCAGAATTGCTTTTGTGCAGAAAACACTAACACTTGTTCAGAACGAAAGGAAGCACAGAGCCCCAGATTTGCTGTTGTCCTGGAGAGCTTGCAGAGCACTGGGGAAAGGCAGGCAGAGAATTCCCTGCTAGCACCTTCTCTGTGCCTGTTCACATTGCTTCGCAGAATCGCTTTTGTGCAGAAAACAGTAACACTTGTTCAGAACGAAAGAAAGCACAGAGCCCCAGATTCTATGTTGTCCTGGAGAGCTTGCAGAGCACTGGGGAAAGGCAGGCAGAGAATTCCTTGCTAGCACCTTCTCTGTGCCTGGGAAGCAGAAGTGTTCACATTGCTTCGCAAGAATCGCTTTTGTGCAGAAAACAGTAACACTTGTTCAGAACGAAAGAAAGCACAGAGCCCCAGATTCTATGTTGTCCTGGAGAGCTTGCAGAGCACTGGGGAAAGGCAGGCAGAGAATTCCCTGCTAGCACCTTCTCTGTGCCTGTTCACATTGCTTCGCTGTATCGCTTTTGTGCAGAAAACAGTAACACTTGTTCAGAACGAAAGAAAGCACAGAGCCCCAGATTTGCTGTTGTCCTGGAGAGCTTGCAGAGCACTGGGGAAAGGCAGGCAGAGAATTCCTTGCTAGCACCTTCTCTGTGCCTGGGAAGCAGAAGTGTTCACATTGCTTCGCAGAATCGCTTTTGTGCAGAAAACACTAACACTTGTTCAGAACGAAAGAAAGCACAGAGCCCCAGATTTGCTGTTGTCCTGGAGAGCTTGCAGAGCACTGGGGAAAGGCAGGCAGAGAATTCCTTGCTAGCACCTTCTCTGTGCCTGGGAAGCAGAAGTGTTCACATTGCTTCGCAGAATCGCTATTGTGCAGAAAACAGTAACACTTGTTCAGAAGGAAAGAAAGCACAGAGCCCCAGATTCTATGTTGTCCTGGAGAGCTTGCAGAGCACTGGGGAAAGGCAGGCAGAGAATTCCCTGCTAGCACCTTCTCTGTGCCTGTCACATTGCTTCGCAGAATCGCTTTTGTGCAGAAAACAGTAACACTTGTTCAGAAGGAAAGAAAGCACAGAGCCCCAGATTTTATGTTGTCCTGGAGAGCTTGCAGAGCACTGGGGAAAGGCAGGCAGAGAATTCCCTGCTAGCACCTTCTCTGTGCCTGTTCACATTGCTTCGCAGAATCGCTTTTGTGCAGAAAACAGTAACACTTGTTCAGAACGAAAGAAAGCACAGAGCCCCAGATTTTATGTTGTCCTGGACAGCTTGCAGAGCACTGGGGAAAGGCAGGCAGAGAATTCCTTGCTAGCACCTTCTCTGTGCCTGGGAAGCAGAAGTGTTCACATTGCTTGGCAGAATCGCTTTTGTGCAGAAAACAGTAACACTTGTTCAGAAGGAAAGAAAGCACAGAGCCCCAGATTCTATGTTGTCCTGGAGAGCTTGCAGAGCACTGGGGAAAGGCAGGCAGAGAATTCCTTGCTAGCACCTTCTCTGTGCCTGGGAAGCAGAAGTGTTCACATTGCTTCGCAGAATCGCTTTTGTGCAGAAAACACTAACACTTGTTCAGAACGAAAGAAAGCACAGAGCCCCAGATTCTATGTTGTCCTGGAGAGCTTGCAGAGCACTGGGGAAAGGCAGGCAGAGAATTCCTTGCTAGCACCTTCTCTGTGCCTGGGAAGCAGAAGTGTTCACATTGCTTCGCAGAATCGCTATTGTGCAGAAAACAGTAACACTTGTTCAGAAGGAAAGAAAGCACAGAGCCCCAGATTCTATGTTGTCCTGGAGAGCTTGCAGAGCACTGGGGAAAGGCAGGCAGAGAATTCCCTGCTAGCACCTTCTCTGTGCCTGTTCACATTGCTTCGCAGAATCGCTTTTGTGCAGAAAACAGTAACACTTGTTCAGAACGAAATGAAGCACAGAGCCCCAGATTTTATGTTGTCCTGGAGAGCTTGCAGAGCACTGGGGAAAGGCAGGCAGAGAATTCCTTGCTAGCACCTTCTCTGTGCCTGGGAAGCAGAAGTGTTCACATTGCTTCACAGAATCGCTTTTGTGCAGAAAACACTAACACTTGTTCAGAACGAAAGAAAGCACAGAGCCCCAGATTCTATGTTGTCCTGGAGAGCTTGCACAGCACTGGGGAAAGGCAGGCAGAGAATTCCTTGCTAGCACCTTCTCTGTGCCTGGGAAGCAGAAGTGTTCACATTGCTTCGCAGAATCGCTTTTGTGCAGAAAACAGTAACACTTCTTCAGAACGAAAGAAAGCACAGAGCCCCAGATTCTATGTTGTCCTGGAGAGCTTGCAGAGCACTCGGGAAAGGCAGGCAGAGAATTCCTTGCTAGCACCTTCTCTGTGCCTGGGAAGCAGAAGTGTTCACATTGCTTCGCAGAATCGCTTTTGTATAGAAAACACTAACACTTGTTCAGAACGAAAGGAAGCACAGAGCCCCAGATTTTATGTTGTCCTGGAGAGCTTGCAGAGCACTGGGGAAAGGCAGGCAGAGAATTCCCTGCTAGCACCTTCTCTATGCCTGGGAAGCAGAAGTGTTCACATTGCTTCGCTGTATCGCTTTTGTGCAGAAAACAGTAACACTTGTTCAGAACGAAAGAAAGCACAGAGCCCCAGATTTTATGTTGTCCTGGAGAGCTTGCAGAGCACTGGGGAAAGGCAGGCAGAGAATTCCCTGCTAGCACCTTCTCTGTGCCTGGGAAGCAGAAGTGTTCACATTGCTTCGCAGAATCGCTTTTGTGCAGAAAACACTAACACTTGTTCAGAACGAAAGAAAGCACAGAGCCCCAGATTCTATGTTGTCCTGGAGAGCTTGCAGAGCACTGGGGAAAGGCAGGCAGAGAATTCCTTGCTAGCACCTTCTCTGTGCCTGGGAAGCAGAAGTGTTCACATTGCTTCGCAGAATCGCTTTTGTGCAGAAAACAGTAACACTTCTTCAGAACGAAAGAAAGCACAGAGCCCCAGATTCTATGTTGTCCTGGAGAGCTTGCACAGCACTGGGGAAAGGCAGGCAGAGAATTCCTTGCTAGCACCTTCTCTGTGCCTGGGAAGCAGAAGTGTTCACATTGCTTCGCAAGAATCGCTTTTGTGCATAAAACAGTAACACTTGTTCAGAACGAAAGACAGCACAGAGCCCCAGATTTTATGTTGTCCTGGAGAGCTTGCAGAGCACTGGGGAAAGGCAGGCAGAGAATTCCCTGCTAGCACCTTCTCTATGCCTGGGAAGCAGAAGTGTTCACATTGCTTCGCTGTATCGCTTTTGTGCAGAAAGCAGTAACACTTGTTCAGAACGAAAGAAAGCACAGAGCCCCAGATTCTATGTTGTCCTGGACAGCTTGCAGAGCACTGGGGAAAGGCAGGCAGAGAATTCCTTGCTAGCACCTTCTCTGTGCCTGGGAAGCAGAAGTGTTCATATTGCTTCGCTGTATCGCTTTTGTGCAGAAAACAGTAATACTTGTTCAGAACGAAAGAAAGCACAGAGCCCCAGATTTTATGTTGTCCTGGACAGCTTGCAGAGCACTGGGGAAAGGCAGGCAGAGAATTCCTTGCTAGCACCTTCTCTGTGCCTGGGAAGCAGAAGTGTTCACATTGCTTCGCAGAATCGCTATTGTGCAGAAAACATTAACACTTGTTCAGAAGGAAAGAAAGCACAGAGCCCCAGATTCTATGTTGTCCTGGAGAGCTTGCAGAGCACTGGGGAAAGGCAGGCAGAGAATTCCTTGCTAGCACCTTCTCTGTGCCTGGGAAGCAGAAGTGTTCACATTGCTTCGCAGAATCGCTTTTGTATAGAAAACACTAACACTTGTTCAGAACGAAAGGAAGCACAGAGCCCCAGATTTTATGTTGTCCTGGAGAGCTTGCAGAGCACTGGGGAAAGGCAGGCAGAGAATTCCCTGCTAGCACCTTCTCTGTGCCTGTTCACATTGCTTCGCAGAATCGCTTTTGTGCAGAAAACAGTAACACTTGTTCAGAACGAAAGAAAGCACAGAGCCCCAGATTTTATGTTGTCCCGGACAGCTTGCAGAGCACTGGGGAAAGGCAGGCAGAGAATTCCTTGCTAGCACCTTCTCTGTGCCTGGGAAGCAGAAGTGTTCACATTGCTTGGCAGAATCGCTTTTGTGCAGAAAACAGTAACACTTGTTCAGAACGAAAGAAAGCACAGAGCCCCAGATTTTATGTTGTCCTGGAGAGCTTGCAGAGCACTGGGGAAAGGCAGGCAGAGAATTCCCTGCTAGCACCTTCTCTATGCCTGGGAAGCAGAAGTGTTCACATTGCTTCGCAGAATCGCTTTTGTGCAGAAAACAGTAACACTTGTTCAGAACGAAAGGAAGCACAGAGCCCCAGATTTTATGTTGTCCTGGAGAGCTTGCAGAGCACTGGGGAAAGGCAGGCAGAGAATTCCCTGCTAGCACCTTCTCTGTGCCTGGGAAGCAGAAGTGTTCACATTGCTTCGCAGAATCGCTTTTGTGCAGAAAACAGTAACACTTGTTCAGAACGAAAGAAAGCACAGAGCCCCAGATTCTATGTTGTCCTGGAGAGCTTGCAGAGCACTGGGGAAAGGCAGGCAGAGAATTCCTTGCTAGCACCTTCTCTGTGCCTGGGAAGCAGAAGTGTTCACATTGCTTCGCAAGAATCGCTTTTGTGCATAAAACAGTAACACTTGTTCAGAACGAAAGACAGCACAGAGCCCCAGATTTTATGTTGTCCTGGAGAGCTTGCAGAGCACTGGGGAAAGGCAGGCAGAGAATTCCCTGCTAGCACCTTCTCTATGCCTGGGAAGCAGAAGTGTTCACATTGCTTCGCTGTATCGCTTTTGTGCAGAAAGCAGTAACACTTGTTCAGAACGAAAGAAAGCACAGAGCCCCAGATTCTATGTTGTCCTGGAGAGCTTGCAGAGCACTGGGGAAAGGCAGGCAGAGAATTCCTTGCTAGCACCTTCTCTGTGCCTGGGAAGCAGAAGTGTTCATATTGCTTCGCTGTATCGCTTTTGTGCAGAAAACAGTAACACTTGTTCAGAAGGAAAGAAAGCACAGAGCCCCAGATTCTATGTTGTCCTGGAGAGCTTGCAGAGCACTGGGGAAAGGCAGGCAGAGAATTCCTTGCTAGCACCTTCTCTGTGCCTGGGAAGCAGAAGTGTTCACATTGCTTCGCAGAATCGCTTTTGTGCAGAAAACACTAACACTTGTTCAGAACGAAAGAAAGCACAGAGCCCCAGATTTGATGTTGTCCTGGAGAGCTTGCAGAGCACTGGGGAAAGGCAGGCAGAGAATTCCTTGCTAGCACCTTCTCTGTGCCTGGGAAGCAGAAGTGTTCACATTGCTTCGCAGAATCGCTTTTGTGCAGAAAACAGTAACACTTCTTCAGAACGAAAGAAAGCACAGAGCCCCAGATTCTATGTTGTCCTGGAGAGCTTGCAGAGCACTGGGGAAAGGCAGGCAGACAATTCCTTGCTAGCACCTTCTCTGTGCCTGGGAAGCAGAAGTGTTCACATTGCTTCGCAGAAACGCTTTTGTATAGAAAACACTAACACTTGTTCAGAACGAAAGGAAGCACAGAGCCCCAGATTTTATGTTGTCCTGGAGAGCTTGCAGAGCACTGGGGAAAGGCAGGCAGAGAATTCCCTGCTAGCACCTTCTCTGTGCCTGTTCACATTGCTTCGCAGAATCGCTTTTGTGCAGAAAACACTAACACTTGTTCAGAACGAAATGAAGCACAGAGCCCCAGATTTTATGTCGTCCTGGAGATCTTGCAGAGCACTGGGGAAAGGCAGGCAGAGAATTCCTTGCTAGCACCTTCTCTGTGCCTGGGAAGCAGAAGTGTTCACATTGCTTCGCAGAATCGCTTTTGTGCAGAAAACAGTAACACTTCTTCAGAACGAAAGAAAGCACAGAGCCCCAGATTCTATGTTGTCCTGGAGAGCTTGCACAGCACTGGGGAAAGGCAGGCAGAGAATTCCTTGCTAGCACCTTCTCTGTGCCTGGGAAGCAGAAGTGTTCACATTGCTTCGCAAGAATCGCTTTTGTGCATAAAACAGTAACACTTGTTCAGAACGAAAGACAGCACAGAGCCCCAGATTTTATGTTGTCCTGGAGAGCTTGCAGAGCACTGGGGAAAGGCAGGCAGAGAATTCCCTGCTAGCACCTTCTCTATGCCTGGGAAGCAGAAGTGTTCACATTGCTTCGCTGTATCGCTTTTGTGCAGAAAGCAGTAACACTTGTTCAGAACGAAAGAAAGCACAGACCCCAGATTCTATGTTGTCCTGGAGAGCTTGCAGAGCACTGGGGAAAGGCAGGCAGAGAATTCCCTGCTAGCACCTTCTCTGTGCCTGTTCACATTGCTTCGCAGAATCGCTTTTGTGCAGAAAACAGTAACACTTGTTCAGAACGAAATGAAGCACAGAGCCCCAGATTTTATGTTGTCCTGGAGAGCTTGCAGAGCACTGGGGAAAGGCAGGCAGAGAATTCCTTGCTAGCACCTTCTCTGTGCCTGGGAAGCAGAAGTGTTCACATTGCTTCGCAGAATCGCTTTTGTGCAGAAAACACTAACACTTGTTCAGAACGAAAGAAAGCACACAGCCCCAGATTCTATGTTGTCCTGGAGAGCTTGCAGAGCACTGGGGAAAGGCAGGCAGAGAATTCCTTGCTAGCACCTTCTCTGTGCCTGGGAAGCAGAAGTGTTCACATTGCTTCGCAGAATCGCTATTGTGCAGAAAACAGTAACACTTGTTCAGAAGGAAAGAAAGCACAGAGCCCCAGATTCTATGTTGTCCTGGAGAGCTTGCAGAGCACTGGGGAAAGGCAGGCAGAGAATTCCTTGCTAGCACCTTCTCTGTGCCTGGGAAGCAGAAGTGTTCACATTGCTTCGCAGAATCGCTTTTGTGCAGAAAACACTAACACTTGTTCAGAACGAAAGAAAGCACAGAGCCCCAGATTTGATGTTGTCCTGGAGAGCTTGCAGAGCACTGGGGAAAGGCAGGCAGAGAATTCCTTGCTAGCACCTTCTCTGTGCCTGGGAAGCAGAAGTGTTCACATTGCTTCGCAGAATCGCTTTTGTGCAGAAAACAGTAACACTTCTTCAGAACGAAAGAAAGCACAGAGCCCCAGATTCTATGTTGTCCTGGAGAGCTTGCAGAGCACTGGGGAAAGGCAGGCAGACAATTCCTTGCTAGCACCTTCTCTGTGCCTGGGAAGCAGAAGTGTTCACATTGCTTCGCAGAATCGCTTTTGTATAGAAAACACTAACACTTGTTCAGAACGAAAGGAAGCACAGAGCCCCAGATTTTATGTTGTCCTGGAGAGCTTGCAGAGCACTGGGGAAAGGCAGGCAGAGAATTCCCTGCTAGCACCTTCTCTGTGCCTGTTCACATTGCTTCGCAGAATCGCTTTTGTGCAGAAAACACTAACACTTGTTCAGAACGAAATGAAGCACAGAGCCCCAGATTTTATGTTGTCCTGGAGAGCTTGCAGAGCACTGGGGAAAGGCAGGCAGAGAATTCCTTGCTAGCACCTTCTCTGTGCCTGGGAAGCAGAAGTGTTCACATTGCTTCGCAGAATCGCTTTTGTGCAGAAAACAGTAACACTTCTTCAGAACGAAAGAAAGCACAGAGCCCCAGATTCTATGTTGTCCTGGAGAGCTTGCACAGCACTGGGGAAAGGCAGGCAGAGAATTCCTTGCTAGCACCTTCTCTGTGCCTGGGAAGCAGAAGTGTTCACATTGCTTCGCAAGAATCGCTTTTGTACAGAAAACAGTAACACTTGTTCAGAACGAAAGACAGCACAGAGCCCCAGATTTTATGTTGTCCTGGAGAGCTTGCAGAGCACTGGGGAAAGGCAGGCAGAGAATTCCCTGCTAGCACCTTCTCTATGCCTGGGAAGCAGAAGTGTTCACATTGCTTCGCTGTATCGCTTTTGTGCAGAAAGCAGTAACACTTGTTCAGAACGAAAGAAAGCACAGAGCCCCAGATTCTATGTTGTCCTGGAGAGCTTGCAGAGCACTGGGGAAAGGCAGGCAGACAATTCCTTGCTAGCACCTTCTCTGTGCCTGGGAAGCAGAAGTGTTCATATTGCTTCGCTGTATCGCTTTTGTGCAGAAAACAGTAATACTTGTTCAGAACGAAAGAAAGCACAGAGCCCCAGATTTTATGTTGTCCTGGACAGCTTGCAGAGCACTGGGGAAAGGCAGGCAGAGAATTCCTTGCTAGCACCTTCTCTGTGCCTGGGAAGCAGAAGTGTTCACATTGCTTCGCAGAATCGCTATTGTGCAGAAAACAGTAACACTTGTTCAGAAGGAAAGAAAGCACAGAGCCCCAGATTCTATGTTGTCCTGGAGAGCTTGCAGAGCACTGGGGAAAGGCAGGCAGAGAATTCCCTGCTAGCACCTTCTCTGTGCCTGTTCACATTGCTTCGCAGAATCGCTTTTGTGCAGAAAACAGTAACACTTGTTCAGAACGAAAGAAAGCACAGAGCCCCAGATTCTATGTTGTCCTGGAGAGCTTGCAGAGCACTGGGGAAAGGCAGGCAGAGAATTCCTTGGTAGCACCTTCTCTGTGCCTGGGAAGCAGAAGTGTTCACATTGCTTGGCAGAATCGCTTTTGTGCAGAAAACACTAACACTTGTTCAGAAGGAAAGAAAGCACAGAGCCCCAGATTTTATGTTGTCCTGGAGAGCTTGCAGAGCACTGGGGAAAGGCAGGCAGAGAATTCCCTGCTAGCACCTTCTCTATGCCTGGGAAGCAGAAGTGTTCACATTGCTTCGCAGAATCGCTTTTGTGCAGAAAACAGTAATACTTGTTCAGAACGAAAGAAAGCACAGAGCCCCAGATTTTATGTTGTCCTGGAGAGCTTGCAGAGCACTGGGGAAAGGCAGGCAGAGAATTCCTTGCTAGCACCTTCTCTGTGCCTGGGAAGCAGAAGTGTTCACATTGCTTCGCAGAATCGCTATTGTGCAGAAAACAGTAACACTTGTTCAGAAGGAAAGAAAGCACAGAGCCCCAGATTTGCTGTTGTCCTGGAGAGCTTGCAGAGCACTGGGGAAAGGCAGGCAGAGAATTCCTTGCTAGCACCTTCTCTGTGCCTGGGAAGCAGAAGTTTTCACATTGCTTCGCAGAATCGCTTTTGTGCAGAAAACACTAACACTTGTTCAGAACGAAAGAAAGCACAGAGCCCCAGATTCTATGTTGTCCTGGAGAGCTTGCAGAGCACTGGGGAAAGGCAGGCAGAGAATTCCTTGCTAGCACCTTCTCTGTGCCTGGGAAGCAGAAGTGTTCACATTGCTTCGCAGAATCGCTTTTGTGCAGAAAACAGTAACACTTCTTCAGAACGAAAGAAAGCACAGAGCCCCAGATTCTATGTTGTCCTGGAGAGCTTGCACAGCACTGGGGAAAGGCAGGCAGAGAATTCCTTGCTAGCACCTTCTCTGTGCCTGGGAAGCAGAAGTGTTCACATTGCTTCGCAAGAATCGCTTTTGTGCATAAAACAGTAACACTTGTTCAGAACGAAAGACAGCACAGAGCCCCAGATTTTATGTTGTCCTGGAGAGCTTGCAGAGCACTGGGGAAAGGCAGGCAGAGAATTCCCTGCTAGCACCTTCTCTATGCCTGGGAAGCAGAAGTGTTCACATTGCTTCGCTGTATCGCTTTTGTGCAGAAAGCAGTAACACTTGTTCAGAACGAAAGAAAGCACAGACCCCAGATTCTATGTTGTCCTGGAGAGCTTGCAGAGCACTGGGGAAAGGCAGGCAGAGAATTCCCTGCTAGCACCTTCTCTGTGCCTGTTCACATTGCTTCGCAGAATCGCTTTTGTGCAGAAAACAGTAACACTTGTTCAGAACGAAAGAAAGCACAGAGCCCCAGATTTGATGTTGTCCTGGAGAGCTTGCAGAGCACTGGGGAAAGGCAGGCAGAGAATTCCTTGCTAGCACCTTCTCTGTGCCTGGGAAGCAGAAGTGTTCACATTGCTTCGCAGAATCGCTTTTGTGCAGAAAACAGTAACACTTCTTCAGAACGAAAGAAAGCACAGAGCCCCAGATTCTATGTTGTCCTGGAGAGCTTGCAGAGCACTGGGGAAAGGCAGGCAGACAATTCCTTGCTAGCACCTTCTCTGTGCCTGGGAAGCAGAAGTGTTCACATTGCTTCGCAGAATCGCTTTTGTATAGAAAACACTAACACTTGTTCAGAACGAAAGGAAGCACAGAGCCCCAGATTTTATGTTGTCCTGGAGAGCTTGCAGAGCACTGGGGAAAGGCAGGCAGAGAATTCCTTGCTAGCACCTTCTCTGTGCCTGGGAAGCAGAAGTGTTCACATTGCTTCGCAGAATCGCTTTTGTGCAGAAAACAGTAACACTTCTTCAGAACGAAAGAAAGCACAGAGCCCCAGATTCTATGTTGTCCTGGAGAGCTTGCAGAGCACTGGGGAAAGGCAGGCAGAGAATTCCTTGCTAGCACCTTCTCTGTGCCTGGGAAGCAGAAGTGTTCACATTGCTTCGCAAGAATCGCTTTTGTACAGAAAACAGTAACACTTGTTCAGAACGAAAGACAGCACAGAGCCCCAGATTTTATGTTGTCCTGGAGAGCTTGCAGAGCACTGGGGAAAGGCAGGCAGAGAATTCCCTGCTAGCACCTTCTCTATGCCTGGGAAGCAGAAGTGTTCACATTGCTTCGCTGTATCGCTTTTGTGCAGAAAGCAGTAACACTTGTTCAGAACGAAAGAAAGCACAGAGCCCCAGATTCTATGTTGTCCTGGAGAGCTTGCAGAGCACTGGGGAAAGGCAGGCAGAGAATTCCTTGCTAGCACCTTCTCTGTGCCTGGGAAGCAGAAGTGTTCATATTGCTTCGCTGTATCGCTTTTGTGCAGAAAACAGTAATACTTGTTCAGAACGAAAGAAAGCACAGAGCCCCAGATTTTATGTTGTCCTGGACAGCTTGCAGAGCACTGGGGAAAGGCAGGCAGAGAATTCCTTGCTAGCACCTTCTCTGTGCCTGGGAAGCAGAAGTGTTCACATTGCTTCGCAGAATCGCTATTGTGCAGAAAACAGTAACACTTGTTCAGAAGGAAAGAAAGCACAGAGCCCCAGATTCTATGTTGTCCTGGAGAGCTTGCAGAGCACTGGGGAAAGGCAGGCAGAGAATTCCCTGCTAGCACCTTCTCTGTGCCTGTTCACATTGCTTCGCAGAATCGCTTTTGTGCAGAAAACAGTAACACTTGTTCAGAACGAAAGAAAGCACAGAGCCCCAGATTCTATGTTGTCCTGGAGAGCTTGCAGAGCACTGGGGAAAGGCAGGCAGAGAATTCCTTGGTAGCACCTTCTCTGTGCCTGGGAAGCAGAAGTGTTCACATTGCTTGGCAGAATCGCTTTTGTGCAGAAAACACTAACACTTGTTCAGAAGGAAAGAAAGCACAGAGCCCCAGATTTTATGTTGTCCTGGAGAGCTTGCAGAGCACTGGGGAAAGGCAGGCAGAGAATTCCCTGCTAGCACCTTCTCTATGCCTGGGAAGCAGAAGTGTTCACATTGCTTCGCAGAATCGCTTTTGTGCAGAAAACAGTAATACTTGTTCAGAACGAAAGAAAGCACAGAGCCCCAGATTTTATGTTGTCCTGGAGAGCTTGCAGAGCACTGGGGAAAGGCAGGCAGAGAATTCCCTGCTAGCACCTTCTCTGTGCCTGTTCACATTGCTTCGCAGAATCGCTTTTGTGCAGAAAACAGTAACACTTGTTCAGAACGAAATGAAGCACAGAGCCCCAGATTTTATGTTGTCCTGGAGAGCTTGCAGAGCACTGGGGAAAGGCAGGCAGAGAATTCCCTGCTAGCACCTTCTCTGTGCCTGGGAAGCAGAAGTGTTCACATTGCTTGGCAGAATCGCTTTTGTGCAGAAAACAGTAACACTTGTTCAGAACGAAAGAAAGCACAGAGCCCCAGATTCTATGTTGTCCTGGAGAGCTTGCAGAGCACTGGGGAAAGGCAGGCAGAGAATTCCTTGCTAGCACCTTCTCTGTGCCTGGGAAGCAGAAGTGTTCACATTGCTTCGCAGAATCGCTTTTGTGCAGAAAACAGTAACACTTGTTCAGAACGAAAGAAAGCACAGAGCCCCAGATTCTATGTTGTCCTGGAGAGCTTGCAGAGCACTGGGGAAAGGCAGGCAGAGAATTCCTTGCTAGCACCTTCTCTGTGCCTGGGAAGCAGAAGTGTTCATATTGCTTCGCTGTATCGCTTTTGTGCAGAAAACAGTAATACTTGTTCAGAACGAAAGAAAGTACAGAGCCCCAGATTTTATGTTGTCCTGGACAGCTTGCAGAGCACTGGGGAAAGGCAGGCAGAGAATTCCTTGCTAGCACCTTCTCTGTGCCTGGGAAGCAGAAGTGTTCACATTGCTTCGCAGAATCGCTATTGTGCAGAAAACAGTAACACTTGTTCAGAAGGAAAGAAAGCACAGAGCCCCAGATTCTATGTTGTCCTGGAGAGCTTGCAGAGCACTGGGGAAAGGCAGGCAGAGAATTCCCTGCTAGCACCTTCTCTGTGCCTGTTCACATTGCTTCGCAGAATCGCTTTTGTGCAGAAAACAGTAACACTTGTTCAGAACGAAAGAAAGCACAGAGCCCCAGATTCTATGTTGTCCTGGAGAGCTTGCAGAGCACTGGGGAAAGGCAGGCAGAGAATTCCTTGGTAGCACCTTCTCTGTGCCTGGGAAGCAGAAGTGTTCACATTGCTTGGCAGAATCGCTTTTGTGCAGAAAACACTAACACTTGTTCAGAAGGAAAGAAAGCACAGAGCCCCAGATTTTATGTTGTCCTGGAGAGCTTGCAGAGCACTGGGGAAAGGCAGGCAGAGAATTCCCTGCTAGCACCTTCTCTATGCCTGGGAAGCAGAAGTGTTCACATTGCTTCGCAGAATCGCTTTTGTGCAGAAAACAGTAATACTTGTTCAGAACGAAAGAAAGCACAGAGCCCCAGATTTTATGTTGTCCTGGAGAGCTTGCAGAGCACTGGGGAAAGGCAGGCAGAGAATTCCCTGCTAGCACCTTCTCTGTGCCTGTTCACATTGCTTCGCAGAATCGCTTTTGTGCAGAAAACAGTAACACTTGTTCAGAACGAAATGAAGCACAGAGCCCCAGATTTTATGTTGTCCTGGAGAGCTTGCAGAGCACTGGGGAAAGGCAGGCAGAGAATTCCCTGCTAGCACCTTCTCTGTGCCTGGGAAGCAGAAGTGTTCACATTGCTTGGCAGAATCGCTTTTGTGCAGAAAACAGTAACACTTGTTCAGAACGAAAGAAAGCACAGAGCCCCAGATTCTATGTTGTCCTGGAGAGCTTGCAGAGCACTGGGGAAAGGCAGGCAGAGAATTCCTTGCTAGCACCTTCTCTGTGCCTGGGAAGCAGAAGTGTTCACATTGCTTCGCAGAATCGCTTTTGTGCAGAAAACAGTAACACTTGTTCAGAACGAAAGAAAGCACAGAGCCCCAGATTCTATGTTGTCCTGGAGAGCTTGCAGAGCACTGGGGAAAGGCAGGCAGAGAATTCCTTGCTAGCACCTTCTCTGTGCCTGGGAAGCAGAAGTGTTCATATTGCTTCGCTGTATCGCTTTTGTGCAGAAAACAGTAATACTTGTTCAGAACGAAAGAAAGTACAGAGCCCCAGATTTTATGTTGTCCTGGACAGCTTGCAGAGCACTGGGGAAAGGCAGGCAGAGAATTCCTTGCTAGCACCTTCTCTGTGCCTGGGAAGCAGAAGTGTTCACATTGCTTCGCAGAATCGCTATTGTGCAGAAAACAGTAACACTTGTTCAGAAGGAAAGAAAGCACAGAGCCCCAGATTCTATGTTGTCCTGGAGAGCTTGCAGAGCACTGGGGAAAGGCAGGCAGAGAATTCCCTGCTAGCACCTTCTCTGTGCCTGTTCACATTGCTTCGCAGAATCGCTTTTGTGCAGAAAACAGTAACACTTGTTCAGAACGAAAGAAAGCACAGAGCCCCAGATTCTATGTTGTCCTGGAGAGCTTGCAGAGCACTGGGGAAAGGCAGGCAGAGAATTCCTTGCTAGCACCTTCTCTGTGCCTGGGAAGCAGAAGTGTTCACATTGCTTGGCAGAATCGCTTTTGTGCAGAAAACAGTAACACTTGTTCAGAAGGAAAGAAAGCACAGAGCCCCAGATTTTATGTTGTCCTGGAGAGCTTGCAGAGCACTGGGGAAAGGCAGGCAGAGAATTCCCTGCTAGCACCTTCTCTATGCCTGGGAAGCAGAAGTGTTCACATTGCTTCGCTGTAGCGCTTTTGTGCAGAAAACAGTAATACTTGTTCAGAACGAAAGAAAGCACAGAGCCCCAGATTTTATGTTGTCCTGGAGAGCTTGCAGAGCACTGGGGAAAGGCAGGCAGAGAATTCCTTGCTAGCACCTTCTCTGTGCCTGGGAAGCAGAAGTGTTCACATTGCTTCGCAGAATCGCTATTGTGCAGAAAACAGTAACGCTTGTTCAGAAGGAAAGAAAGCACAGAGCCCCAGATTCTATGTTGTCCTGGAGAGCTTGCAGAGCACTGGGGAAAGGCAGGCAGAGAATTCCTTGCTAGCACCTTCTCTGTGCCTGGGAAGCAGAAGTGTTCACATTGCTTCGCAGAATCGCTTTTGTGCAGAAAACAGTAATACTTGTTCAGAACGAAAGAAAGCACAGAGCCCCAGATTTTATGTTGTCCTGGACAGCTTGCAGAGCACTGGGGAAAGGCAGGCAGAGAATTCCTTGCTAGCACCTTCTCTGTGCCTGGGAAGCAGAAGTGTTCACATTGCTTCGCAGAATCGCTATTGTGCAGAAAACAGTAACACTTGTTCAGAAGGAAAGAAAGCACAGAGCCCCAGATTCTATGTTGTCCTGGAGAGCTTGCAGAGCACTGGGGAAAGGCAGGCAGAGAATTCCTTGCTAGCACCTTCTCTGTGCCTGGGAAGCAGAAGTGTTCACATTGCTTGGCAGAATCGCTTTTGTGCAGAAAACAGTAACACTTGTTCAGAAGGAAAGAAAGCACAGAGCCCCAGATTCTATGTTGTCCTGGAGAGCTTGCAGAGCACTGGGGAAAGGCAGGCAGAGAATTCCTTGCTAGCACCTTCTCTGTGCCTGGGAAGCAGAAGTGTTCACATTGCTTCGCAGAATCGCTTTTGTGCAGAAAACAGTAACACTTGTTCAGAAGGAAAGAAAGCACAGAGCCCCAGATTTGCTGTTGTCCTGGAGAGCTTGCAGAGCACTGGGGAAAGGCAGGCAGAGAATTCCTTGCTAGCACCTTCTCTGTGCCTGGGAAGCAGAAGTGTTCACATTGCTTCGCAGAATCGCTTTTGTGCAGAAAACAGTAACACTTGTTCAGAACGAAAGAAAGCACAGAGCCCCAGATTTGATGTTGTCCTGGAGAGCTTGCAGAGCACTGGGGAAAGGCAGGCAGAGAATTCCCTGCTAGCACCTTCTCTGTGCCTGTTCACATTGCTTCGCAGAATCGCTTTTGTGCAGAAAGCAGTAACACTTCTTCAGAACGAAAGAAACCACAGAGCCCCAGATTCTATGTTGTCCTGGAGAGCTTGCAGAGCACTGGGGAAAGGCAGGCAGAGAATTCCCTGCTAGCGCCTTCTCTGTGCCTGGGAAGCAGAAGTGTTCACATTGCTTTCGCAGAATCGCTTTTGTACAGAAAACACTAACACTTGTTCAGAACGAAAGGAAGCACAGAGCCCCAGATTTTATGTTGTCCTGGAGAGCTTGCAGAGCACTGGGGAAAGGCAGGCAGAGAATTCCCTGCTAGCACCTTCTCTATGCCTGGGAAGCAGAAGTGTTCACATTGCTTCGCTGTAGCGCTTTTGTGCAGAAAACAGTAATACTTGTTCAGAACGAAAGAAAGCACAGAGCCCCAGATTTTATGTTGTCCTGGAGAGCTTGCAGAGCACTGGGGAAAGGCAGGCAGAGAATTCCTTGCTAGCACCTTCTCTGTGCCTGGGAAGCAGAAGTGTTCACATTGCTTCGCAGAATCGCTATTGTGCAGAAAACAGTAACACTTGTTCAGAAGGAAAGAAAGCACAGAGCCCCAGATTTGCTGTTGTCCTGGAGAGCTTGCAGAGCACTGGGGAAAGGCAGGCAGAGAATTCCTTGCTAGCACCTTCTCTGTGCCTGGGAAGCAGAAGTGTTCACATTGCTTCGCAGAATCGCTTTTGTGCAGAAAACACTAACACTTGTTCAGAACGAAAGAAAGCACAGAGCCCCAGATTCTATGTTGTCCTGGAGAGCTTGCAGAGCACTGGGGAAAGGCAGGCAGAGAATTCCTTGCTAGCACCTTCTCTGTGCCTGGGAAGCAGAAGTGTTCACATTGCTTCGCAGAATCGCTTTTGTGCAGAAAACAGTAACACTTGTTCAGAACGAAAGAAAGCACAGAGCCCCAGATTCTATGTTGTCCTGGAGAGCTTGCAGAGCACTGGGGAAAGGCAGGCAGAGAATTCCTTGCTAGCACCTTCTCTGTGCCTGGGAAGCAGAAGTGTTCACATTGCTTCGCAGAATCGCTTTTGTGCAGAAAACAGTAACACTTGTTCAGAAGGAAAGAAAGCACAGAGCCCCAGATTTGATGTTGTCCTGGAGAGCTTGCAGAGCACTGGGGAAAGGCAGGCAGAGAATTCCCTGCTAGCACCTTCTCTGTGCCTGTTCACATTGCTTCGCAGAATCGCTTTTGTGCAGAAAACACTAACACTTGTTCAGAACGAAAGAAAGCACAGAGCCCGAGATTCTATGTTGTCCTGGAGAGCTTGCAGAGCACTGGGGAAAGGCAGGCAGAGAATTCCCTGCTAGCGCCTTCTCTGTGCCTGGGAAGCAGAAGTGATCACATTGCTTCGCAGAATCGCTTTTGTGCAGAAAACAGTAACACTTGTTCAGAAGGAAAGAAAGCACAGAGCCCCAGATTTGCTGTTGTCTTGGAGAGTTTGCAGAGCCCTGGGGAAAGGCAGGCAGAGAATTCCCTGCTAGCACCTTCTCTGTGCCTGGGAAGCAGAAGTGTTCACATTGCTTCGCAAGAATCGCTTTTGTACAGAAAACAGTAACACTTGTTCAGAACGAAAGACAGCACAGAGCCCCAGATTTTATGTTGTCCTGGAGAGCTTGCAGAGCACTGGGGAAAGGCAGGCAGAGAATTCCCTGCTAGCACCTTCTCTATGCCTGGGAAGCAGAAGTGTTCACATTGCTTCGCTGTATCGCTTTTGTGCAGAAAGCAGTAACACTTGTTCAGAACGAAAGAAAGCACAGAGCCCCAGATTCTATGTTGTCCTGGAGAGCTTGCAGAGCACTGGGGAAAGGCAGGCAGAGAATTCCTTGCTAGCACCTTCTCTGTGCCTGGGAAGCAGAAGTGTTCATATTGCTTCGCTGTATCGCTTTTGTGCAGAAAACAGTAATACTTGTTCAGAACGAAAGAAAGCACAGAGCCCCAGATTTTATGTTGTCCTGGACAGCTTGCAGAGCACTGGGGAAAGGCAGGCAGAGAATTCCTTGCTAGCACCTTCTCTGTGCCTGGGAAGCAGAAGTGTTCACATTGCTTCGCAGAATCGCTATTGTGCAGAAAACAGTAACACTTGTTCAGAAGGAAAGAAAGCACAGAGCCCCAGATTCTATGTTGTCCTGGAGAGCTTGCAGAGCACTGGGGAAAGGCAGGCAGAGAATTCCCTGCTAGCACCTTCTCTGTGCCTGTTCACATTGCTTCGCAGAATCGCTTTTGTGCAGAAAACAGTAACACTTGTTCAGAACGAAAGAAAGCACAGAGCCCCAGATTCTATGTTGTCCTGGAGAGCTTGCAGAGCACTGGGGAAAGGCAGGCAGAGAATTCCTTGCTAGCACCTTCTCTGTGCCTGGGAAGCAGAAGTGTTCACATTGCTTGGCAGAATCGCTTTTGTGCAGAAAACAGTAACACTTGTTCAGAAGGAAAGAAAGCACAGAGCCCCAGATTTTATGTTGTCCTGGAGAGCTTGCAGAGCACTGGGGAAAGGCAGGCAGAGAATTCCCTGCTAGCACCTTCTCTATGCCTGGGAAGCAGAAGTGTTCACATTGCTTCGCTGTAGCGCTTTTGTGCAGAAAACAGTAATACTTGTTCAGAACGAAAGAAAGCACAGAGCCCCAGATTCTATGTTGTCCTGGAGAGCTTGCAGAGCACTGGGGAAAGGCAGGCAGAGAATTCCTTGCTAGCACCTTCTCTGTGCCTGGGAAGCAGAAGTGTTCACATTGCTTCGCAGAATCGCTATTGTGCAGAAAACAGTAACGCTTGTTCAGAAGGAAAGAAAGCACAGAGCCCCAGATTCTATGTTGTCCTGGAGAGCTTGCAGAGCACTGGGGAAAGGCAGGCAGACAATTCCTTGCTAGCACCTTCTCTGTGCCTGGGAAGCAGAAGTGTTCACATTGCTTCGCAGAATCGCTTTTGTGCAGAAAACACTAACACTTGTTCAGAACGAAAGAAAGCACAGAGCCCCAGATTCTATGTTGTCCTGGAGAGCTTGCAGAGCACTGGGGAAAGGCAGGCAGAGAATTCCTTGCTAGCACCTTCTCTGTGCCTGGGAAGCAGAAGTGTTCACATTGCTTCGCAGAATCGCTTTTGTGCAGAAAACAGTAACACTTGTTCAGAACAAAAGAAAGCACAGAGCCTCAGATTTTATGTTGTCCTGGAGAGCTTGCAGAGCACTGGGGAAAGGCAGGCAGAGAATTCCCTGCTAGCACCTTCTCTGTGCCTGTTCACATTGCTTCGCAGAATCGCTTTTGTGCAGAAAGCAGTAACACTTCTTCAGAACGAAAGAAACCACAGAGCCCCAGATTCTATGTTGTCCTGGAGAGCTTGCAGAGCACTGGGGAAAGGCAGGCAGAGAATTCCCTGCTAGCGCCTTCTCTGTGCCTGGGAAGCAGAAGTGTTCACATTGCTTTCGCAGAATCGCTTTTGTACAGAAAACACTAACACTTGTTCAGAACGAAAGGAAGCACAGAGCCCCAGATTTTATGTTGTCCTGGAGAGCTTGCAGAGCACTGGGGAAAGGCAGGCAGAGAATTCCCTGCTAGCACCTTCTCTATGCCTGGGAAGCAGAAGTGTTCACATTGCTTCGCTGTAGCGCTTTTGTGCAGAAAACAGTAATACTTGTTCAGAACGAAAGAAAGCACAGAGCCCCAGATTTTATGTTGTCCTGGAGAGCTTGCAGAGCACTGGGGAAAGGCAGGCAGAGAATTCCTTGCTAGCACCTTCTCTGTGCCTGGGAAGCAGAAGTGTTCACATTGCTTCGCAGAATCGCTATTGTGCAGAAAACAGTAACACTTGTTCAGAAGGAAAGAAAGCACAGAGCCCCAGATTTGCTGTTGTCCTGGAGAGCTTGCAGAGCACTGGGGAAAGGCAGGCAGAGAATTCCTTGCTAGCACCTTCTCTGTGCCTGGGAAGCAGAAGTGTTCACATTGCTTCGCAGAATCGCTTTTGTGCAGAAAACAGTAACACTTGTTCAGAACGAAAGAAAGCACAGAGCCCCAGATTTGATGTTGTCCTGGAGAGCTTGCAGAGCACTGGGGAAAGGCAGGCAGAGAATTCCCTGCTAGCACCTTCTCTGTGCCTGTTCACATTGCTTCGCAGAATCGCTTTTGTGCAGAAAGCAGTAACACTTCTTCAGAACGAAAGAAACCACAGAGCCCCAGATTCTATGTTGTCCTGGAGAGCTTGCAGAGCACTGGGGAAAGGCAGGCAGAGAATTCCCTGCTAGCGCCTTCTCTGTGCCTGGGAAGCAGAAGTGTTCACATTGCTTTCGCAGAATCGCTTTTGTACAGAAAACACTAACACTTGTTCAGAACGAAAGGAAGCACAGAGCCCCAGATTTTATGTTGTCCTGGAGAGCTTGCAGAGCACTGGGGAAAGGCAGGCAGAGAATTCCCTGCTAGCACCTTCTCTATGCCTGGGAAGCAGAAGTGTTCACATTGCTTCGCTGTAGCGCTTTTGTGCAGAAAACAGTAATACTTGTTCAGAACGAAAGAAAGCACAGAGCCCCAGATTTTATGTTGTCCTGGAGAGCTTGCAGAGCACTGGGGAAAGGCAGGCAGAGAATTCCTTGCTAGCACCTTCTCTGTGCCTGGGAAGCAGAAGTGTTCACATTGCTTCGCAGAATCGCTATTGTGCAGAAAACAGTAACACTTGTTCAGAAGGAAAGAAAGCACAGAGCCCCAGATTTGCTGTTGTCCTGGAGAGCT
Organism: Strix aluco; assembly: GCF_031877795.1. Taxonomy (NCBI): domain Eukaryota; kingdom Metazoa; phylum Chordata; class Aves; order Strigiformes; family Strigidae; genus Strix; species Strix aluco. The sequence goes on from NW_027436553.1 coordinate 390,729, forward strand.
TGCAGAGCACTGGGGAAAGGCAGGCAGAGAATTCCTTGCTAGCACCTTCTCTGTGCCTGGGAAGCAGAAGTGTTCACATTGCTTCGCAGAATCGCTTTTGTGCAGAAAACACTAACACTTGTTCAGAACGAAAGAAAGCACAGAGCCCCAGATTCTATGTTGTCCTGGAGAGCTTGCAGAGCACTGGGGAAAGGCAGGCAGAGAATTCCTTGCTAGCACCTTCTCTGTGCCTGGGAAGCAGAAGTGTTCACATTGCTTCGCAGAATCGCTTTTGTGCAGAAAACAGTAACACTTGTTCAGAACGAAAGAAAGCACAGAGCCCCAGATTCTATGTTGTCCTGGAGAGCTTGCAGAGCACTGGGGAAAGGCAGGCAGAGAATTCCTTGCTAGCACCTTCTCTGTGCCTGGGAAGCAGAAGTGTTCACATTGCTTCGCAGAATCGCTTTTGTGCAGAAAACAGTAACACTTGTTCAGAAGGAAAGAAAGCACAGAGCCCCAGATTTGATGTTGTCCTGGAGAGCTTGCAGAGCACTGGGGAAAGGCAGGCAGAGAATTCCCTGCTAGCACCTTCTCTGTGCCTGTTCACATTGCTTCGCAGAATCGCTTTTGTGCAGAAAACACTAACACTTGTTCAGAACGAAAGAAAGCACAGAGCCCGAGATTCTATGTTGTCCTGGAGAGCTTGCAGAGCACTGGGGAAAGGCAGGCAGAGAATTCCCTGCTAGCGCCTTCTCTGTGCCTGGGAAGCAGAAGTGATCACATTGCTTCGCAGAATCGCTTTTGTGCAGAAAACAGTAACACTTGTTCAGAAGGAAAGAAAGCACAGAGCCCCAGATTTGCTGTTGTCTTGGAGAGTTTGCAGAGCCCTGGGGAAAGGCAGGCAGAGAATTCCCTGCTAGCACCTTCTCTGTGCCTGGGAAGCAGAAGTGTTCACATTGCTTCGCAAGAATCGCTTTTGTACAGAAAACAGTAACACTTGTTCAGAACGAAAGACAGCACAGAGCCCCAGATTTTATGTTGTCCTGGAGAGCTTGCAGAGCACTGGGGAAAGGCAGGCAGAGAATTCCCTGCTAGCACCTTCTCTATGCCTGGGAAGCAGAAGTGTTCACATTGCTTCGCTGTATCGCTTTTGTGCAGAAAGCAGTAACACTTGTTCAGAACGAAAGAAAGCACAGAGCCCCAGATTCTATGTTGTCCTGGAGAGCTTGCAGAGCACTGGGGAAAGGCAGGCAGAGAATTCCTTGCTAGCACCTTCTCTGTGCCTGGGAAGCAGAAGTGTTCATATTGCTTCGCTGTATCGCTTTTGTGCAGAAAACAGTAATACTTGTTCAGAACGAAAGAAAGCACAGAGCCCCAGATTTTATGTTGTCCTGGACAGCTTGCAGAGCACTGGGGAAAGGCAGGCAGAGAATTCCTTGCTAGCACCTTCTCTGTGCCTGGGAAGCAGAAGTGTTCACATTGCTTCGCAGAATCGCTATTGTGCAGAAAACAGTAACACTTGTTCAGAAGGAAAGAAAGCACAGAGCCCCAGATTCTATGTTGTCCTGGAGAGCTTGCAGAGCACTGGGGAAAGGCAGGCAGAGAATTCCCTGCTAGCACCTTCTCTGTGCCTGTTCACATTGCTTCGCAGAATCGCTTTTGTGCAGAAAACAGTAACACTTGTTCAGAACGAAAGAAAGCACAGAGCCCCAGATTCTATGTTGTCCTGGAGAGCTTGCAGAGCACTGGGGAAAGGCAGGCAGAGAATTCCTTGCTAGCACCTTCTCTGTGCCTGGGAAGCAGAAGTGTTCACATTGCTTGGCAGAATCGCTTTTGTGCAGAAAACAGTAACACTTGTTCAGAAGGAAAGAAAGCACAGAGCCCCAGATTTTATGTTGTCCTGGAGAGCTTGCAGAGCACTGGGGAAAGGCAGGCAGAGAATTCCCTGCTAGCACCTTCTCTATGCCTGGGAAGCAGAAGTGTTCACATTGCTTCGCTGTAGCGCTTTTGTGCAGAAAACAGTAATACTTGTTCAGAACGAAAGAAAGCACAGAGCCCCAGATTCTATGTTGTCCTGGAGAGCTTGCAGAGCACTGGGGAAAGGCAGGCAGAGAATTCCTTGCTAGCACCTTCTCTGTGCCTGGGAAGCAGAAGTGTTCACATTGCTTCGCAGAATCGCTATTGTGCAGAAAACAGTAACGCTTGTTCAGAAGGAAAGAAAGCACAGAGCCCCAGATTCTATGTTGTCCTGGAGAGCTTGCAGAGCACTGGGGAAAGGCAGGCAGACAATTCCTTGCTAGCACCTTCTCTGTGCCTGGGAAGCAGAAGTGTTCACATTGCTTCGCAGAATCGCTTTTGTGCAGAAAACACTAACACTTGTTCAGAACGAAAGAAAGCACAGAGCCCCAGATTCTATGTTGTCCTGGAGAGCTTGCAGAGCACTGGGGAAAGGCAGGCAGAGAATTCCTTGCTAGCACCTTCTCTGTGCCTGGGAAGCAGAAGTGTTCACATTGCTTCGCAGAATCGCTTTTGTGCAGAAAACAGTAACACTTGTTCAGAACAAAAGAAAGCACAGAGCCTCAGATTTTATGTTGTCCTGGAGAGCTTGCAGAGCACTGGGGAAAGGCAGGCAGAGAATTCCCTGCTAGCACCTTCTCTGTGCCTGTTCACATTGCTTCGCAGAATCGCTTTTGTGCAGAAAGCAGTAACACTTCTTCAGAACGAAAGAAACCACAGAGCCCCAGATTCTATGTTGTCCTGGAGAGCTTGCAGAGCACTGGGGAAAGGCAGGCAGAGAATTCCCTGCTAGCGCCTTCTCTGTGCCTGGGAAGCAGAAGTGTTCACATTGCTTTCGCAGAATCGCTTTTGTACAGAAAACACTAACACTTGTTCAGAACGAAAGGAAGCACAGAGCCCCAGATTTTATGTTGTCCTGGAGAGCTTGCAGAGCACTGGGGAAAGGCAGGCAGAGAATTCCCTGCTAGCACCTTCTCTATGCCTGGGAAGCAGAAGTGTTCACATTGCTTCGCTGTAGCGCTTTTGTGCAGAAAACAGTAATACTTGTTCAGAACGAAAGAAAGCACAGAGCCCCAGATTTTATGTTGTCCTGGAGAGCTTGCAGAGCACTGGGGAAAGGCAGGCAGAGAATTCCTTGCTAGCACCTTCTCTGTGCCTGGGAAGCAGAAGTGTTCACATTGCTTCGCAGAATCGCTATTGTGCAGAAAACAGTAACACTTGTTCAGAAGGAAAGAAAGCACAGAGCCCCAGATTTGCTGTTGTCCTGGAGAGCTTGCAGAGCACTGGGGAAAGGCAGGCAGAGAATTCCTTGCTAGCACCTTCTCTGTGCCTGGGAAGCAGAAGTGTTCACATTGCTTCGCAGAATCGCTTTTGTGCAGAAAACACTAACACTTGTTCAGAACGAAAGAAAGCACAGAGCCCCAGATTCTATGTTGTCCTGGAGAGCTTGCAGAGCACTGGGGAAAGGCAGGCAGAGAATTCCTTGCTAGCACCTTCTCTGTGCCTGGGAAGCAGAAGTGTTCACATTGCTTCGCAGAATCGCTTTTGTGCAGAAAACAGTAACACTTCTTCAGAACGAAAGAAAGCACAGAGCCCCAGATTCTATGTTGTCCTGGAGAGCTTGCACAGCACTGGGGAAAGGCAGGCAGAGAATTCCTTGCTAGCACCTTCTCTGTGCCTGGGAAGCAGAAGTGTTCACATTGCTTCGCAAGAATCGCTTTTGTGCATAAAACAGTAACACTTGTTCAGAACGAAAGACAGCACAGAGCCCCAGATTTTATGTTGTCCTGGAGAGCTTGCAGAGCACTGGGGAAAGGCAGGCAGAGAATTCCCTGCTAGCACCTTCTCTATGCCTGGGAAGCAGAAGTGTTCACATTGCTTCGCTGTATCGCTTTTGTGCAGAAAGCAGTAACACTTGTTCAGAACGAAAGAAAGCACAGACCCCAGATTCTATGTTGTCCTGGAGAGCTTGCAGAGCACTGGGGAAAGGCAGGCAGAGAATTCCCTGCTAGCACCTTCTCTGTGCCTGTTCACATTGCTTCGCAGAATCGCTTTTGTGCAGAAAACAGTAACACTTGTTCAGAACGAAATGAAGCACAGAGCCCCAGATTTTATGTTGTCCTGGAGAGCTTGCAGAGCACTGGGGAAAGGCAGGCAGAGAATTCCTTGCTAGCACCTTCTCTGTGCCTGGGAAGCAGAAGTGTTCACATTGCTTCGCAGAATCGCTTTTGTGCAGAAAACACTAACACTTGTTCAGAACGAAAGAAAGCACAGAGCCCCAGATTCTATGTTGTCCTGGAGAGCTTGCAGAGCACTGGGGAAAGGCAGGCAGAGAATTCCTTGCTAGCACCTTCTCTGTGCCTGGGAAGCAGAAGTGTTCACATTGCTTCGCAGAATCGCTATTGTGCAGAAAACAGTAACACTTGTTCGGAAGGAAAGAAAGCACAGAGCCCCAGATTCTATGTTGTCCTGGAGAGCTTGCAGAGCACTGGGGAAAGGCAGGCAGAGAATTCCTTGCTAGCACCTTCTCTGTGCCTGGGAAGCAGAAGTGTTCACATTGCTTCGCAGAATCGCTTTTGTGCAGAAAACACTAACACTTGTTCAGAACGAAAGAAAGCACAGAGCCCCAGATTTTATGTTGTCCTGGACAGCTTGCAGAGCACTGGGGAAAGGCAGGCAGAGAATTCCTTGCTAGCACCTTCTCTGTGCCTGGGAAGCAGAAGTGTTCACATTGCTTCGCAGAATCGCTTTTGTGCAGAAAACAGTAACACTTCTTCAGAACGAAAGAAAGCACAGAGCCCCAGATTCTATGTTGTCCTGGAGAGCTTGCAGAGCACTGGGGAAAGGCAGGCAGACAATTCCTTGCTAGCACCTTCTCTGTGCCTGGGAAGCAGAAGTGTTCACATTGCTTCGCAGAATCGCTTTTGTATAGAAAACACTAACACTTGTTCAGAACGAAAGGAAGCACAGAGCCCCAGATTTTATGTTGTCCTGGAGAGCTTGCAGAGCACTGGGGAAAGGCAGGCAGAGAATTCCCTGCTAGCACCTTCTCTGTGCCTGTTCACATTGCTTCGCAGAATCGCTTTTGTGCAGAAAACACTAACACTTGTTCAGAACGAAATGAAGCACAGAGCCCCAGATTTTATGTTGTCCTGGAGAGCTTGCAGAGCACTGGGGAAAGGCAGGCAGAGAATTCCTTGCTGGCACCTTCTCTGTGCCTGGGAAGCAGAAGTGTTCACATTGCTTCGCAGAATCGCTTTTGTGCAGAAAACAGTAACACTTCTTCAGAACGAAAGAAAGCACAGAGCCCCAGATTCTATGTTGTCCTGGAGAGCTTGCAGAGCACTGGGGAAAGGCAGGCAGAGAATTCCTTGCTAGCACCTTCTCTGTGCCTGGGAAGCAGAAGTGTTCACATTGCTTCGCAAGAATCGCTTTTGTGCATAAAACAGTAACACTTGTTCAGAACGAAAGACAGCACAGAGCCCCAGATTTTATGTTGTCCTGGAGAGCTTGCAGAGCACTGGGGAAAGGCAGGCAGAGAATTCCCTGCTAGCACCTTCTCTATGCCTGGGAAGCAGAAGTGTTCACATTGCTTCGCTGTATCGCTTTTGTGCAGAAAGCAGTAACACTTGTTCAGAACGAAAGAAAGCACAGAGCCCCAGATTCTATGTTGTCCTGGAGAGCTTGCAGAGCACTGGGGAAAGGCAGGCAGAGAATTCCTTGCTAGCACCTTCTCTGTGCCTGGGAAGCAGAAGTGTTCATATTGCTTCGCTGTATCGCTTTTGTGCAGAAAACAGTAATACTTGTTCAGAACGAAAGAAAGCACAGAGCCCCAGATTTTATGTTGTCCTGGACAGCTTGCAGAGCACTGGGGAAAGGCAGGCAGAGAATTCCTTGCTAGCACCTTCTCTGTGCCTGGGAAGCAGAAGTGTTCACATTGCTTCGCAGAATCGCTATTGTGCAGAAAACAGTAACACTTGTTCAGAAGGAAAGAAAGCACAGAGCCCCAGATTCTATGTTGTCCTGGAGAGCTTGCAGAGCACTGGGGAAAGGCAGGCAGAGAATTCCCTGCTAGCACCTTCTCTGTGCCTGTTCACATTGCTTCGCAGAATCGCTTTTGTGCAGAAAACAGTAACACTTGTTCAGAACGAAAGAAAGCACAGAGCCCCAGATTCTATGTTGTCCTGGAGAGCTTGCAGAGCACTGGGGAAAGGCAGGCAGAGAATTCCTTGGTAGCACCTTCTCTGTGCCTGGGAAGCAGAAGTGTTCACATTGCTTGGCAGAATCGCTTTTGTGCAGAAAACACTAACACTTGTTCAGAAGGAAAGAAAGCACAGAGCCCCAGATTTTATGTTGTCCTGGAGAGCTTGCAGAGCACTGGGGAAAGGCAGGCAGAGAATTCCCTGCTAGCACCTTCTCTATGCCTGGGAAGCAGAAGTGTTCACATTGCTTCGCAGAATCGCTTTTGTGCAGAAAACAGTAATACTTGTTCAGAACGAAAGAAAGCACAGAGCCCCAGATTTTATGTTGTCCTGGAGAGCTTGCAGAGCACTGGGGAAAGGCAGGCAGAGAATTCCTTGCTAGCACCTTCTCTGTGCCTGGGAAGCAGAAGTGTTCACATTGCTTCGCAGAATCGCTATTGTGCAGAAAACAGTAACACTTGTTCAGAAGGAAAGAAAGCACAGAGCCCCAGATTTGCTGTTGTCCTGGAGAGCTTGCAGAGCACTGGGGAAAGGCAGGCAGAGAATTCCTTGCTAGCACCTTCTCTGTGCCTGGGAAGCAGAAGTGTTCACATTGCTTCGCAGAATCGCTTTTGTGCAGAAAACACTAACACTTGTTCAGAACGAAAGAAAGCACAGAGCCCCAGATTCTATGTTGTCCTGGAGAGCTTGCAGAGCACTGGGGAAAGGCAGGCAGAGAATTCCTTGCTAGCACCTTCTCTGTGCCTGGGAAGCAGAAGTGTTCACATTGCTTCGCAGAATCGCTTTTGTGCAGAAAACAGTAACACTTGTTCAGAACGAAAGAAAGCACAGAGCCCCAGATTTGATGTTGTCCTGGAGAGCTTGCAGAGCACTGGGGAAAGGCAGGCAGAGAATTCCTTGCTAGCACCTTCTCTGTGCCTGGGAAGCAGAAGTGTTCACATTGCTTCGCAGAATCGCTTTTGTGCAGAAAACAGTAACACTTGTTCAGAACGAAAGAAAGCACAGAGCCCCAGATTTGATGTTGTCCTGGAGAGCTTGCAGAGCACTGGGGAAAGGCAGGCAGAGAATTCCCTGCTAGCACCTTCTCTGTGCCTGTTCACATTGCTTCGCAGAATCGCTTTTGTGCAGAAAGCAGTAACACTTCTTCAGAACGAAAGAAACCACAGAGCCCCAGATTTTATGTTGTCCTGGAGAGCTTGCAGAGCACTGGGGAAAGGCAGGCAGAGAATTCCCTGCTAGCGCCTTCTCTGTGCCTGGGAAGCAGAAGTGTTCACATTGCTTTCGCAGAATCGCTTTTGTACAGAAAACACTAACACTTGTTCAGAACGAAAGGAAGCACAGAGCCCCAGATTTTATGTTGTCCTGGAGAGCTTGCAGAGCACTGGGGAAAGGCAGGCAGAGAATTCCCTGCTAGCACCTTCTCTATGCCTGGGAAGCAGAAGTGTTCACATTGCTTCGCTGTAGCGCTTTTGTGCAGAAAACAGTAATACTTGTTCAGAACGAAAGAAAGCACAGAGCCCCAGATTTTATGTTGTCCTGGAGAGCTTGCAGAGCACTGGGGAAAGGCAGGCAGAGAATTCCTTGCTAGCACCTTCTCTGTGCCTGGGAAGCAGAAGTGTTCACATTGCTTCGCAGAATCGCTTTTGTGCAGAAAACACTAACACTTGTTCAGAACGAAAGAAAGCACAGAGCCCCAGATTCTATGTTGTCCTGGAGAGCTTGCAGAGCACTGGGGAAAGGCAGGCAGAGAATTCCTTGCTAGCACCTTCTCTGTGCCTGGGAAGCAGAAGTGTTCACATTGCTTCGCAGAATCGCTTTTGTGCAGAAAACACTAACACTTGTTCAGAACGAAAGAAAGCACAGAGCCCCAGATTCTATGTTGTCCTGGAGAGCTTGCAGAGCACTGGGGAAAGGCAGGCAGAGAATTCCTTGCTAGCACCTTCTCTGTGCCTGGGAAGCAGAAGTGTTCACATTGCTTCGCAGAATCGCTTTTGTGCAGAAAACAGTAACACTTGTTCAGAACGAAAGAAAGCACAGAGCCCCAGATTCTATGTTGTCCTGGAGAGCTTGCAGAGCACTGGGGAAAGGCAGGCAGAGAATTCCTTGCTAGCACCTTCTCTGTGCCTGGGAAGCAGAAGTGTTCACATTGCTTCGCAGAATCGCTTTTGTGCAGAAAACAGTAACACTTGTTCAGAAGGAAAGAAAGCACAGAGCCCCAGATTTGATGTTGTCCTGGAGAGCTTGCAGAGCCCTGGGGAAAGGCAGGCAGAGAATTCCCTGCTAGCACCTTCTCTGTGCCTGTTCACATTGCTTCGCAGAATCGCTTTTGTGCAGAAAACACTAACACTTGTTCAGAACGAAAGAAAGCACAGAGCCCCAGATTCTATGTTGTCCTGGAGAGCTTGCAGAGCACTGGGGAAAGGCAGGCAGAGAATTCCCTGCTAGCGCCTTCTCTGTGCCTGGGAAGCAGAAGTGTTCACATTGCTTCGCAGAATCGCTTTTGTGCAGAAAACAGTAACACTTGTTCAGAACGAAAGAAAGCACAGAGCCCCAGATTCTATGTTGTCCTGGAGAGCTTGCAGAGCACTGGGGAAAGGCAGGCAGAGAATTCCTTGCTAGCACCTTCTCTGTGCCTGGGAAGCAGAAGTGTTCACATTGCTTCGCAGAATCGCTTTTGTGCAGAAAACAGTAACACTTGTTCAGAACGAAAGAAAGCACAGAGCCCCAGATTCTATGTTGTCCTGGAGAGCTTGCACAGCACTGGGGAAAGGCAGGCAGAGAATTCCTTGCTAGCACCTTCTCTGTGCCTGGGAAGCAGAAGTGTTCACATTGCTTCGCAAGAATCGCTTTTGTGCAGAAAACACTAACACTTGTTCAGAACGAAAGACAGCACAGAGCCCCAGATTCTATGTTGTCCTGGAGAGCTTGCAGAGCACTGGGGAAAGGCAGGCAGAGAATTCCCTGCTAGCACCTTCTCTGTGCCTGTTCACATTGCTTCGCAGAATCGCTTTTGTGCAGAAAGCAGTAACACTTCTTCAGAACGAAAGAAACCACAGAGCCCCAGATTCTATGTTGTCCTGGAGAGCTTGCAGAGCACTGGGGAAAGGCAGGCAGAGAATTCCCTGCTAGCGCCTTCTCTGTGCCTGGGAAGCAGAAGTGTTCACATTGCTTTCGCAGAATCGCTTTTGTACAGAAAACACTAACACTTGTTCAGAACGAAAGGAAGCACAGAGCCCCAGATTTTATGTTGTCCTGGAGAGCTTGCAGAGCACTGGGGAAAGGCAGGCAGAGAATTCCCTGCTAGCACCTTCTCTATGCCTGGGAAGCAGAAGTGTTCACATTGCTTCGCTGTAGCGCTTTTGTGCAGAAAACAGTAATACTTGTTCAGAACGAAAGAAAGCACAGAGCCCCAGATTTTATGTTGTCCTGGAGAGCTTGCAGAGCACTGGGGAAAGGCAGGCAGAGAATTCCTTGCTAGCACCTTCTCTGTGCCTGGGAAGCAGAAGTGTTCACATTGCTTCGCAGAATCGCTATTGTGCAGAAAACAGTAACACTTGTTCAGAAGGAAAGAAAGCACAGAGCCCCAGATTTGCTGTTGTCCTGGAGAGCTTGCAGAGCACTGGGGAAAGGCAGGCAGAGAATTCCTTGCTAGCACCTTCTCTGTGCCTGGGAAGCAGAAGTGTTCACATTGCTTCGCAGAATCGCTTTTGTGCAGAAAACACTAACACTTGTTCAGAACGAAAGAAAGCACAGAGCCCCAGATTCTATGTTGTCCTGGAGAGCTTGCAGAGCACTGGGGAAAGGCAGGCAGAGAATTCCTTGCTAGCACCTTCTCTGTGCCTGGGAAGCAGAAGTGTTCACATTGCTTCGCAGAATCGCTTTTGTGCAGAAAACACTAACACTTGTTCAGAACGAAAGAAAGCACAGAGCCCCAGATTCTATGTTGTCCTGGAGAGCTTGCAGAGCACTGGGGAAAGGCAGGCAGAGAATTCCTTGCTAGCACCTTCTCTGTGCCTGGGAAGCAGAAGTGTTCACATTGCTTCGCAGAATCGCTTTTGTGCAGAAAACAGTAACAATTGTTCAGAAGGAAAGAAAGCACAGAGCCCCAGATTTGATGTTGTCCTGGAGAGCTTGCAGAGCACTGGGGAAAGGCAGGCAGAGAATTCCCTGCTAGCACCTTCTCTGTGCCTGTTCACATTGCTTCGCAGAATCGCTTTTGTGCAGAAAACACTAACACTTGTTCAGAACGAAAGAAAGCACAGAGCCCCAGATTCTATGTTGTCCTGGAGAGCTTGCAGAGCACTGGGGAAAGGCAGGCAGAGAATTCCCTGCTAGCGCCTTCTCTGTGCCTGGGAAGCAGAAGTGTTCACATTGCTTCGCAGAATCGCTTTTGTGCAGAAAACAGTAACACTTGTTCAGAAGGAAAGAAAGCACAGAGCCCCAGATTTGCTGTTGTCTTGGAGAGCTTGCAGAGCCCTGGGGAAAGGCAGGCAGAGAATTCCCTGCTAGCACCTTCTCTGTGCCTGTTCACATTGCTTCGCAGAATCGCTTTTGTGCAGAAAACAGTAACACTTGTTCAGAACGAAATGAAGCACAGAGCCCCAGATTTTATGTTGTCCTGGAGAGCTTGCAGAGCACTGGGGAAAGGCAGGCAGAGAATTCCCTGCTAGCACCTTCTCTGTGCCTGGGAAGCAGAAGTGTTCACATTGCTTGGCAGAATCGCTTTTGTGCAGAAAACAGTAACACTTGTTCAGAACGAAAGAAAGCACAGAGCCCCAGATTCTATGTTGTCCTGGAGAGCTTGCAGAGCACTGGGGAAAGGCAGGCAGAGAATTCCTTGCTAGCACCTTCTCTGTGCCTGGGAAGCAGAAGTGTTCACATTGCTTCGCAGAATCGCTTTTGTGCAGAAAACAGTAACACTTGTTCAGAACGAAAGAAAGCACAGAGCCCCAGATTCTATGTTGTCCTGGAGAGCTTGCACAGCACTGGGGAAAGGCAGGCAGAGAATTCCTTGCTAGCACCTTCTCTGTGCCTGGGAAGCAGAAGTGTTCACATTGCTTCGCAAGAATCGCTTTTGTGCAGAAAACACTAACACTTGTTCAGAACGAAAGACAGCACAGAGCCCCAGATTTTATGTTGTCCTGGAGAGCTTGCAGAGCACTGGGGAAAGGCAGGCAGAGAATTCCCTGCTAGCACCTTCTCTATGCCTGGGAAGCAGAAGTGTTCACATTGCTTCGCTGTATCGCTTTTGTGCAGAAAGCAGTAACACTTGTTCAGAACGAAAGAAAGCACAGAGCCCCAGATTCTATGTTGTCCTGGAGAGCTTGCAGAGCACTGGGGAAAGGCAGGCAGAGAATTCCTTGCTAGCACCTTCTCTGTGCCTGGGAAGCAGAAGTGTTCATATTGCTTCGCTGTATCGCTTTTGTGCAGAAAACAGTAATACTTGTTCAGAACGAAAGAAAGCACAGAGCCCCAGATTTTATGTTGTCCTGGACAGCTTGCAGAGCACTGGGGAAAGGCAGGCAGAGAATTCCTTGCTAGCACCTTCTCTGTGCCTGGGAAGCAGAAGTGTTCACATTGCTTCGCAGAATCGCTATTGTGCAGAAAACAGTAACACTTGTTCAGAAGGAAAGAAAGCACAGAGCCCCAGATTCTATGTTGTCCTGGAGAGCTTGCAGAGCACTGGGGAAAGGCAGGCAGAGAATTCCCTGCTAGCACCTTCTCTGTGCCTGTTCACATTGCTTCGCAGAATCGCTTTTGTGCAGAAAACAGTAACACTTGTTCAGAACGAAAGAAAGCACAGAGCCCCAGATTCTATGTTGTCCTGGAGAGCTTGCAGAGCACTGGGGAAAGGCAGGCAGAGAATTCCTTGCTAGCACCTTCTCTGTGCCTGGGAAGCAGAAGTGTTCACATTGCTTGGCAGAATCGCTTTTGTGCAGAAAACAGTAACACTTGTTCAGAAGGAAAGAAAGCACAGAGCCCCAGATTTTATGTTGTCCTGGAGAGCTTGCAGAGCACTGGGGAAAGGCAGGCAGAGAATTCCCTGCTAGCACCTTCTCTATGCCTGGGAAGCAGAAGTGTTCACATTGCTTCGCTGTAGCGCTTTTGTGCAGAAAACAGTAATACTTGTTCAGAACGAAAGAAAGCACAGAGCCCCAGATTTTATGTTGTCCTGGAGAGCTTGCAGAGCACTGGGGAAAGGCAGGCAGAGAATTCCTTGCTAGCACCTTCTCTGTGCCTGGGAAGCAGAAGTGTTCACATTGCTTCGCAGAATCGCTATTGTGCAGAAAACAGTAACGCTTGTTCAGAAGGAAAGAAAGCACAGAGCCCCAGATTCTATGTTGTCCTGGAGAGCTTGCAGAGCACTGGGGAAAGGCAGGCAGAGAATTCCTTGCTAGCACCTTCTCTGTGCCTGGGAAGCAGAAGTGTTCACATTGCTTCGCAGAATCGCTATTGTGCAGAAAACAGTAACACTTGTTCAGAAGGAAAGAAAGCACAGAGCCCCAGATTCTATGTTGTCCTGGAGAGCTTGCAGAGCACTGGGGAAAGGCAGGCAGAGAATTCCCTGCTAGCACCTTCTCTGTGCCTGTTCACATTGCTTCGCAGAATCGCTTTTGTGCAGAAAACAGTAACACTTGTTCAGAACGAAAGAAAGCACAGAGCCCCAGATTCTATGTTGTCCTGGAGAGCTTGCAGAGCACTGGGGAAAGGCAGGCAGAGAATTCCTTGCTAGCACCTTCTCTGTGCCTGGGAAGCAGAAGTGTTCACATTGCTTGGCAGAATCGCTTTTGTGCAGAAAACAGTAACACTTGTTCAGAAGGAAAGAAAGCACAGAGCCCCAGATTTTATGTTGTCCTGGAGAGCTTGCAGAGCACTGGGGAAAGGCAGGCAGAGAATTCCCTGCTAGCACCTTCTCTATGCCTGGGAAGCAGAAGTGTTCACATTGCTTCGCTGTAGCGCTTTTGTGCAGAAAACAGTAATACTTGTTCAGAACGAAAGAAAGCACAGAGCCCCAGATTTTATGTTGTCCTGGAGAGCTTGCAGAGCACTGGGGAAAGGCAGGCAGAGAATTCCTTGCTAGCACCTTCTCTGTGCCTGGGAAGCAGAAGTGTTCACATTGCTTCGCAGAATCGCTATTGTGCAGAAAACAGTAACGCTTGTTCAGAAGGAAAGAAAGCACAGAGCCCCAGATTCTATGTTGTCCTGGAGAGCTTGCAGAGCACTGGGGAAAGGCAGGCAGAGAATTCCTTGCTAGCACCTTCTCTGTGCCTGGGAAGCAGAAGTGTTCACATTGCTTCGCAGAATCGCTTTTGTGCAGAAAACACTAACACTTGTTCAGAACGAAAGAAAGCACAGAGCCCCAGATTCTATGTTGTCCTGGAGAGCTTGCAGAGCACTGGGGAAAGGCAGGCAGAGAATTCCTTGCTAGCACCTTCTCTGTGCCTGGGAAGCAGAAGTGTTCACATTGCTTCGCAGAATCGCTTTTGTGCAGAAAACAGTAACACTTGTTCAGAACGAAAGAAAGCACAGAGCCTCAGATTTTATGTTGTCCTGGAGAGCTTGCAGAGCACTGGGGAAAGGCAGGCAGAGAATTCCTTGCTAGCACCTTCTCTGTGCCTGGGAAGCAGAAGTGTTCACATTGCTTCGCAGAATCGCTTTTGTGCAGAAAACAGTAACACTTGTTCAGAAGGAAAGAAAGCACAGAGCCCCAGATTTGATGTTGTCCTGGAGAGCTTGCAGAGCACTGGGGAAAGGCAGGCAGAGAATTCCCTGCTAGCACCTTCTCTGTGCCTGTTCACATTGCTTCGCAGAATCGCTTTTGTGCAGAAAACAGTAATACTTGTTCAGAACGAAAGAAAGCACAGAGCCCCAGATTCTATGTTGTCCTGGAGAGCTTGCAGAGCACTGGGGAAAGGCAGGCAGAGAATTCCCTGCTAGCACCTTCTCTGTGCCTGGGAAGCAGAAGTGTTCACATTGCTTCGCAGAATCGCTTTTGTGCAGAAAACACTAACACTTGTTCAGAACGAAAGAAAGCACAGAGCCCCAGATTTTATGTTGTCCTGGAGAGCTTGCAGAGCACTGGGGAAAGGCAGGCAGAGAATTCCCTGCTAGCACCTTCTCTGTGCCTGTTCACATTGCTTCGCAGAATCGCTTTTGTGCAGAAAACACTAACACTTGTTCAGAACGAAAGAAAGCACAGAGCCCCAGATTCTATGTTGTCCTGGAGAGCTTGCAGAGCACTGGGGAAAGGCAGGCAGAGAATTCCCTGCTAGCACCTTCTCTGTGCCTGTTCACATTGCTTCGCAGAATCGCTTTTGTGCAGAAAACAGTAACAGTTGTTCAGAAAGAAAGAAAGCATGAGCCCCAGATTTTATGTTGTCCTGGAGAGCTTGCAGAGCACCGGGGAAAGGCAGGCAGAGAATTCCCTGCTAGCACCTTCTCTGTGCCTGTTCACATTGCTTCGCAGAATCGCTTTTGTGCAGAAAACAGTAACACTTGTTCAGAAGGAAAGAAAGCACAGAGCCCCGGATTCTATGTTGCCCTGGAGAGCTTGCACAGCACTGGGGAAAGGCAGGCAGAGAATTCCTTGCTAGCACCTTCTCTGTGCCTGGGAAGCAGAAGTGTTCACATTGCTTCGCAGAATCGCTTTTGTGCAGAAAACACTAACACTTGTTCAGAACGAAAGAAAGCACAGAGCCCCAGATTCTGTGTTGTCCTGGAGAGCTTGCAGAGCACTGGGGAAAGGCAGGCAGAGAATTCCCTGCTAGCACCTTCTCTATGCCTGGGAAGCAGAAGTGTTCACATTGCTTCGCTGTAGCGCTTTTGTGCAGAAAACAGTAATACTTGTTCAGAACGAAAGAAAGCACAGAGCCCCAGATTTTATGTTGTCCTGGAGAGCTTGCAGAGCACTGGGGAAAGGCAGGCAGAGAATTCCTTGCTAGCACCTTCTCTGTGCCTGGGAAGCAGAAGTGTTCACATTGCTTCGCAGAATCGCTATTGTGCAGAAAACAGTAACGCTTGTTCAGAAGGAAAGAAAGCACAGAGCCCCAGATTTGCTGTTGTCCTGGAGAGCTTGCAGAGCACTGGGGAAAGGCAGGCAGAGAATTCCTTGCTAGCACCTTCTCTGTGCCTGGGAAGCAGAAGTGTTCACATTGCTTCGCAGAATCGCTTTTGTGCAGAAAACACTAACACTTGTTCAGAACGAAAGAAAGCACAGAGCCCCAGATTCTATGTTGTCCTGGAGAGCTTGCAGAGCACTGGGGAAAGGCAGGCAGAGAATTCCTTGCTAGCACCTTCTCTGTGCCTGGGAAGCAGAAGTGTTCACATTGCTTCGCAGAATCGCTTTTGTGCAGAAAACAGTAACACTTGTTCAGAACGAAAGAAAGCACAGAGCCCCAGATTCTATGTTGTCCTGGAGAGCTTGCAGAGCACTGGGGAAAGGCAGGCAGAGAATTCCTTGCTAGCACCTTCTCTGTGCCTGGGAAGCAGAAGTGTTCACATTGCTTCGCAGAATCGCTTTTGTGCAGAAAACAGTAACACTTGTTCAGAACGAAAGAAAGCACAGAGCCCCAGATTTTATGTTGTCCTGGAGAGCTTGCAGAGCACTGGGGAAAGGCAGGCAGAGAATTCCTTGCTAGCACCTTCTCTGTGCCTGGGAAGCAGAAGTGTTCACATTGCTTCGCAGAATCGCTATTGTGCAGAAAACAGTAACACTTGTTCAGAAGGAAAGAAAGCACAGAGCCCCAGATTTGCTGTTGTCTTGGAGAGCTTGCAGAGCACTGGGGAAAGGCAGGCAGAGAATTCCCTGCTAGCACCTTCTCTGTGCCTGTTCACATTGCTTCGCAGAATCGCTTTTGTGCAGAAAACAGTAACACTTGTTCAGAAAGAAAGAAAGCATGAGCCCCAGATTTTATGTTGTCCTGGAGAGCTTGCAGAGCACTGGGGAAAGGCAGGCAGAGAATTCCCTGCTAGCACCTTCTCTGTGCCTGTTCACATTGCTTCGCAGAATCGCTTTTGTGCAGAAAACAGTAACACTTGTTCAGAAGGAAAGAAAGCATGAGCCCCGGATTCTATGTTGCCCTGGGGAGCTTGCACAGCACTGGGGAAAGGCAGGCAGAGAATTCCTTGCTAGCACCTTCTCTGTGCCTGGGAAGCAGAAGTGTTCACATTGCTTCGCAGAATCGCTTTTGTGCAGAAAACACTAACACTTGTTCAGAACGAAAGAAAGCACAGAGCCTCAGATTTTATGTTGTCCTGGAGAGCTTGCAGAGCACTGGGGAAAGGCAGGCAGACAATTCCTTGCTAGCACCTTCTCTGTGCCTGGGAAGCAGAAGTGTTCACATTGCTTCGCAGAATCGCTTTTGTGCAGAAAACAGTAACACTTGTTCAGAAGGAAAGAAAGCACAGAGCCCCAGATTTGATGTTGTCCTGGAGAGCTTGCAGAGCACTGGGGAAAGGCAGGCAGAGAATTCCCTGCTAGCACCTTCTCTGTGCCTGTTCACATTGCTTCGCAGAATTGCTTTTGTGCAGAAAACAGTAACACTTCTTCAGAACGAAAGAAAGCACAGAGCCCCAGATTCTATGTTGTCCTGGAGAGCTTGCAGAGCACTGGGGAAAGGCAGGCAGAGAATTCCCTGCTAGCACCTTCTCTGTGCCTGGGAAGCAGAAGTGTTCACATTGCTTGGCAGAATCGCTTTTGTGCAGAAAACACTAACACTTGTTCAGAACGAAAGAAAGCACAGAGCCCCAGATTCTATGTTGTCCTGGAGAGCTTGCAGAGCACTGGGGAAAGGCAGGCAGAGAATTCCCTGCTAGCACCTTCTCTGTGCCTGTTCACATTGCTTCGCAGAATCGCTTTTGTGCAGAAAACACTAACACTTGTTCAGAACGAAAGAAAGCACAGAGCCCCAGATTCTATGTTGTCCTGGAGAGCTTGCACAGCACTGGGGAAAGGCAGGCAGAGAATTCCCTGCTAGCACCTTCTCTGTGCCTGGGAAGCAGAAGTGTTCACATTGCTTCGCAGAATCGCTTTTGTGCAGAAAACAGTAACACTTGTTCAGAACGAAAGGAAGCACAGAGCCCCAGATTTTATGTTGTCCTGGAGAGCTTGCAGAGCACTGGGGAAAGGCAGGCAGAGAATTCCCTGCTAGCACCTTCTCTGTGCCTGTTCACATTGCTTCGCAGAATCGCTTTTGTGCAGAAAACAGTAACAGTTGTTCAGAAAGAAAGAAAGCATGAGCCCCAGATTTTATGTTGTCCTGGAGAGCTTGCAGAGCACCGGGGAAAGGCAGGCAGAGAATTCCCTGCTAGCACCTTCTCTGTGCCTGTTCACATTGCTTCGCAGAATCGCTTTTGTGCAGAAAACAGTAACACTTGTTCAGAAAGAAAGAAAGCACAGAGCCCCGGATTCTATGTTGCCCTGGAGAGCTTGCACAGCACTGGGGAAAGGCAGGCAGAGAATTCCTTGCTAGCACCCTCTCTGTGCCTGGGAAGCAGAAGTGTTCACATTGCTTCGCAGAATCGCTTTTGTGCAGAAAACACTAACACTTGTTCAGAACGAAAGAAAGCACAGAGCCCCAGATTCTGTGTTGTCCTGGAGAGCTTGCAGAGCACTGGGGAAAGGCAGGCAGAGAATTCCCTGCTAGCACCTTCTCTATGCCTGGGAAGCAGAAGTGTTCACATTGCTTCGCTGTAGCGCTTTTGTGCAGAAAACAGTAATACTTGTTCAGAACGAAAGAAAGCACAGAGCCCCAGATTTTATGTTGTCCTGGAGAGCTTGCAGAGCACTGGGGAAAGGCAGGCAGAGAATTCCTTGCTAGCACCTTCTCTGTGCCTGGGAAGCAGAAGTGTTCACATTGCTTCGCAGAATCGCTATTGTGCAGAAAACAGTAACGCTTGTTCAGAAGGAAAGAAAGCACAGAGCCCCAGATTTGCTGTTGTCCTGGAGAGCTTGCAGAGCACTGGGGAAAGGCAGGCAGAGAATTCCTTGCTAGCACCTTCTCTGTGCCTGGGAAGCAGAAGTGTTCACATTGCTTCGCAGAATCGCTTTTGTGCAGAAAACACTAACACTTGTTCAGAACGAAAGAAAGCACAGAGCCCCAGATTCTATGTTGTCCTGGAGAGCTTGCAGAGCACTGGGGAAAGGCAGGCAGAGAATTCCTTGCTAGCACCTTCTCTGTGCCTGGGAAGCAGAAGTGTTCACATTGCTTCGCAGAATCGCTTTTGTGCAGAAAACAGTAACACTTGTTCAGAAGGAAAGAAAGCACAGAGCCCCAGATTCTATGTTGTCCTGGAGAGCTTGCAGAGCACTGGGGAAAGGCAGGCAGAGAATTCCCTGCTAGCACCTTCTCTGTGCCTGTTCACATTGCTTCGCAGAATTGCTTTTGTGCAGAAAACAGTAACACTTCTTCAGAACGAAAGAAAGCACAGAGCCCCAGATTCTATGTTGTCCTGGAGAGCTTGCAGAGCACTGGGGAAAGGCAGGCAGAGAATTCCCTGCTAGCACCTTCTCTGTGCCTGGGAAGCAGAAGTGTTCACATTGCTTGGCAGAATCGCTTTTGTGCAGAAAACACTAACACTTGTTCAGAACGAAAGAAAGCACAGAGCCCCAGATTCTATGTTGTCCTGGAGAGCTTGCAGAGCACTGGGGAAAGGCAGGCAGAGAATTCCCTGCTAGCACCTTCTCTGTGCCTGTTCACATTGCTTCGCAGAATCGCTTTTGTGCAGAAAACACTAACACTTGTTCAGAACGAAAGAAAGCACAGAGCCCCAGATTCTATGTTGTCCTGGAGAGCTTGCACAGCACTGGGGAAAGGCAGGCAGAGAATTCCCTGCTAGCACCTTCTCTGTGCCTGGGAAGCAGAAGTGTTCACATTGCTTCGCAGAATCGCTTTTGTGCAGAAAACAGTAACACTTGTTCAGAACGAAAGGAAGCACAGAGCCCCAGATTTTATGTTGTCCTGGAGAGCTTGCAGAGCACTGGGGAAAGGCAGGCAGAGAATTCCCTGCTAGCACCTTCTCTGTGCCTGTTCACATTGCTTCGCAGAATCGCTTTTGTGCAGAAAACAGTAACAGTTGTTCAGAAAGAAAGAAAGCATGAGCCCCAGATTTTATGTTGTCCTGGAGAGCTTGCAGAGCACCGGGGAAAGGCAGGCAGAGAATTCCCTGCTAGCACCTTCTCTGTGCCTGTTCACATTGCTTCGCAGAATCGCTTTTGTGCAGAAAACAGTAACACTTGTTCAGAAAGAAAGAAAGCACAGAGCCCCGGATTCTATGTTGCCCTGGAGAGCTTGCACAGCACTGGGGAAAGGCAGGCAGAGAATTCCTTGCTAGCACCCTCTCTGTGCCTGGGAAGCAGAAGTGTTCACATTGCTTCGCAGAATCGCTTTTGTGCAGAAAACACTAACACTTGTTCAGAACGAAAGAAAGCACAGAGCCCCAGATTCTGTGTTGTCCTGGAGAGCTTGCAGAGCACTGGGGAAAGGCAGGCAGAGAATTCCCTGCTAGCACCTTCTCTATGCCTGGGAAGCAGAAGTGTTCACATTGCTTCGCTGTAGCGCTTTTGTGCAGAAAACAGTAATACTTGTTCAGAACGAAAGAAAGCACAGAGCCCCAGATTTTATGTTGTCCTGGAGAGCTTGCAGAGCACTGGGGAAAGGCAGGCAGAGAATTCCTTGCTAGCACCTTCTCTGTGCCTGGGAAGCAGAAGTGTTCACATTGCTTCGCAGAATCGCTATTGTGCAGAAAACAGTAACGCTTGTTCAGAAGGAAAGAAAGCACAGAGCCCCAGATTTGCTGTTGTCCTGGAGAGCTTGCAGAGCACTGGGGAAAGGCAGGCAGAGAATTCCTTGCTAGCACCTTCTCTGTGCCTGGGAAGCAGAAGTGTTCACATTGCTTCGCAGAATCGCTTTTGTGCAGAAAACACTAACACTTGTTCAGAACGAAAGAAAGCACAGAGCCCCAGATTCTATGTTGTCCTGGAGAGCTTGCAGAGCACTGGGGAAAGGCAGGCAGAGAATTCCTTGCTAGCACCTTCTCTGTGCCTGGGAAGCAGAAGTGTTCACATTGCTTCGCAGAATCGCTTTTGTGCAGAAAACACTAACACTTGTTCAGAACGAAAGAAAGCACAGAGCCCCAGATTCTATGTTGTCCTGGAGAGCTTGCAGAGCACTGGGGAAAGGCAGGCAGAGAATTCCTTGCTAGCACCTTCTCTGTGCCTGGGAAGCAGAAGTGTTCACATTGCTTCGCAGAATCGCTTTTGTGCAGAAAACAGTAACACTTGTTCAGAACGAAAGAAAGCACAGAGCCCCAGATTTTATGTTGTCCTGGAGAGCTTGCAGAGCACTGGGGAAAGGCAGGCAGAGAATTCCTTGCTAGCACCTTCTCTGTGCCTGGGAAGCAGAAGTGTTCACATTGCTTCGCAGAATCGCTTTTCTGCAGAAAACAGTAACACTTGTTCAGAACGAAAGAAAGCACAGAGCCCCAGATTTGCTGTTGTCTTGGAGAGCTTGCAGAGCACTGGGGAAAGGCAGGCAGAGAATTCCCTGCTAGCACCTTCTCTGTGCCTGTTCACATTGCTTCGCAGAATCGCTTTTGTGCAGAAAACAGTAACACTTGTTCAGAAAGAAAGAAAGCATGAGCCCCAGATTTTATGTTGTCCTGGAGAGCTTGCAGAGCACCGGGGAAAGGCAGGCAGAGAATTCCCTGCTAGCACCTTCTCTGTGCCTGTTCACATTGCTTCGCAGAATCGCTTTTGTGCAGAAAACAGTAACACTTGTTCAGAAGGAAAGAAAGCATGAGCCCCGGATTCTATGTTGCCCTGGGGAGCTTGCACAGCACTGGGGAAAGGCAGGCAGAGAATTCCTTGCTAGCACCTTCTCTGTGCCTGGGAAGCAGAAGTGTTCACATTGCTTCGCAGAATCGCTTTTGTGCAGAAAACAGTAACACTTGTTCAGAAGGAAAGAAAGCACAGAGCCCCAGATTTGATGTTGTCCTGGAGAGCTTGCAGAGCACTGGGGAAAGGCAGGCAGAGAATTCCCTGCTAGCACCTTCTCTGTGCCTGTTCACATTGCTTCGCAGAATCGCTTTTGTGCAGAAAACAGTAACACTTGTTCAGAACGAAAGAAAGCACAGAGCCCCAGATTCTATGTTGTCCTGGAGAGCTTGCAGAGCACTGGGGAAAGGCAGGCAGAGAATTCCCTGCTAGCACCTTCTCTGTGCCTGGGAAGCAGAAGTGTTCACATTGCTTGGCAGAATCGCTTTTGTGCAGAAAACACTAACACTTGTTCAGAACGAAAGAAAGCACAGAGCCCCAGATTTTATGTTGTCCTGGAGAGCTTGCAGAGCACTGGGGAAAGGCAGGCAGAGAATTCCCTGCTAGCACCTTCTCTGTGCCTGTTCATATTGCTTCGCAGAATCGCTTTTGTGCAGAAAACAGTAACACTTGTTCAGAAAGAAAGAAAGCATGAGCCCCAGATTTTATGTTGTCCTGGAGAGCTTGCAGAGCACCGGGGAAAGGCAGGCAGAGAATTCCCTGCTAGCACCTTCTCTGTGCCTGTTCACATTGCTTCGCAGAATCGCTTTTGTGCAGAAAACAGTAACACTTGTTCAGAAGGAAAGAAAGCACAGAGCCCCGGATTCTATGTTGCCCTGGAGAACTTGCACAGCACTGGGGAAAGGCAGGCAGAGAATTCCTTGCTAGCACCTTCTCTGTGCCTGGGAAGCAGAAGTGTTCACATTGCTTCGCAGAATCGCTTTTGTGCAGAAAACAGTAACACTTGTTCAGAACGAAAGAAAGCACAGAGCCCCAGATTTTATGTTGTCCTGGAGAGCTTGCAGAGCACTGGGGAAAGGCAGGCAGAGAATTCCTTGCTAGCACCTTCTCTGTGCCTGGGAAGCAGAAGTGTTTACATTGCTTCGCAGAATCGCTTTTGTGCAGAAAACAGTAACACTTGTTCAGAAGGAAAGAAAGCACAGAGCCCCAGATTTTATGTTGTCCTGGAGAGCTTGCAGAGCACTGGGGAAAGGCAGGCAGAGAATTCCCTGCTAGCACCTTCTCTGTGCCTGGGAAGCAGAAGTGTTCACATTGCTTCGCAGAATCGCTTTTGTGCAGAAAACACTAACACTTGTTCAGAACGAAAGAAAGCACAGAGCCCCAGATTTGCTGTTGTCTTGGAGAGCTTGCAGAGCACTGGGGAAAGGCAGGCAGAGAATTCCCTGCTAGCACCTTCTCTGTGCCTGTTCACATTGCTTCGCAGAATCGCTTTTGTGCAGAAAACACTAACACTTGTTCAGAACGAAAGAAAGCACAGAGCCCCAGATTCTATGTTGTCCTGGAGAGCTTGCACAGCACTGGGGAAAGGCAGGCAGAGAATTCCCTGCTAGCACCTTCTCTGTGCCTGGGAAGCAGAAGTGTTCACATTGCTTCGCAGAATCGCTTTTGTGCAGAAAACAGTAACACTTGTTCAGAACGAAAGGAAGCACAGAGCCCCAGATTTTATGTTGTCCTGGAGAGCTTGCAGAGCACTGGGGAAAGGCAGGCAGAGAATTCCCTGCTAGCACCTTCTCTGTGCCTGTTCACATTGCTTCGCAGAATCACTTTTGTGCAGAAAACAGTAACAGTTGTTCAGAAAGAAAGAAAGCATGAGCCCCAGATTTTATGTTGTCCTGGAGAGCTTGCAGAGCACCGGGGAAAGGCAGGCAGAGAATTCCCTGCTAGCACCTTCTCTGTGCCTGTTCACATTGCTTCGCAGAATCGCTTTTGTGCAGAAAACAGTAACACTTGTTCAGAAAGAAAGAAAGCACAGAGCCCCGGATTCTATGTTGCCCTGGAGAGCTTGCACAGCACTGGGGAAAGGCAGGCAGAGAATTCCTTGCTAGCACCCTCTCTGTGCCTGGGAAGCAGAAGTGTTCACATTGCTTCGCAGAATCGCTTTTGTGCAGAAAACACTAACACTTGTTCAGAACGAAAGAAAGCACAGAGCCCCAGATTCTGTGTTGTCCTGGAGAGCTTGCAGAGCACTGGGGAAAGGCAGGCAGAGAATTCCCTGCTAGCACCTTCTCTATGCCTGGGAAGCAGAAGTGTTCACATTGCTTCGCTGTAGCGCTTTTGTGCAGAAAACAGTAATACTTGTTCAGAACGAAAGAAAGCACAGAGCCCCAGATTTTATGTTGTCCTGGAGAGCTTGCAGAGCACTGGGGAAAGGCAGGCAGAGAATTCCTTGCTAGCACCTTCTCTGTGCCTGGGAAGCAGAAGTGTTCACATTGCTTCGCAGAATCGCTATTGTGCAGAAAACAGTAACGCTTGTTCAGAAGGAAAGAAAGCACAGAGCCCCAGATTTGCTGTTGTCCTGGAGAGCTTGCAGAGCACTGGGGAAAGGCAGGCAGAGAATTCCTTGCTAGCACCTTCTCTGTGCCTGGGAAGCAGAAGTGTTCACATTGCTTCGCAGAATCGCTTTTGTGCAGAAAACACTAACACTTGTTCAGAACGAAAGAAAGCACAGAGCCCCAGATTTGCTGTTGTCTTGGAGAGCTTGCAGAGCACTGGGGAAAGGCAGGCAGAGAATTCCTTGCTAGCACCTTCTCTGTGCCTGGGAAGCAGAAGTGTTCACATTGCTTCGCAGAATCGCTTTTGTGCAGAAAACAGTAACACTTGTTCAGAACGAAAGAAAGCACAGAGCCCCAGATTCTATGTTGTCCTGGAGAGCTTGCAGAGCACTGGGGAAAGGCAGGCAGAGAATTCCTTGCTAGCACCTTCTCTGTGCCTGGGAAGCAGAAGTGTTCACATTGCTTCGCAGAATCGCTTTTGTGCAGAAAACAGTAACACTTGTTCAGAACGAAAGAAAGCACAGAGCCCCAGATTTTATGTTGTCCTGGAGAGCTTGCAGAGCACTGGGGAAAGGCAGGCAGAGAATTCCTTGCTAGCACCTTCTCTGTGCCTGGGAAGCAGAAGTGTTCACATTGCTTCGCAGAATCGCTTTTGTGCAGAAAACAGTAACACTTGTTCAGAACGAAAGAAAGCACAGAGCCCCAGATTTGCTGTTGTCTTGGAGAGCTTGCAGAGCACTGGGGAAAGGCAGGCAGAGAATTCCCTGCTAGCACCTTCTCTGTGCCTGTTCACATTGCTTCGCAGAATCGCTTTTGTGCAGAAAACAGTAACACTTGTTCAGAAAGAAAGAAAGCATGAGCCCCAGATTTTATGTTGTCCTGGAGAGCTTGCAGAGCACCGGGGAAAGGCAGGCAGAGAATTCCCTGCTAGCACCTTCTCTGTGCCTGTTCACATTGCTTCGCAGAATCGCTTTTGTGCAGAAAACAGTAACACTTGTTCAGAAGGAAAGAAAGCATGAGCCCCGGATTCTATGTTGCCCTGGGGAGCTTGCACAGCACTGGGGAAAGGCAGGCAGAGAATTCCTTGCTAGCACCTTCTCTGTGCCTGGGAAGCAGAAGTGTTCACATTGCTTCGCAGAATCGCTTTTGTGCAGAAAACACTAACACTTGTTCAGAACGAAAGAAAGCACAGAGCCTCAGATTTTATGTTGTCCTGGAGAGCTTGCAGAGCACTGGGGAAAGGCAGGCAGAGAATTCCTTGCTAGCACCTTCTCTGTGCCTGGGAAGCAGAAGTGTTCACATTGCTTCGCAGAATCGCTTTTGTGCAGAAAACAGTAACACTTGTTCAGAAGGAAAGAAAGCACAGAGCCCCAGATTTGATGTTGTCCTGGAGAGCTTGCAGAGCACTGGGGAAAGGCAGGCAGAGAATTCCTTGCTAGCACCTTCTCTGTGCCTGTTCACATTGCTTCGCAGAATCGCTTTTGTGCAGAAAACAGTAACACTTGTTCAGAACGAAAGAAAGCACAGAGCCCCAGATTCTATGTTGTCCTGGAGAGCTTGCAGAGCACTGGGGAAAGGCAGGCAGAGAATTCCCTGCTAGCACCTTCTCTGTGCCTGGGAAGCAGAAGTGTTCACATTGCTTGGCAGAATCGCTTTTGTGCAGAAAACACTAACACTTGTTCAGAACGAAAGAAAGCACAGAGCCCCAGATTTTATGTTGTCCTGGAGAGCTTGCAGAGCACTGGGGAAAGGCAGGCAGAGAATTCCCTGCTAGCACCTTCTCTGTGCCTGTTCACATTGCTTCGCAGAATCGCTTTTGTGCAGAAAACAGTAACACTTGTTCAGAAAGAAAGAAAGCATGAGCCCCAGATTTTATGTTGTCCTGGAGAGCTTGCAGAGCACCGGGGAAAAGCAGGCAGAGAATTCCCTGCTAGCACCCTCTCTGTGCCTGTTCACATTGCTTCGCAGAATCGCTTTTGTGCAGAAAACAGTAACACTTGTTCAGAAGGAAAGAAAGCACAGAGCCCCGGATTCTATGTTGCCCTGGAGAACTTGCACAGCACTGGGGAAAGGCAGGCAGAGAATTCCTTGCTAGCACCTTCTCTGTGCCTGGGAAGCAGAAGTGTTCACATTGCTTCGCAGAATCGCTTTTGTGCAGAAAACAGTAACACTTGTTCAGAACGAAAGAAAGCACAGAGCCCCAGATTTTATGTTGTCCTGGAGAGCTTGCAGAGCACTGGGGAAAGGCAGGCAGAGAATTCCTTGCTAGCACCTTCTCTGTGCCTGGGAAGCAGAAGTGTTCACATTGCTTCGCAGAATCGCTTTTGTGCAGAAAACAGTAACACTTGTTCAGAAGGAAAGAAAGCACAGAGCCCCAGATTTTATGTTGTCCTGGAGAGCTTGCAGAGCACTGGGGAAAGGCAGGCAGAGAATTCCCTGCTAGCACCTTCTCTGTGCCTGGGAAGCAGAAGTGTTCACATTGCTTCGCAGAATCGCTTTTGTGCAGAAAACACTAACACTTGTTCAGAACGAAAGAAAGCACAGAGCCCCAGATTTGC
This sequence comes from Strix aluco, assembly GCF_031877795.1. Lineage (NCBI taxonomy): Eukaryota > Metazoa > Chordata > Aves > Strigiformes > Strigidae > Strix > Strix aluco. Next base: position 416,809 of record NW_027436553.1, read on the forward strand.
TGTTGTCTTGGAGAGCTTGCAGAGCACTGGGGAAAGGCAGGCAGAGAATTCCCTGCTAGCACCTTCTCTGTGCCTGTTCACATTGCTTCGCAGAATCGCTTTTGTGCAGAAAACAGTAACACTTGTTCAGAAAGAAAGAAAGCACAGAGCCCCGGATTCTATGTTGCCCTGGAGAGCTTGCACAGCACTGGGGAAAGGCAGGCAGAGAATTCCTTGCTAGCACCCTCTCTGTGCCTGGGAAGCAGAAGTGTTCACATTGCTTCGCAGAATCGCTTTTGTGCAGAAAACACTAACACTTGTTCAGAACGAAAGAAAGCACAGAGCCCCAGATTCTGTGTTGTCCTGGAGAGCTTGCAGAGCACTGGGGAAAGGCAGGCAGAGAATTCCCTGCTAGCACCTTCTCTATGCCTGGGAAGCAGAAGTGTTCACATTGCTTCGCTGTAGCGCTTTTGTGCAGAAAACAGTAATACTTGTTCAGAACGAAAGAAAGCACAGAGCCCCAGATTTTATGTTGTCCTGGAGAGCTTGCAGAGCACTGGGGAAAGGCAGGCAGAGAATTCCTTGCTAGCACCTTCTCTGTGCCTGGGAAGCAGAAGTGTTCACATTGCTTCGCAGAATCGCTATTGTGCAGAAAACAGTAACGCTTGTTCAGAAGGAAAGAAAGCACAGAGCCCCAGATTTGCTGTTGTCCTGGAGAGCTTGCAGAGCACTGGGGAAAGGCAGGCAGAGAATTCCTTGCTAGCACCTTCTCTGTGCCTGGGAAGCAGAAGTGTTCACATTGCTTCGCAGAATCGCTTTTGTGCAGAAAACACTAACACTTGTTCAGAACGAAAGAAAGCACAGAGCCCCAGATTCTATGTTGTCCTGGAGAGCTTGCAGAGCACTGGGGAAAGGCAGGCAGAGAATTCCTTGCTAGCACCTTCTCTGTGCCTGGGAAGCAGAAGTGTTCACATTGCTTCGCAGAATCGCTTTTGTGCAGAAAACAGTAACACTTGTTCAGAACGAAAGAAAGCACAGAGCCCCAGATTCTATGTTGTCCTGGAGAGCTTGCAGAGCACTGGGGAAAGGCAGGCAGAGAATTCCTTGCTAGCACCTTCTCTGTGCCTGGGAAGCAGAAGTGTTCACATTGCTTCGCAGAATCGCTTTTGTGCAGAAAACAGTAACACTTGTTCAGAACGAAAGAAAGCACAGAGCCCCAGATTTTATGTTGTCCTGGAGAGCTTGCTGAGCACTGGGGAAAGGCAGGCAGAGAATTCCTTGCTAGCACCTTCTCTGTGCCTGGGAAGCAGAAGTGTTCACATTGCTTCGCAGAATCGCTTTTCTGCAGAAAACAGTAACACTTGTTCAGAACGAAAGAAAGCACAGAGCCCCAGATTTGCTGTTGTCTTGGAGAGCTTGCAGAGCACTGGGGAAAGGCAGGCAGAGAATTCCCTGCTAGCACCTTCTCTGTGCCTGTTCACATTGCTTCGCAGAATCGCTTTTGTGCAGAAAACAGTAACACTTGTTCAGAAAGAAAGAAAGCATGAGCCCCAGATTTTATGTTGTCCTGGAGAGCTTGCAGAGCACCGGGGAAAGGCAGGCAGAGAATTCCCTGCTAGCACCTTCTCTGTGCCTGTTCACATTGCTTCGCAGAATCGCTTTTGTGCAGAAAACAGTAACACTTGTTCAGAAGGAAAGAAAGCATGAGCCCCGGATTCTATGTTGCCCTGGGGAGCTTGCACAGCACTGGGGAAAGGCAGGCAGAGAATTCCTTGCTAGCACCTTCTCTGTGCCTGGGAAGCAGAAGTGTTCACATTGCTTCGCAGAATCGCTTTTGTGCAGAAAACACTAACACTTGTTCAGAACGAAAGAAAGCACAGAGCCTCAGATTTTATGTTGTCCTGGAGAGCTTGCAGAGCACTGGGGAAAGGCAGGCAGAGAATTCCTTGCTAGCACCTTCTCTGTGCCTGGGAAGCAGAAGTGTTCACATTGCTTCGCAGAATCGCTTTTGTGCAGAAAACACTAACACTTGTTCAGAAGGAAAGAAAGCACAGAGCCCCAGATTTGATGTTGTCCTGGAGAGCTTGCAGAGCACTGGGGAAAGGCAGGCAGAGAATTCCCTGCTAGCACCTTCTCTGTGCCTGTTCACATTGCTTCGCAGAATCGCTTTTGTGCAGAAAACAGTAACACTTCTTCAGAACGAAAGAAAGCACAGAGCCCCAGATTCTATGTTGTCCTGGAGAGCTTGCAGAGCACTGGGGAAAGGCAGGCAGAGAATTCCCTGCTAGCACCTTCTCTGTGCCTGGGAAGCAGAAGTGTTCACATTGCTTGGCAGAATCGCTTTTGTGCAGAAAACACTAACACTTGTTCAGAACGAAAGAAAGCACAGAGCCCCAGATTTTATGTTGTCCTGGAGAGCTTGCAGAGCACTGGGGAAAGGCAGGCAGAGAATTCCCTGCTAGCACCTTCTCTGTGCCTGTTCACATTGCTTCGCAGAATCGCTTTTGTGCAGAAAACAGTAACACTTGTTCAGAAAGAAAGAAAGCATGAGCCCCAGATTTTATGTTGTCCTGGAGAGCTTGCAGAGCACCGGGGAAAGGCAGGCAGAGAATTCCCTGCTAGCACCTTCTCTGTGCCTGTTCACATTGCTTCGCAGAATCGCTTTTGTGCAGAAAACAGTAACACTTGTTCAGAAGGAAAGAAAGCACAGAGCCCCGGATTCTATGTTGCCCTGGAGAACTTGCACAGCACTGGGGAAAGGCAGGCAGAGAATTCCTTGCTAGCACCTTCTCTGTGCCTGGGAAGCAGAAGTGTTCACATTGCTTCGCAGAATCGCTTTTGTGCAGAAAACATTAACACTTGTTCAGAACGAAAGAAAGCACAGAGCCCCAGATTTTATGTTGTCCTGGAGAGCTTGCAGAGCACTGGGGAAAGGCAGGCAGAGAATTCCTTGCTAGCACCTTCTCTGTGCCTGGGAAGCAGAAGTGTTCACATTGCTTCGCAGAATCGCTTTTGTGCAGAAAACAGTAACACTTGTTCAGAAGGAAAGAAAGCACAGAGCCCCAGATTTTATGTTGTCCTGGAGAGCTTGCAGAGCACTGGGGAAAGGCAGGCAGAGAATTCCCTGCTAGCACCTTCTCTGTGCCTGGGAAGCAGAAGTGTTCACATTGCTTCGCAGAATCGCTTTTGTGCAGAAAACACTAACACTTGTTCAGAACGAAAGAAAGCACAGAGCCCCAGATTTGCTGTTGTCTTGGAGAGCTTGCAGAGCACTGGGGAAAGGCAGGCAGAGAATTCCCTGCTAGCACCTTCTCTGTGCCTGTTCACATTGCTTCGCAGAATCGCTTTTGTGCAGAAAACAGTAACACTTGTTCAGAAGGAAAGAAAGCACAGAGCCCCGGATTCTATGTTGCCCTGGAGAGCTTGCACAGCACTGGGGAAAGGCAGGCAGAGAATTCCTTGCTAGCACCTTCTCTGTGCCTGGGAAGCAGAAGTGTTCACATTGCTTCGCAGAATCGCTTTTGTGCAGAAAACAGTAACACTTGTTCAGAACGAAAGAAAGCACAGAGCCTCAGATTCTATGTTGTCCTGGAGAGCTTGCAGAGCACTGGGGAAAGGCAGGCAGAGAATTCCTTGCTAGCACCTTCTCTGTGCCTGGGAAGCAGAAGTGTTCACATTGCTTGGCAGCATCGCTTTTGTGCAGAAAACACTAACACTTGTTCAGAACGAAACAAAGCACAGAGCCCCAGATTCTATGTTGTCCTGGAGAGCTTGCAGAGCACTGGGGAAAGGCAGGCAGAGAATTCCCTGCTAGCACCTTCTCTGTGCCTGGGAAGCAGAAGTGTTCACATTGCTTCGCAGAATCGCTTTTGTGCAGAAAACACTAACACTTGTTCAGAAGGAAAGAAAGCACAGAGCCCCAAAATCTATGTTGTCCTGGAGAGCTTGCAGAGCACTGGGGAAAGGCAGGCAGAGATTTCCTTGCTAGCACCTTCTCTGTGCCTGGGAAGCAGAAGTGTTCACATTGATTCGCAGAATCGCTTTTGTGCAGAAAACAGTAACACTTGTTCAGAAGGAAAGAAAGCACAGAGCCCCAGATTTTATGTTGTCCTGGAGAGCTTGCAGAGCACTGGGGAAAGGCAGGCAGAGAATTCCCTGCTAGCACCTTCTCTGTGCCTGTTCACATTGCTTCGCAGAATTGCTTTTCTGCAGAAAACAGTAATACTTGTTCAGAACGAAAGAAAGCACAGAGCCCCAGATTTTATGTTGTCCTGGAGAGCTTGCAGAGTACCGGGGAAAGGCAGGCAGAGAATTCCCTGCTAGCACCTTCTCTGTGCCTGTTCACATTGCTTCGCAAGAATCGCTTTTGTGCAGAAAACAGTAACACTTGTTCAGAACGACAGAAAGCACAGAGCCCCAGATTCTATGTTGTCCTGGAGAGCTTGCAGAGCACTGGGGAAAGGCAGGCAGAGAATTCCTTGCTAGCACCTTCTCTGTGCCTGGGAAGCAGAAGTGTTCACATTGCTTCGCAGCATCGCTTTTGTGCAGAAAACGTTAACACTTGTTCAGAACGAAACAAAGCACAGAGCCCCAGATTCTATGTTGTCCTGGAGAGCTTGCAGAGCACTGGGGAAAGGCAGGCAGAGAATTCCCTGCTAGCACCTTCTCTGTGCCTGTTCACATTGCTTCGCAGAATCGCTTTTGTGCAGAAAACAGTAATACTTGTTCAGAACGAAAGAAAGCACAGAGCCCCAGATTCTATGTTGTCCTGGAGAGCTTGCAGAGCACTGGGGAAAGGCAGGCAGAGAATTCCTTGCTAGCACCTTCTCTGTGCCTGGGAAGCAGAAGTGTTCACATTGCTTCGCAAGAATCGCTTTTGTGCATAAAACACTAACACTTGTTCAGAACGAAAGACAGCACAGAGCCCCAGATTTTATGTTGTCCTGGAGACCTTGCAGAGCACTGGGGAAAGGCAGGCAGAGAATTCCCTGCTAGCACCTTCTCTATGCCTGGGAAGCAGAAGTGTTCACATTGCTTCGCTGTATCGCTTTTGTGCAGAAAGCAGTAACACTTGTTCAGAACGAAAGAAAGCACAGAGCCCCAGATTCTATGTTGTCCTGGAGAGCTTGCAGAGCACTGGGGAAAGGCAGGCAGAGAATTCCTTGCTAGCACCTTCTCTGTGCCTGGGAAGCAGAAGTGTTCACATTGCTTCGCAGAATCGCTATTGTGCAGAAAACAGTAACACTTGTTCAGAAGGAAAGAAAGCACAGAGCCCCAGATTCTATGTTGTCCTGGAGAGCTTGCAGAGCACTGGGGAAAGGCAGGCAGAGAATTCCTTGCTAGCACCTTCTCTGTGCCTGGGAAGCAGAAGGGTTCACATTGCTTGGCAGCATCGCTTTTGTGCAGAAAACACTAACACTTGTTCAGAACGAAAGAAAGCACAGAGCCCCAGATTCTATGTTGTCCTGGAGAGCTTGCAGAGCACTGGGGAAAGGCAGGCAGAGAATTCCCTGCTAGCACCTTCTCTGTGCCTGGGAAGCAGAAGTGTTCACATTGCTTCGCAGAATCGCTTTTGTGCAGAAAACACTAACACTTGTTCAGAAGGAAAGAAAGCACAGAGCCCCAAAATCTATGTTGTCCTGGAGAGCTTGCAGAGCACTGGGGAAAGGCAGGCAGAGATTTCCTTGCTAGCACCTTCTCTGTGCCTGGGAAGCAGAAGTGTTCACATTGATTCGCAGAATCGCTTTTGTGCAGAAAACAGTAACACTTGTTCAGAAGGAAAGAAAGCACAGAGCCCCAGATTTTATGTTGTCCTGGAGAGCTTGCAGAGCACTGGGGAAAGGCAGGCAGAGAATTCCCTGATAGCACCTTCTCTGTGCCTGTTCACATTGCTTCGCAGAATCGCTTTTGTGCAGAAAACAGTAACACTTGTTCAGAAAGAAAGAAAGCATGAGCCCCAGATTTTATGTTGTCCTGGAGAGCTTGCAGAGCACCGGGGAAAGGCAGGCAGAGAATTCCCTGCTAGCACCTTCTCTGTGCCTGTTCACATTGCTTCGCAGAATCGCTTTTGTGCAGAAAACAGTAACACTTGTTCAGAACGAAAGAAAGCACAGAGCCCCGGATTCTATGTTGCCCTGGAGAGCTTGCACAGCACTGGGGAAAGGCAGGCAGAGAATTCCCTGCTAGCACCTTCTCTGTGCCTGGGAAGCAGAAGTGTTCACATTGCTTCGCAGAATCGCTTTTGTGCAGAAAACACTAACACTTGTTCAGAACGAAAGAAAGCACAGAGCCCCAGATTTGCTGTTGTCTTGGAGAGCTTGCAGAGCACTGGGGAAAGGCAGGCAGAGAATTCCCTGCTAGCACCTTCTCTGTGCCTGTTCACATTGCTTCGCAGAATCGCTTTTGTGCAGAAAACAGTAACACTTGTTCAGAAGGAAAGAAAGCACAGAGCCCCGGATTCTATGTTGCCCTGGAGAGCTTGCACAGCACTGGGGAAAGGCAGGCAGAGAATTCCTTGCTAGCACCTTCTCTGTGCCTGGGAAGCAGAAGTGTTCACATTGCTTCGCAGAATCGCTTTTGTGCAGAAAACAGTAACACTTGTTCAGAACGAAAGAAAGCACAGAGCCTCAGATTCTATGTTGTCCTGGAGAGCTTGCAGAGCACTGGGGAAAGGCAGGCAGAGAATTCCTTGCTAGCACCTTCTCTGTGCCTGGGAAGCAGAAGTGTTCACATTGCTTGGCAGCATCGCTTTTGTGCAGAAATCACTAACACTTGTTCAGAACGAAACAAAGCACAGAGCCCCAGATTCTATGTTGTCCTGGAGAGCTTGCAGAGCACTGGGGAAAGGCAGGCAGAGAATTCCCTGCTAGCACCTTCTCTGTGCCTGGGAAGCAGAAGTGTTCACATTGCTTCGCAGAATCGCTTTTGTGCAGAAAACACTAACACTTGTTCAGAAGGAAAGAAAGCACAGAGCCCCAAAATCTATGTTGTCCTGGAGAGCTTGCAGAGCACTGGGGAAAGGCAGGCAGAGATTTCCTTGCTAGCACCTTCTCTGTGCCTGGGAAGCAGAAGTGTTCACATTGATTCGCAGAATCGCTTTTGTGCAGAAAACAGTAACACTTGTTCAGAAGGAAAGAAAGCACAGAGCCCCAGATTTTATGTTGTCCTGGAGAGCTTGCAGAGCACTGGGGAAAGGCAGGCAGAGAATTCCCTGCTAGCACCTTCTCTGTGCCTGTTCACATTGCTTCGCAGAATTGCTTTTCTGCAGAAAACAGTAATACTTGTTCAGAACGAAAGAAAGCACAGAGCCCCAGATTTTATGTTGTCCTGGAGAGCTTGCAGAGCACTGGGGAAAGGCAGGCAGAGAATTCCCTGATAGCACCTTCTCTGTGCCTGTTCACATTGCTTGGCAGAATCGCTTTTGTGCAGAAAACAGTAACACTTGTTCAGAAAGAAAGAAAGCATGAGCCCCAGATTTTATGTTGTCCTGGAGAGCTTGCAGAGCACCGGGGAAAGGCAGGCAGAGAATTCCCTGCTAGCACCTTCTCTGTGCCTGTTCACATTGCTTCGCAAGAATCGCTTTTGTGCAGAAAACAGTAACACTTGTTCAGAACGACAGAAAGCACAGAGCCCCAGATTCTATGTTGTCCTGGAGAGCTTGCAGAGCACTGGGGAAAGGCAGGCAGAGAATTCCTTGCTAGCACCTTCTCTGTGCCTGGGAAGCAGAAGTGTTCACATTGCTTCGCAGCATCGCTTTTGTGCAGAAAACGTTAACACTTGTTCAGAACGAAACAAAGCACAGAGCCCCAGATTCTATGTTGTCCTGGAGAGCTTGCAGAGCACTGGGGAAAGGCAGGCAGAGAATTCCCTGCTAGCACCTTCTCTGTGCCTGTTCACATTGCTTCGCAGAATCGCTTTTGTGCAGAAAACAGTAACACTTGTTCAGAACGAAAGAAAGCACAGAGCCCCAGATTCTATGTTGTCCTGGAGAGCTTGCAGAGCACTGGGGAAAGGCAGGCAGAGAATTCCTTGCTAGCACCTTCTCTGTGCCTGGGAAGCAGAAGTGTTCACATTGCTTCGCAAGAATGGCTTTTGTGCAGAAAACACTAACACTTGTTCAGAACGAAACAAAGCACAGAGCCCCAGATTTTATGTTGTCCTGGAGACCTTGCAGAGCACTGGGGAAAGGCAGGCAGAGAATTCCCTGCTAGCACCTTCTCTATGCCTGGGAAGCAGAAGTGTTCACATTGCTTCTCTGTATCGCTTTTGTGCAGAAAGCAGTAACACTTGTTCAGAACGAAAGAAAGCACAGAGCCCCAGATTCTATGTTGTCCTGGAGAGCTTGCAGAGCACTGGGGAAAGGCAGGCAGAGAATTCCTTGCTAGCACCTTCTCTGTGCCTGGGAAGCAGAAGTGTTCACATTGCTTCGCAGAATCGCTATTGTGCAGAAAACAGTAACACTTGTTCAGAAGGAAAGAAAGCACAGAGCCCCAGATTCTATGTTGTCCTGGAGAGCTTGCAGAGCACTGGGGAAAGGCAGGCAGAGAATTCCTTGCTAGCACCTTCTCTGTGCCTGTTCACATTGCTTCGCAGAATCGCTTTTGTGCAGAAAACAGTAACACTTGTTCAGAAGGAAAGAAAGCACAGAGCCCCGGATTCTATGTTGCCCTGGAGAGCTTGCACAGCACTGGGGAAAGGCAGGCAGAGAATTCCTTGCTAGCACCTTCTCTGTGCCTGGGAAGCAGAAGTGTTCACATTGCTTCGCAGAATCGCTTTTGTGCAGAAAACAGTAACACTTGTTCAGAACGAAAGAAAGCACAGAGCCTCAGATTCTATGTTGTCCTGGAGAGCTTGCAGAGCACTGGGGAAAGGCAGGCAGAGAATTCCTTGCTAGCACCTTCTCTGTGCCTGGGAAGCAGAAGGGTTCACATTGCTTGGCAGCATCGCTTTTGTGCAGAAAACACTAACACTTTTTCAGAAGGAAAGAAAGCACAGAGCCCCAGATTCTATGTTGTCCTGGAGAGCTTGCAGAGCACTGGGGAAAGGCAGGCAGAGATTTCCTTGCTAGCACCTTCTCTGTGCCTGGGAAGCAGAAGTGTTCACATTGATTCGCAGAATCGCTTTTGTGCAGAAAACAGTAACACTTGTTCAGAAGGAAAGAAAGCACAGAGCCCCAGATTTTATGTTGTCCTGGAGAGCTTGCAGAGCACTGGGGAAAGGCAGGCAGAGAATTCCCTGCTAGCACCTTCTCTGTGCCTGTTCACATTGCTTCGCAGAATTGCTTTTGTGCAGAAAACAGTAATACTTGTTCAGAACGAAAGAAAGCACAGAGCCCCAGATTTTATGTTGTCCTGGAGAGCTTGCAGAGCACCGGGGAAAGGCAGGCAGAGAATTCCCTGCTAGCACCTTCTCTGTGCCTGTTCACATTGCTTCGCAGAATCGCTTTTGTGCAGAAAACAGTAACACTTGTTCAGAAAGAAAGAAAGCATGAGCCCCAGATTTTATGTTGTCCTGGAGAGCTTGCAGAGCACCGGGGAAAGGCAGGCAGAGAATTCCCTGCTAGCACCTTCTCTGTGCCTGTTCACATTGCTTCGCAGAATCGCTTTTGTGCAGAAAACAGTAACACTTGTTCAGAACGAAAGAAAGCACAGAGCCCCGGATTCTATGTTGCCCTGGAGAGCTTGCACAGCACTGGGGAAAGGCAGGCAGAGAATTCCTTGCTAGCACCTTCTCTGTGCCTGGGAAGCAGAAGTGTTCACATTGCTTCGCAGAATCGCTTTTGTGCAGAAAACAGTAACACTTGTTCAGAACGAAAGAAAGCACAGAGCCCCAGATTTTATGTTGTCCTGGAGAGCTTGCAGAGCACTGGGGAAAGGCAGGCAGAGAATTCCTTGCTAGCACCTTCTCTGTGCCTGGGAAGCAGAAGTGTTCACATTGCTTCGCAGAATCGCTTTTGTGCAGAAAACAGTAACACTTGTTCAGAAGGAAAGAAAGCACAGAGCCCCAGATTTGCTGTTGTCCTGGAGAGCTTGCAGAGCACTGGGGAAAGGCAGGCAGAGAATTCCCTGCTAGCACCTTCTCTGTGCCTGTTCACATTGCTTCGCAGAATCGCTTTTGTGCAGAAAACAGTAACACTTGTTCAGAAAGAAAGAAAGCATGAGCCCCAGATTTTATGTTGTCCTGGAGAGCTTGCAGAGCACCGGGGAAAGGCAGGCAGAGAATTCCCTGCTAGCACCTTCTCTGTGCCTGTTCACATTGCTTCGCAGAATCGCTTTTGTGCAGAAAACAGTAACACTTGTTCAGAACGAAAGAAAGCACAGAGCCCCAGATTCTATGTTGTCCTGGAGAGCTTGCAGAGCACTGGGGAAAGGCAGGCAGAGAATTCCTTGCTAGCACCTTCTCTGTGCCTGGGAAGCAGAAGTGTTCACATTGCTTCGCAGAATCGCTTTTGTGCAGAAAACAGTAACACTTGTTCAGAACGAAAGAAAGCACAGAGCCCCAGATTCTATGTTGTCCTGGAGAGCTTGCAGAGCACTGGGGAAAGGCAGGCAGAGAATTCCTTGCTAGCACCTTCTCTGTGCCTGGGAAGCAGAAGTGTTCACATTGCTTCGCAGAATCGCTTTTGTGCAGAAAACAGTAACACTTGTTCAGAAGGAAAGAAAGCACAGAGCCCCAGATTTGATGTTGTCCTGGAGAGCTTGCAGAGCACTGGGGAAAGGCAGGCAGAGAATTCCCTGCTAGCACCTTCTCTGTGCCTGTTCACATTGCTTCGCAGAATCGCTTTTGTGCAGAAAACAGTAACACTTCTTCAGAACGAAAGAAAGCACAGAGCCCCAGATTCTATGTTGTCCTGGAGAGCTTGCAGAGCACTGGGGAAAGGCAGGCAGAGAATTCCCTGCTAGCACCTTCTCTGTGCCTGGGAAGCAGAAGTGTTCACATTGCTTGGCAGAATCGCTTTTGTGCAGAAAACACTAACACTTGTTCAGAACGAAAGAAAGCACAGAGCCCCAGATTCTATGTTGTCCTGGAGAGCTTGCAGAGCACTGGGGAAAGGCAGGCAGAGAATTCCCTGCTAGCACCTTCTCTGTGCCTGTTCACATTGCTTCGCAGAATCGCTTTTGTGCAGAAAACACTAACACTTGTTCAGAACGAAAGAAAGCACAGAGCCCCAGATTCTATGTTGTCCTGGAGAGCTTGCAGAGCACTGGGGAAAGGCAGGCAGAGAATTCCTTGCTAGCACCTTCTCTGTGCCTGGGAAGCAGAAGTGTTCACATTGCTTCGCAGAATCGCTTTTGTGCAGAAAACAGTAACACTTGTTCAGAACGAAACAAAGCACAGAGCCCCAGATTCTATGTTGTCCTGGAGAGCTTGCAGAGCACTGGGGAAAGGCAGGCAGAGAATTCCTTGCTAGCACCTTCTCTGTGCCTGGGAAGCAGAAGTGTTCACATTGCTTCGCAGAATCGCTTTTGTGCAGAAAACAGTAACACTTGTTCAGAACGAAAGAAAGCACAGAGCCCCAGATTTTATGTTGTCCTGGAGAGCTTGCAGAGCACTGGGGAAAGGCAGGCAGAGAATTCCTTGCTAGCACCTTCTCTGTGCCTGGGAAGCAGAAGTGTTCACATTGCTTCGCAGAATCGCTTTTGTGCAGAAAACAGTAACACTTGTTCAGAAGGAAAGAAAGCACAGAGCCCCAGATTTGCTGTTGTCTTGGAGAGCTTGCAGAGCACTGGGGAAAGGCAGGCAGAGAATTCCCTGCTAGCACCTTCTCTGTGCCTGTTCACATTGCTTCGCAGAATCGCTTTTGTGCAGAAAACAGTAACACTTGTTCAGAAAGAAAGAAAGCATGAGCCCCAGATTTTATGTTGTCCTGGAGAGCTTGCAGAGCACCGGGGAAAGGCAGGCAGAGAATTCCCTGCTAGCACCTTCTCTGTGCCTGTTCACATTGCTTCGCAGAATCGCTTTTGTGCAGAAAACAGTAACACTTGTTCAGAAGGAAAGAAAGCATGAGCCCCGGATTCTATGTTGCCCTGGGGAGCTTGCACAGCACTGGGGAAAGGCAGGCAGAGAATTCCTTGCTAGCACCTTCTCTGTGCCTGGGAAGCAGAAGTGTTCACATTGCTTCGCAGAATCGCTTTTGTGCAGAAAACACTAACACTTGTTCAGAACGAAAGAAAGCACAGAGCCTCAGATTTTATGTTGTCCTGGAGAGCTTGCAGAGCACTGGGGAAAGGCAGGCAGAGAATTCCTTGCTAGCACCTTCTCTGTGCCTGGGAAGCAGAAGTGTTCACATTGCTTCGCAGAATCGCTTTTGTGCAGAAAACAGTAACACTTGTTCAGAAGGAAAGAAAGCACAGAGCCCCAGATTTGATGTTGTCCTGGAGAGCTTGCAGAGCACTGGGGAAAGGCAGGCAGAGAATTCCCTGCTAGCACCTTCTCTGTGCCTGTTCACATTGCTTCGCAGAATCGCTTTTGTGCAGAAAACAGTAACACTTGTTCAGAAGGAAAGAAAGCACAGAGCCCCAGATTCTATGTTGTCCTGGAGAGCTTGCAGAGCACTGGGGAAAGGCAGGCAGAGAATTCCCTGCTAGCACCTTCTCTGTGCCTGGGAAGCAGAAGTGTTCACATTGCTTGGCAGAATCGCTTTTGTGCAGAAAACACTAACACTTGTTCAGAACGAAAGAAAGCACAGAGCCCCAGATTTTATGTTGTCCTGGAGAGCTTGCAGAGCACTGGGGAAAGGCAGGCAGAGAATTCCCTGCTAGCACCTTCTCTGTGCCTGGGAAGCAGAAGTGTTCACATTGCTTCGCAGAATCGCTTTTGTGCAGAAAACACTAACACTTGTTCAGAACGAAAGAAAGCACAGAGCCCCAGATTTGCTGTTGTCTTGGAGAGCTTGCAGAGCACTGGGGAAAGGCAGGCAGAGAATTCCCTGCTAGCACCTTCTCTGTGCCTGTTCACATTGCTTCGCAGAATGGCTTTTGTGCAGAAAACAGTAACACTTGTTCAGAAGGAAAGAAAGCACAGAGCCCCGGATTCTATGTTGCCCTGGAGAGCTTGCACAGCACTGGGGAAAGGCAGGCAGAGAATTCCTTGCTAGCACCTTCTCTGTGCCTGGGAAGCAGAAGTGTTCACATTGCTTCGCAGAATCGCTTTTGTGCAGAAAACAGTAACACTTGTTCAGAACGAAAGAAAGCACAGAGCCTCAGATTCTATGTTGTCCTGGAGAGCTTGCAGAGCACTGGGGAAAGGCAGGCAGAGAATTCCTTGCTAGCACCTTCTCTGTGCCTGGGAAGCAGAAGTGTTCACATTGCTTGGCAGCATCGCTTTTGTGCAGAAAACACTAACACTTGTTCAGAACGAAACAAAGCACAGAGCCCCAGATTCTATGTTGTCCTGGAGAGCTTGCAGAGCACTGGGGAAAGGCAGGCAGAGAATTCCCTGCTAGCACCTTCTCTGTGCCTGGGAAGCAGAAGTGTTCACATTGCTTCGCAGAATCGCTTTTGTGCAGAAAACACTAACACTTGTTCAGAAGGAAAGAAAGCACAGAGCCCCAAAATCTATGTTGTCCTGGAGAGCTTGCAGAGCACTGGGGAAAGGCAGGCAGAGATTTCCTTGCTAGCACCTTCTCTGTGCCTGGGAAGCAGAAGTGTTCACATTGCTTTGCAGAATCGCTTTTGTGCAGAAAACAGTAACACTTGTTCAGAAGGAAAGAAAGCACAGAGCCCCAGATTTGATGTTGTCCTGGAGAGCTTGCAGAGCACTGGGGAAAGGCAGGCAGAGAATTCCCTGCTAGCACCTTCTCTGTGCCTGTTCACATTGCTTCGCAGAATTGCTTTTCTGCAGAAAACAGTAATACTTGTTCAGAACGAAAGAAAGCACAGAGCCCCAGATTTTATGTTGTCCTGGAGAGCTTGCAGAGCACTGGGGAAAGGCAGGCAGAGAATTCCCTGATAGCACCTTCTCTGTGCCTGTTCACATTGCTTGGCAGAATCGCTTTTGTGCAGAAAACAGTAACACTTGTTCAGAAAGAAAGAAAGCATGAGCCCCAGATTTTATGTTGTCCTGGAGAGCTTGCAGAGTACCGGGGAAAGGCAGGCAGAGAATTCCCTGCTAGCACCTTCTCTGTGCCTGTTCACATTGCTTCGCAAGAATCGCTTTTGTGCAGAAAACAGTAACACTTGTTCAGAACGACAGAAAGCACAGAGCCCCAGATTCTATGTTGTCCTGGAGAGCTTGCAGAGCACTGGGGAAAGGCAGGCAGAGAATTCCTTGCTAGCACCTTCTCTGTGCCTGGGAAGCAGAAGTGTTCACATTGCTTCGCAGCATCGCTTTTGTGCAGAAAACGTTAACACTTGTTCAGAACGAAACAAAGCACAGAGCCCCAGATTCTATGTTGTCCTGGAGAGCTTGCAGAGCACTGGGGAAAGGCAGGCAGAGAATTCCCTGCTAGCACCTTCTCTGTGCCTGTTCACATTGCTTCGCAGAATCGCTTTTGTGCAGAAAACAGTAATACTTGTTCAGAACGAAAGAAAGCACAGAGCCCCAGATTCTATGTTGTCCTGGAGAGCTTGCAGAGCACTGGGGAAAGGCAGGCAGAGAATTCCTTGCTAGCACCTTCTCTGTGCCTGGGAAGCAGAAGTGTTCACATTGCTTCGCAAGAATCGCTTTTGTGCATAAAACACTAACACTTGTTCAGAACGAAAGACAGCACAGAGCCCCAGATTTTATGTTGTCCTGGAGACCTTGCAGAGCACTGGGGAAAGGCAGGCAGAGAATTCCCTGCTAGCACCTTCTCTATGCCTGGGAAGCAGAAGTGTTCACATTGCTTCGCTGTATCGCTTTTGTGCAGAAAGCAGTAACACTTGTTCAGAACGAAAGAAAGCACAGAGCCCCAGATTCTATGTTGTCCTGGAGAGCTTGCAGAGCACTGGGGAAAGGCAGGCAGAGAATTCCTTGCTAGCACCTTCTCTGTGCCTGGGAAGCAGAAGTGTTCACATTGCTTCGCAGAATCGCTATTGTGCAGAAAACAGTAACACTTGTTCAGAAGGAAAGAAAGCACAGAGCCCCAGATTCTATGTTGTCCTGGAGAGCTTGCAGAGCACTGGGGAAAGGCAGGCAGAGAATTCCTTGCTAGCACCTTCTCTGTGCCTGGGAAGCAGAAGGGTTCACATTGCTTGGCAGCATCGCTTTTGTGCAGAAAACACTAACACTTGTTCAGAACGAAACAAAGCACAGAGCCCCAGATTCTATGTTGTCCTGGAGAGCTTGCAGAGCACTGGGGAAAGGCAGGCAGAGAATTCCCTGCTAGCACCTTCTCTGTGCCTGGGAAGCAGAAGTGTTCACATTGCTTCGCAGAATCGCTTTTGTGCAGAAAACACTAACACTTGTTCAGAAGGAAAGAAAGCACAGAGCCCCAAAATCTATGTTGTCCTGGAGAGCTTGCAGAGCACTGGGGAAAGGCAGGCAGAGATTTCCTTGCTAGCACCTTCTCTGTGCCTGGGAAGCAGAAGTGTTCACATTGATTCGCAGAATCGCTTTTGTGCAGAAAACAGTAACACTTGTTCAGAAGGAAAGAAAGCACAGAGCCCCAGATTTTATGTTGTCCTGGAGAGCTTGCAGAGCACTGGGGAAAGGCAGGCAGAGAATTCCCTGCTAGCACCTTCTCTGTGCCTGTTCACATTGCTTCGCAGAATTGCTTTTGTGCAGAAAACAGTAATACTTGTTCAGAACGAAAGAAAGCACAGAGCCCCAGATTTTATGTTGTCCTGGAGAGCTTGCAGAGCACTGGGGAAAGGCAGGCAGAGAATTCCCTGATAGCACCTTCTCTGTGCCTGTTCACATTGCTTCGCAGAATCGCTTTTGTGCAGAAAACAGTAACACTTGTTCAGAAAGAAAGAAAGCATGAGCCCCAGATTTTATGTTGTCCTGGAGAGCTTGCAGAGCACCGGGGAAAGGCAGGCAGAGAATTCCCTGCTAGCACCTTCTCTGTGCCTGTTCACATTGCTTCGCAGAATCGCTTTTGTGCAGAAAACAGTAACACTTGTTCAGAACGAAAGAAAGCACAGAGCCCCGGATTCTATGTTGCCCTGGAGAGCTTGCACAGCACTGGGGAAAGGCAGGCAGAGAATTCCCTGCTAGCACCTTCTCTGTGCCTGGGAAGCAGAAGTGTTCACATTGCTTCGCAGAATCGCTTTTGTGCAGAAAACACTAACACTTGTTCAGAACGAAAGAAAGCACAGAGCCCCAGATTTGCTGTTGTCTTGGAGAGCTTGCAGAGCACTGGGGAAAGGCAGGCAGAGAATTCCCTGCTAGCACCTTCTCTGTGCCTGTTCACATTGCTTCGCAGAATCGCTTTTGTGCAGAAAACAGTAACACTTGTTCAGAAGGAAAGAAAGCACAGAGCCCCGGATTCTATGTTGCCCTGGAGAGCTTGCACAGCACTGGGGAAAGGCAGGCAGAGAATTCCTTGCTAGCACCTTCTCTGTGCCTGGGAAGCAGAAGTGTTCACATTGCTTGGCAGCATCGCTTTTGTGCAGAAAACACTAACACTTGTTCAGAACGAAACAAAGCACAGAGCCCCAGATTCTATGTTGTCCTGGAGAGCTTGCAGAGCACTGGGGAAAGGCAGGCAGAGAATTCCCTGCTAGCACCTTCTCTGTGCCTGGGAAGCAGAAGTGTTCACATTGCTTCGCAGAATCGCTTTTGTGCAGAAAACACTAACACTTGTTCAGAAGGAAAGAAAGCACAGAGCCCCAAAATCTATGTTGTCCTGGAGAGCTTGCAGAGCACTGGGGAAAGGCAGGCAGAGATTTCCTTGCTAGCACCTTCTCTGTGCCTGGGAAGCAGAAGTGTTCACATTGATTCGCAGAATCGCTTTTGTGCAGAAAACAGTAACACTTGTTCAGAAGGAAAGAAAGCACAGAGCCCCAGATTTGCTGTTGTCCTGGAGAGCTTGCAGAGCACTGGGGAAAGGCAGGCAGAGAATTCCCTGCTAGCACCTTCTCTGTGCCTGTTCACATTGCTTCGCAGAATTGCTTTTCTGCAGAAAACAGTAATACTTGTTCAGAACGAAAGAAAGCACAGAGCCCCAGATTTTATGTTGTCCTGGAGAGCTTGCAGAGCACTGGGGAAAGGCAGGCAGAGAATTCCCTGATAGCACCTTCTCTGTGCCTGTTCACATTGCTTGGCAGAATCGCTTTTGTGCAGAAAACAGTAACACTTGTTCAGAACGAAAGAAAGCATGAGCCCCAGATTTTATGTTGTCCTGGAGAGCTTGCAGAGTACCGGGGAAAGGCAGGCAGAGAATTCCCTGCTAGCACCTTCTCTGTGCCTGTTCACATTGCTTCGCAAGAATCGCTTTTGTGCAGAAAACAGTAACACTTGTTCAGAACGACAGAAAGCACAGAGCCCCAGATTCTATGTTGTCCTGGAGAGCTTGCAGAGCACTGGGGAAAGGCAGGCAGAGAATTCCTTGCTAGCACCTTCTCTGTGCCTGGGAAGCAGAAGTGTTCACATTGCTTCGCAGCATCGCTTTTGTGCAGAAAACGTTAACACTTGTTCAGAACGAAACAAAGCACAGAGCCCCAGATTCTATGTTGTCCTGGAGAGCTTGCAGAGCACTGGGGAAAGGCAGGCAGAGAATTCCCTGCTAGCACCTTCTCTGTGCCTGTTCACATTGCTTCGCAGAATCGCTTTTGTGCAGAAAGCAGTAACACTTGTTCAGAACGAAAGAAAGCACAGAGCCCCAGATTCTATGTTGTCCTGGAGAGCTTGCAGAGCACTGGGGAAAGGCAGGCAGAGAATTCCTTGCTAGCACCTTCTCTGTGCCTGGGAAGCAGAAGTGTTCACATTGCTTCGCAGAATCGCTTTTGTGCAGAAAACACTAACACTTGTTCAGAAGGAAAGAAAGCACAGAGCCCCAGATTCTATGTTGTCCTGGAGAGCTTGCAGAGCACTGGGGAAAGGCAGGCAGAGAATTCCTTGCTAGCACCTTCTCTGTGCCTGTTCACATTGCTTCGCAGAATCGCTTTTGTGCAGAAAACAGTAACACTTGTTCAGAAGGAAAGAAAGCACAGAGCCCCGGATTCTATGTTGCCCTGGAGAGCTTGCACAGCACTGGGGAAAGGCAGGCAGAGAATTCCTTGCTAGCACCTTCTCTGTGCCTGGGAAGCAGAAGTGTTCACATTGCTTCGCAGAATCGCTTTTGTGCAGAAAACAGTAACACTTGTTCAGAACGAAAGAAAGCACAGAGCCTCAGATTCTATGTTGTCCTGGAGAGCTTGCAGAGCACTGGGGAAAGGCAGGCAGAGAATTCCTTGCTAGCACCTTCTCTGTGCCTGGGAAGCAGAAGGGTTCACATTGCTTGGCAGCATCGCTTTTGTGCAGAAAACACTAACACTTGTTCAGAACGAAACAAAGCACAGAGCCCCAGATTCTATGTTGTCCTGGAGAGCTTGCAGAGCACTGGGGAAAGGCAGGCAGAGAATTCCCTGCTAGCACCTTCTCTGTGCCTGGGAAGCAGAAGTGTTCACATTGCTTCGCAGAATCGCTTTTGTGCAGAAAACACTAACACTTTTTCAGAAGGAAAGAAAGCACAGAGCCCCAAAATCTATGTTGTCCTGGAGAGCTTGCAGAGCACTGGGGAAAGGCAGGCAGAGATTTCCTTGCTAGCACCTTCTCTGTGCCTGGGAAGCAGAAGTGTTCACATTGATTCGCAGAATCGCTTTTGTGCAGAAAACAGTAACACTTGTTCAGAAGGAAAGAAAGCACAGAGCCCCAGATTTTATGTTGTCCTGGAGAGCTTGCAGAGCACTGGGGAAAGGCAGGCAGAGAATTCCCTGCTAGCACCTTCTCTGTGCCTGTTCACATTGCTTCGCAGAATTGCTTTTGTGCAGAAAACAGTAATACTTGTTCAGAACGAAAGAAAGCACAGAGCCCCAGATTTTATGTTGTCCTGGAGAGCTTGCAGAGCACCGGGGAAAGGCAGGCAGAGAATTCCCTGCTAGCACCTTCTCTGTGCCTGTTCACATTGCTTCGCAGAATCGCTTTTGTGCAGAAAACAGTAACACTTGTTCAGAAAGAAAGAAAGCATGAGCCCCAGATTTTATGTTGTCCTGGAGAGCTTGCAGAGCACCGGGGAAAGGCAGGCAGAGAATTCCCTGCTAGCACCTTCTCTGTGCCTGTTCACATTGCTTCGCAGAATCGCTTTTGTGCAGAAAACAGTAACACTTGTTCAGAACGAAAGAAAGCACAGAGCCCCGGATTCTATGTTGCCCTGGAGAGCTTGCACAGCACTGGGGAAAGGCAGGCAGAGAATTCCTTGCTAGCACCTTCTCTGTGCCTGGGAAGCAGAAGTGTTCACATTGCTTCGCAGAATCGCTTTTGTGCAGAAAACAGTAACACTTGTTCAGAACGAAAGAAAGCACAGAGCCCCAGATTTTATGTTGTCCCGGAGAGCTTGCAGAGCACTGGGGAAAGGCAGGCAGAGAATTCCTTGCTAGCACCTTCTCTGTGCCTGGGAAGCAGAAGTGTTCACATTGCTTCGCAGAATCGCTTTTGTGCAGAAAACAGTAACACTTGTTCAGAAGGAAAGAAAGCACAGAGCCCCAGATTTGCTGTTGTCCTGGAGAGCTTGCAGAGCACTGGGGAAAGGCAGGCAGAGAATTCCCTGCTAGCACCTTCTCTGTGCCTGTTCACATTGCTTCGCAGAATCGCTTTTGTGCAGAAAACAGTAACACTTGTTCAGAAAGAAAGAAAGCATGAGCCCCAGATTTTATGTTGTCCTGGAGAGCTTGCAGAGCACCGGGGAAAGGCAGGCAGAGAATTCCCTGCTAGCACCTTCTCTGTGCCTGTTCACATTGCTTCGCAGAATCGCTTTTGTGCAGAAAACAGTAACACTTGTTCAGAACGAAAGAAAGCACAGAGCCCCGGATTCTATGTTGCCCTGGAGAGCTTGCACAGCACTGGGGAAAGGCAGGCAGAGAATTCCTTGCTAGCACCTTCTCTGTGCCTGGGAAGCAGAAGTGTTCACATTGCTTCGCAGAATCGCTTTTGTGCAGAAAACAGTAACACTTGTTCAGAACGAAAGAAAGCACAGAGCCCCAGATTTTATGTTGTCCTGGAGAGCTTGCAGAGCACTGGGGAAAGGCAGGCAGAGAATTCCTTGCTAGCACCTTCTCTGTGCCTGGGAAGCAGAAGTGTTCACATTGCTTCGCAGAATCGCTTTTGTGCAGAAAACACTAACACTTGTTCAGAAGGAAAGAAAGCACAGAGCCCCAGATTTGCTGTTGTCTTGGAGAGCTTGCAGAGCACTGGGGAAAGGCAGGCAGAGAATTCCCTGCTAGCACCTTCTCTGTGCCTGTTCACATTGCTTCGCAGAATCGCTTTTGTGCAGAAAACAGTAACACTTGTTCAGAAAGAAAGAAAGCATGAGCCCCAGATTTTATGTTGTCCTGGAGAGCTTGCAGAGCACCGGGGAAAGGCAGGCAGAGAATTCCCTGCTAGCACCTTCTCTGTGCCTGTTCACATTGTTTCGCAGAATCGCTTTTGTGCAGAAAACAGTAACACTTGTTCAGAAGGAAAGAAAGCATGAGCCCCGGATTCTATGTTGCCCTGGAGAGCTTGCACAGCACTGGGGAAAGGCAGGCAGAGAATTCCTTGCTAGCACCTTCTCTGTGCCTGCGAAGCAGAAGTGTTCACATTGCTTCGCAGAATCGCTTTTGTGCAGAAAACAGTAACACTTGTTCAGAACGAAAGAAAGCACAGAGCCTCAGATTTTATGTTGTCCTGGAGAGCTTGCAGAGCACTGGGGAAAGGCAGGCAGAGAATTCCTTGCTAGCACCTTCTCTGTGCCTGGGAAGCAGAAGTGTTCACATTGCTTCGCAGAATCGCTTTTGTGCAGAAAACAGTAACACTTGTTCAGAAGGAAAGAAAGCACAGAGCCCCAGATTTGATGTTGTCCTGGAGAGCTTGCAGAGCACTGGGGAAAGGCAGGCAGAGAATTCCCTGCTAGCACCTTCTCTGTGCCTGTTCACATTGCTTCGCAGAATCGCTTTTGTGCAGAAAACAGTAACACTTCTTCAGAACGAAAGAAAGCACAGAGCCCCAGATTCTATGTTGTCCTGGAGAGCTTGCAGAGCACTGGGGAAAGGCAGGCAGAGAATTCCCTGCTAGCACCTTCTCTGTGCCTGGGAAGCAGAAGTGTTCACATTGCTTGGCAGAATCGCTTTTGTGCAGAAAACACTAACACTTGTTCAGAACGAAAGAAACCACAGAGCCCCAGATTTTATGTTGTCCTGGAGAGCTTGCAGAGCACTGGGGAAAGGCAGGCAGAGAATTCCCTGCTAGCACCTTCTCTGTGCCTGTTCACATTGCTTCGCAGAATCGCTTTTGTGCAGAAAACACTAACACTTGTTCAGAACGAAAGAAAGCACAGAGCCCCAGATTCTATGTTGTCCTGGAGAGCTTGCAGAGCACTGGGGAAAGGCAGGCAGAGAATTCCCTGCTAGCACCTTCTCTGTGCCTGGGAAGCAGAAGTGTTCACATTGCTTCGCAGAATCGCTTTTGTGCAGAAAACAGTAACACTTGTTCAGAAGGAAAGAAAGCACAGAGCCCCAGATTTGCTGTTGTCTTGGAGAGCTTGCAGAGCACTGGGGAAAGGCAGGCAGAGAATTCCCTGCTAGCACCTTCTCTGTGCCTGTTCACATTGCTTCGCAGAATCGCTTTTGTGCAGAAAACAGTAACACTTGTTCAGAAAGAAAGAAAGCATGAGCCCCAGATTTTATGTTGTCCTGGAGAGCTTGCAGAGCACCGGGGAAAGGCAGGCAGAGAATTCCCTGCTAGCACCTTCTCTGTGCCTGTTCACATTGCTTCGCAGAATCGCTTTTGTGCAGAAAACAGTAACACTTGTTCAGAAGGAAAGAAAGCACAGAGCCCCGGAGTCTATGTTGCCCTGGAGAGCTTGCACAGCACTGGGGAAAGGCAGGCAGAGAATTCCTTGCTAGCACTTTCTCTGTGCCTGGGAAGCAGAAGTGTTCACATTGCTTCGCAGAATCGCTTTTGTGCAGAAAACAGTAACACTTGTTCAGAACGAAAGAAAGCACAGAGCCCCAGATTTTATGTTGTCCTGGAGAGCTTGCAGAGCACTGGGGAAAGGCAGGCAGAGAATTCCTTGCTAGCACCTTCTCTGTGCCTGGGAAGCAGAAGTGTTCACATTGCTTCGCAGAATCGCTTTTGTGCAGAAAACAGTAACACTTGTTCAGAAGGAAAGAAAGCACAGAGCCCCAGATTTTATGTTGTCCTGGAGAGCTTGCAGAGCACTGGGGAAAGGCAGGCAGAGAATTCCCTGCTAGCACCTTCTCTGTGCCTGGGAAGCAGAAGTGTTCACATTGCTTCGCAGAATCGCTTTTGTGCAGAAAACACTAACACTTGTTCAGAACGAAAGAAAGCACAGAGCCCCAGATTTGCTGTTGTCTTGGAGAGCTTGCAGAGCACTGGGGAAAGGCAGGCAGAGAATTCCCTGCTAGCACCTTCTCTGTGCCTGTTCACATTGCTTCGCAGAATCGCTTTTGTGCAGAAAACAGTAACACTTGTTCAGAAGGAAAGAAAGCACAGAGCCCCGGATTCTATGTTGCCCTGGAGAGCTTGCACAGCACTGGGGAAAGGCAGGCAGAGAATTCCTTGCTAGCACCTTCTCTGTGCCTGGGAAGCAGAAGTGTTCACATTGCTTCGCAGAATCGCTTTTGTGCAGAAAACAGTAACACTTGTTCAGAACGAAAGAAAGCACAGAGCCTCAGATTCTATGTTGTCCTGGAGAGCTTGCAGAGCACTGGGGAAAGGCAGGCAGAGAATTCCTTGCTAGCACCTTCTCTGTGCCTGGGAAGCAGAAGTGTTCACATTGCTTGGCAGCATCGCTTTTGTGCAGAAAACACTAACACTTGTTCAGAACGAAACAAAGCACAGAGCCCCAGATTCTATGTTGTCCTGGAGAGCTTGCAGAGCACTGGGGAAAGGCAGGCAGAGATTTCCCTGCTAGCACCTTCTCTGTGCCTGGGAAGCAGAAGTGTTCACATTGCTTCGCAGAATCGCTTTTGTGCAGAAAACACTAACACTTGTTCAGAAGGAAAGAAAGCACAGAGCCCCAAAATCTATGTTGTCCTGGAGAGCTTGCAGAGCACTGGGGAAAGGCAGGCAGAGATTTCCTTGCTAGCACCTTCTCTGTGCCTGGGAAGCAGAAGTGTTCACATTGATTCGCAGAATCGCTTTTGTGCAGAAAACAGTAACACTTGTTCAGAAGGAAAGAAAGCACAGAGCCCCAGATTTTATGTTGTCCTGGAGAGCTTGCAGAGCACTGGGGAAAGGCAGGCAGAGAATTCCCTGCTAGCACCTTCTCTGTGCCTGTTCACATTGCTTCGCAAGAATCGCTTTTGTGCAGAAAACAGTAACACTTGTTCAGAACGAAAGAAAGCACAGAGCCCCAGATTCTATGTTGTCCTGGAGAGCTTGCAGAGTACCGGGGAAAGGCAGGCAGAGAATTCCCTGCTAGCACCTTCTCTGTGCCTGTTCACATTGCTTCGCAAGAATCGCTTTTGTGCAGAAAACAGTAACACTTGTTCAGAACGAAAGAAAGCACAGAGCCCCAGATTCTATGTTGTCCTGGAGAGCTTGCAGAGCACTGGGGAAAGGCAGGCAGAGAATTCCTTGCTAGCACCTTCTCTGTGCCTGGGAAGCAGAAGTGTTCACATTGCTTCGCAGCATCGCTTTTGTGCAGAAAACGTTAACACTTGTTCAGAACGAAACAAAGCACAGAGCCCCAGATTCTATGTTGTCCTGGAGAGCTTGCAGAGCACTGGGGAAAGGCAGGCAGAGAATTCCCTGCTAGCACCTTCTCTGTGCCTGTTCACATTGCTTCGCAGAATCGCTTTTGTGCAGAAAACAGTAATACTTGTTCAGAACGAAAGAAAGCACAGAGCCCCAGATTCTATGTTGTCCTGGAGAGCTTGCAGAGCACTGGGGAAAGGCAGGCAGAGAATTCCTTGCTAGCACCTTCTCTGTGCCTGGGAAGCAGAAGTGTTCACATTGCTTCGCAAGAATCGCTTTTGTGCATAAAACACTAACACTTGTTCAGAACGAAAGACAGCACAGAGCCCCAGAATTTATGTTGTCCTGGGGAGCTTGCAGAGCACTGGGGAAAGGCAGGCAGAGAATTCCCTGCTAGCACCTTCTCTATGCCTGGGAAGCAGAAGTGTTCACATTGCTTCGCTGTATCGCTTTTGTGCAGAAAGCAGTAACACTTGTTCAGAACGAAAGAAAGCACAGAGCCCCAGATTCTATGTTGTCCTGGAGAGCTTGCAGAGCACTGGGGAAAGGCAGGCAGAGAATTCCTTGCTAGCACCTTCTCTGTGCCTGGGAAGCAGAAGTGTTCACATTGCTTCGCAGAATCGCTATTGTGCAGAAAACAGTAACACTTGTTCAGAAGGAAAGAAAGCACAGAGCCCCAGATTCTATGTTGTCCTGGAGAGCTTGCAGAGCACTGGGGAAAGGCAGGCAGAGAATTCCTTGCTAGCACCTTCTCTGTGCCTGTTCACATTGCTTCGCAGAATCGCTTTTGTGCAGAAAACAGTAACAATTGTTCAGAAGGAAAGAAAGCACAGAGCCCCGGATTCTATGTTGCCCTGGAGAGCTTGCACAGCACTGGGGAAAGGCAGGCAGAGAATTCCTTGCTAGCACCTTCTCTGTGCCTGGGAAGCAGAAGTGTTCACATTGCTTCGCAGAATCGCTTTTGTGCAGAAAACAGTAACACTTGTTCAGAACGAAAGAAAGCACAGAGCCTCAGATTCTATGTTGTCCTGGAGAGCTTGCAGAGCACTGGGGAAAGGCAGGCAGAGAATTCCTTGCTAGCACCTTCTCTGTGCCTGGGAAGCAGCAGGGTTCACATTGCTTGGCAGCATCGCTTTTGTGCAGAAAACACTAACACTTGTTCAGAACGAAACAAAGCACAGAGCCCCAGATTCTATGTTGTCCTGGAGAGCTTGCAGAGCACTGGGGAAAGGCAGGCAGAGAATTCCCTGCTAGCACCTTCTCTGTGCCTGGGAAGCAGAAGTGTTCACATTGCTTCGCAGAATCGCTTTTGTGCAGAAAACACTAACACTTGTTCAGAAGGAAAGAAAGCACAGAGCCCCAAAATCTATGTTGTCCTGGAGAGCTTGCAGAGCACTGGGGAAAGGCAGGCAGAGATTTCCTTGCTAGCACCTTCTCTGTGCCTGGGAAGCAGAAGTGTTCACATTGATTCGCAGAATCGCTTTTGTGCAGAAAACAGTAACACTTGTTCAGAAGGAAAGAAAGCACAGAGCCCCAGATTTTATGTTGTCCTGGAGAGCTTGCAGAGCACTGGGGAAAGGCAGGCAGAGAATTCCCTGATAGCACCTTCTCTGTGCCTGTTCACATTGCTTCGCAGAATCGCTTTTGTGCAGAAAACAGTAACACTTGTTCAGAAAGAAAGAAAGCATGAGCCCCAGATTTTATGTTGTCCTGGAGAGCTTGCAGAGTACCGGGGAAAGGCAGGCAGAGAATTCCCTGCTAGCACCTTCTCTGTGCCTGTTCACATTGCTTCGCAAGAATCGCTTTTGTGCAGAAAACAGTAACACTTGTTCAGAACGACAGAAAGCACAGAGCCCCAGATTCTATGTTGTCCTGGAGAGCTTGCAGAGCACTGGGGAAAGGCAGGCAGAGAATTCCTTGCTAGCACCTTCTCTGTGCCTGGGAAGCAGAAGTGTTCACATTGCTTGGCAGCATCGCTTTTGTGCAGAAAACGTTAACACTTGTTCAGAACGAAACAAAGCACAGAGCCCCAGATTCTATGTTGTCCTGGAGAGCTTGCAGAGCACTGGGGAAAGGCAGGCAGAGAATTCCCTGCTAGCACCTTCTCTGTGCCTGTTCACATTGCTTCGCAGAATCGCTTTTGTGCAGAAAACAGTAATACTTGTTCAGAACGAAAGAAAGCACAGAGCCCCAGATTCTATGTTGTCCTGGAGAGCTTGCAGAGCACTGGGGAAAGGCAGGCAGAGAATTCCTTGCTAGCACCTTCTCTGTGCCTGGGAAGCAGAAGTGTTCACATTGCTTCGCAAGAATCGCTTTTGTGCATAAAACACTAACACTTGTTCAGAACGAAAGACAGCACAGAGCCCCAGATTCTATGTTGTCCTGGAGACCTTGCAGAGCACTGGGGAAAGGCAGGCAGAGAATTCCCTGCTAGCACCTTCTCTATGCCTGGGAAGCAGAAGTGTTCACATTGCTTCGCTGTATCGCTTTTGTGCAGAAAACAGTAATACTTGTTCAGAACGAAAGAAAGCACAGAGCCCCAGATTTTATGTTGTCCTGGACAGCTTGCAGAGCACTGGGGAAAGGCAGGCAGAGAATTCCTTGCTAGCACCTTCTCTGTGCCTGGGAAGCAGAAGTGTTCACATTGCTTCGCAGAATCGCTATTGTGCAGAAAACACTAACACTTGTTCAGAAGGAAAGAAAGCACAGAGCCCCAGATTCTATGTTGTCCTGGAGAGCTTGCAGAGCACTGGGGAAAGGCAGGCAGAGAATTCCTTGCTAGCACCTTCTCTGTGCCTGTTCACATTGCTTCGCAGAATCGCTTTTGTGCAGAAAACACTAACACTTGTTCAGAAGGAAAGAAAGCACAGAGCCCCAAAATCTATGTTGTCCTGGAGAGCTTGCACAGCACTGGGGAAAGGCAGGCAGAGAATTCCTTGCTAGCACCTTCTCTGTGCCTGGGAAGCAGAAGTGTTCACATTGCTTCGCAGAATCGCTTTTGTGCAGAAAACACTAACACTTGTTCAGAAGGAAAGAAAGCACAGAGCCCCAGATTTGATGTTGTCCTGGAGAGCTTGCAGAGCACTGGGGAAAGGCAGGCAGAGAATTCCTTGCTAGCACCTTCTCTGTGCCTGGGAAGCAGAAGTGTTCACATTGCTTCGCAGAATCGCTTTTGTGCAGAAAACAGTAACACTTGTTCAGAAGGAAAGAAAGCACAGAGCCCCAGATTTTATGTTGTCCTGGAGAGCTTGCAGAGCACTGGGGAAAGGCAGGCAGAGAATTCCTTGCTAGCACCTTCTCTGTGCCTGTACACATTGCTTCGCAGAATCGCTTTTGTGCAGAAAACAGTAACACTTGTTCAGAACGAAAGAAAGCACAGAGCCCCAGATTCTATGTTGTCCTGGAGAGCTTGCAGAGCACTGGGGAAAGGCAGGCAGAGAATTCCTTGCTAGCACCTTCTCTGTGCCTGGGAAGCAGAAGTGTTCACATTGCTTCGCAGAATCGCTTTTGTGCAGAAAACACTAACACTTGTTCAGAAGGAAAGAAAGCACAGAGCCCCAGATTTGATGTTGTCCTGGAGAGCTTGCAGAGCACTGGGGAAAGGCAGGCAGAGAATTCCCTGCTAGCACCTTCTCTGTGCCTGGGAAGCAGAAGTGTTCACATTGCTTCGCAGAATCGCTTTTGTGCAGAAAACAGTAACACTTCTTCAGAACGAAAGAAAGCACAGAGCCCCAGATTCTATGTTGTCCTGGAGAGCTTGCAGAGCACTGGGGAAAGGCAGGCAGACAATTCCTTGCTAGCACCTTCTCTGTGCCTGGGAAGCAGAAGTGTTCACATTGCTTCGCAGAATCGCTTTTGTATAGAAAACACTAACACTTGTTCAGAACGAAAGGAAGCACAGAGCCCCAGATTTTATGTTGTCCTGGAGAGCTTGCAGAGCACTGGGGAAAGGCAGGCAGAGAATTCCTTGCTAGCACCTTCTCTGTGCCTGTTCACATTGCTTCGCAGAATCGCTTTTGTGCAGAAAACACTAACACTTGTTCAGAACGAAAGAAAGCACAGAGCCCCAGATTCTATGTTGTCCTGGAGAGCTTGCAGAGCACTGGGGAAAGGCAGGCAGAGAATTCCTTGCTAGCACCTTCTCTGTGCCTGGGAAGCAGAAGTGTCCACATTGCTTCGCAAGAATCGCTTTTGTGCAGAAAACAGTAACACTTCTTCAGAACGAAAGAAAGCACAGAGCCCCAGATTCTATGTTGTCCTGGAGAGTTTGCAGAGCACTGGGGAAAGGCAGGCAGAGAATTCCCTGCTAGCGCCTTCTCTGTGCCTGGGAAGCAGAAGTGTTCACATTGCTTTCGCAGAATCGCTTTTGTACAGAAAACACTAACAATTGTTCAGAACGAAAGGAAGCACAGAGCCCCAGATTTTATGTTGTCCTGGAGAGCTTGCAGAGCACTGGGGAAAGGCAGGCAGAGAATTCCTTGCTAGCACCTTCTCTGTGCCTGTTCACATTGCTTCGCAGAATCGCTTTTGTGCAGAAAACAGTAACACTTCTTCAGAACGAAAGGAAGCACAGAGCCCCGGATTCTATGTTGCCCTGGAGAGCTTGCACAGCACTGGGGAAAGGCAGGCAGAGAATTCCTTGCTAGCACCTTCTCTGTGCCTGGGAAGCAGAAGTGTTCACATTGCTTCGCAGAATCGCTTTTGTGCAGAAAACACTAACACTTGTTCAGAACGAAAGAAAGCACAGAGCCCCAGATTTGCTGTTGTCCTGGAGAGCTTGCAGAGCACTGGGGAAAGGCAGGCAGAGAATTCCTTGCTAGCACCTTCTCTGTGCCTGGGAAGCAGAAGTGTTCACATTGCTTCGCAGAATCGCTTTTGTGCAGAAAACAGTAACACTTGTTCAGAAGGAAAGAAAGCACAGAGCCCCAGATTTTATGTTGTCCTGGAGAGCTTGCAGAGCACTGGGGAAAGGCAGGCAGAGAATTCCCTGCTAGCACCTTTTCTGTGCCTGTTCACATTGCTTCGCAGAATCGCTTTTGTGCAGAAAACAGTAACACTTGTTCAGAACGAAAGAAAGCACAGAGCCCCAGATTCTATGTTGTCCTGGAGAGCTTGCAGAGCACTGGGGAAAGGCAGGCAGAGAATTCCTTGCTAGCACCTTCTCTGTGCCTGGGAAGCAGAAGTGTTCACATTGCTTGGCAGAATCGCTTTTGTGCAGAAAACAGTAACACTTGTTCAGAACGAAAGAAAGCACAGAGCCCCAGATTCTATGTTGTCCTGGAGAGCTTGCAGAGCACTGGGGAAAGGCAGGCAGAGAATTCCCTGCTAGCACCTTCTCTATGCCTGGGAAGCAGAAGTGTTCACATTGCTTCGCTGTAGCGCTTTTGTGCAGAAAACAGTAATACTTGTTCAGAACGAAAGAAAGCACAGAGCCCCAGATTTTATGTTGTCCTGGAGAGCTTGCAGAGCACTGGCGAAAGGCAGGCAGAGAATTCCTTGCTAGCACCTTCTCTGTGCCTGGGAAGCAGAAGTGTTCACATTGCTTCGCAGAATCGCTATTGTGCAGAAAACAGTAACACTTGTTCAGAAGGAAAGAAAGCACAGAGCCCCAGATTTGCTGTTGTCCTGGAGAGCTTGCAGAGCACTGGGGAAAGGCAGGCAGAGAATTCCTTGCTAGCACCTTCTCTGTGCCTGGGAAGCAAAAGTGTTCACATTGCTTCGCAGAATCGCTATTGTGCAGAAAACACTAACACTTGTTCAGAACGAAAGAAAGCACAGAGCCCCAGATTCTATGTTGTCCTGGAGAGCTTGCAGAGCACTGGGGAAAGGCAGGCAGAGAATTCCTTGCTAGCACCTTCTCTGTGCCTGGGAAGCAGAAGTGTTCACATTGCTTCGCAGAATCGCTTTTGTGCAGAAAACAGTAACACTTGTTCAGAACGAAAGAAAGCACAGAGCCCCAGATTCTATGTTGTCCTGGAGAGCTTGCAGAGCACTGGGGAAAGGCAGGCAGAGAATTCCTTGCTAGCACCTTCTCTGTGCCTGGGAAGCAGAAGTGTTCACATTGCTTCGCAGAATCGCTTTTGTGCAGAAAACAGTAACACTTGTTCAGAAGGAAAGAAAGCACAGAGCCCCAGATTCTATGTTGTCCTGGAGAGCTTGCAGAGCACTGGGGAAAGGCAGGCAGAGAATTCCCTGCTAGCGCCTTCTCTGTGCCTGGGAAGCAGAAGTGTTCACATTGCTTTCGCAGAATCGCTTTTGTACAGAAAACACTAACACTTGTTCAGAACGAAAGGAAGCACAGAGCCCCAGATTTTATGTTGTCCTGGAGAGCTTGCAGAGCACTGGGGAAAGGCAGGCAGAGAATTCCCTGCTAGCACCTTCTCTGTGCCTGTTCACATTGCTTCGCAGAATCGCTTTTGTGCAGAAAACAGTAACACTTGTTCAGAAGGAAAGAAAGCACAGAGCCCCAGATTCTATGTTGTCCTGGAGAGCTTGCAGAGCACTGGGGAAAGGCAGGCAGAGAATTCCTTGCTAGCACCTTCTCTGTGCCTGGGAAGCAGAAGTGTTCACATTGCTTGGCAGAATCGCTTTTGTGCAGAAAACACTAACACTTGTTCAGAACGAAAGAAAGCACAGAGCCCCAGATTTTATGTTGTCCTGGAGAGCTTGCAGAGCACTGGGGAAAGGCAGGCAGAGAATTCCCTGCTAGCACCTTCTCTGTGCCTGTTCACATTGCTTCGCAGAATCGCTTTTGTGCAGAAAGCACTAACACTTGTTCAGAACGAAAGAAAGCACAGAGCCCCAGATTCTATGTTGTCCTGGAGAGCTTGCAGAGCACTGGGGAAAGGCAGGCAGAGAATTCCCTGCTAGCACCTTCTCTGTGCCTGGGAAGCAGAAGTGTTCACATTGCTTCGCAGAATCGCTTTTGTGCAGAAAACACTAACACTTGTTCAGAACGAAAGGAAGCACAGAGCCCCAGATTTGCTGTTGTCTTGGAGAGCTTGCAGAGCACTGGGGAAAGGCAGGCAGAGAATTCCCTGCTAGCACCTTCTCTGTGCCTGTTCACATTGCTTCGCAGAATCGCTTTTGTGCAGAAAAGAGTAACACTTGTTCAGAAAGAAAGAAAGCATGAGCCCCAGATTTTATGTTGTCCTGGAGAGCTTGCAGAGCACCGGGGAAAGGCAGGCAGAGAATTCCCTGCTAGCACCTTCTCTGTGCCTGTTCACATTGCTTCGCAGAATCGCTTTTGTGCAGAAAACAGTAACACTTGTTCAGAACGAAAGAAAGCACAGAGCCCCGGATTCTATGTTGCCCTGGAGAGCTTGCACAGCACTGGGGAAAGGCAGGCAGAGAATTCCTTGCTAGCACCTTCTCTGTGCCTGGGAAGCAGAAGTGTTCACATTGCTTCGCAGAATCGCTTTTGTGCAGAAAACAGTAACACTTGTTCAGAACGAAAGAAAGCACAGAGCCCCAGATTTTATGTTGTCCTGGAGAGCTTGCAGAGCACTGGGGAAAGGCAGGCAGAGAATTCCTTGCTAGCACCTTCTCTGTGCCTGGGAAGCAGAAGTGTTCACATTGCTTCGCAGAATCGCTTTTGTGCAGAAAACAGTAACACTTGTTCAGAAGGAAAGAAAGCACAGAGCCCCAGATTTTATGTTGTCCTGGAGAGCTTGCAGAGCACTGGGGAAAGGCAGGCAGAGAATTCCCTGCTAGCACCTTCTCTGTGCCTGGGAAGCAGAAGTGTTCACATTGCTTCGCAGAATCGCTTTTGTGCAGAAAACAGTAACACTTGTTCAGAAGGAAAGAAAGCACAGAGCCCCAGATTTTATGTTGTCCTGGAGAGCTTGCAGAGCACTGGGGAAAGGCAGGCAGAGAATTCCCTGCTAGCACCTACTCTGTGCCTGTTCACATTGCTTCGCAGAATCGCTTTTGTGCAGAAAACAGTAACACTTGTTCAGAACGAAAGAAAGCACAGAGCCCCAGATTCTATGTTGTCCTGGAGAGCTTGCAGAGCACTGGGGAAAGGCAGGCAGAGAATTCCTTGCTAGCACCTTCTCTGTGCCTGGGAAGCAGAAGTGTTCACATTGCTTCGCAGAATCGCTTTTGTGCAGAAAACAGTAACACTTGTTCAGAACGAAAGGAAGCACAGAGCCCCAGATTCTATGTTGTCCTGGAGAGCTTGCAGAGCACTGGGGAAAGGCAGGCAGAGAATTCCCTGCTAGCGCCTTCTCTGTGCCTGGGAAGCAGAAGTGTTCACATTGCTTTCGCAGAATCGCTTTTGTATAGAAAACACTAACACTTGTTCAGAACGAAAGGAAGCACAGAGCCCCAGATTTTATGTTGTCCTGGAGAGCTTGCAGAGCACTGGGGAAAGGCAGGCAGAGAATTCCCTGCTAGCACCTTCTCTGTGCCTGTTCACATTGCTTCGCAGAATCGCTTTTGTGCAGAAAACAGTAACACTTGTTCAGAACGAAAGAAAGCACAGAGCCCCAGATTCTATGTTGTCCTGGAGAGCTTGCAGAGCACTGGGGAAAGGCAGGCAGAGAATTCCTTGCTAGCACCTTCTCTGTGCCTGGGAAGCAGAAGTGTTCACATTGCTTGGCAGAATCGCTTTTGTGCAGAAAACACTAACACTTGTTCAGAACGAAAGAAAGCACAGAGCCCCAGATTTTATGTTGTCCTGGAGAGCTTGCAGAGCACTGGGGAAAGGCAGGCAGAGAATTCCCTGCTAGCACCTTCTCTGTGCCTGTTCACATTGCTTCGCAGAATCGCTTTTGTGCAGAAAACACTAACACTTGTTCAGAACGAAAGAAAGCACAGAGCCCCAGATTTTATGTTGTCCTGGAGAGCTTGCAGAGCACTGGGGAAAGGCAGGCAGAGAATTCCCTGCTAGCACCTTCTCTGTGCCTGGGAAGCAGAAGTGTTCACATTGCTTCGCAGAATCGCTTTTGTGCAGAAAACAGTAACACTTGTTCAGAAGGAAAGAAAGCACAGAGCCCCAGATTTGCTGTTGTCTTGGAGAGCTTGCAGAGCACTGGGGAAAGGCAGGCAGAGAATTCCCTGCTAGCACCTTCTCTGTGCCTGTTCACATTGCTTCGCAGAATCGCTTTTGTGCAGAAAACAGTAACACTTGTTCAGAAAGAAAGAAAGCATGAGCCCCAGATTTTATGTTGTCCTGGAGAGCTTGCAGAGCACCGGGGAAAGGCAGGCAGAGAATTCCCTGCTAGCACCTTCTCTGTGCCTGTTCACATTGCTTCGCAGAATCGCTTTTGTGCAGAAAACAGTAACACTTGTTCAGAACGAAAGAAAGCACAGAGCCCCGGATTCTATGTTGCCCTGGAGAGCTTGCACAGCACTGGGGAAAGGCAGGCAGAGAATTCCTTGCTAGCACCTTCTCTGTGCCTGGGAAGCAGAAGTGTTCACATTGCTTCGCAGAATCGCTTTTGTGCAGAAAACAGTAACACTTGTTCAGAACGAAAGAAAGCACAGAGCCCCAGATTTTATGTTGTCCTGGAGAGCTTGCAGAGCACTGGGGAAAGGCAGGCAGAGAATTCCTTGCTAGCACCTTCTCTGTGCCTGGGAAGCAGAAGTGTTCACATTGCTTCGCAGAATCGCTTTTGTGCAGAAAACACTAACACTTGTTCAGAACGAAAGAAAGCACAGAGCCCCAGATTCTGTGTTGTCCTGGAGAGCTTGCAGAGCACTGGGGAAAGGCAGGCAGAGAATTCCTTGCTAGCACCTTCTCTGTGCCTGGGAAGCAGAAGTGTTCACATTGCTTCGCAGAATCGCTTTTGTGCAGAAAACAGTAACACTTGTTCAGAAGGAAAGAAAGCACAGAGCCCCAGATTTTATGTTGTCCTGGAGAGCTTGCAGAGCACTGGGGAAAGGCAGGCAGAGAATTCCCTGCTAGCACCTTTTCTGTGCCTGTTCACATTGCTTCGCAGAATCGCTTTTGTGCAGAAAACAGTAACACTTGTTCAGAACGAAAGAAAGCACAGAGCCCCAGATTCTATGTTGTCCTGGAGAGCTTGCAGAGCACTGGGGAAAGGCAGGCAGAGAATTCCTTGCTAGCACCTTCTCTGTGCCTGGGAAGCAGAAGTGTTCACATTGCTTGGCAGAATCGCTTTTGTGCAGAAAACAGTAACACTTGTTCAGAACGAAAGAAAGCACAGAGCCCCAGATTTTATGTTGTCCTGGAGAGCTTGCAGAGCACTGGGGAAAGGCAGGCAGAGAATTCCCTGCTAGCACCTTCTCTATGCCTGGGAAGCAGAAGTGTTCACATTGCTTCGCTGTAGCGCTTTTGTGCAGAAAACAGTAACACTTGTTCAGAACGAAAGAAAGCACAGAGCCCCAGATTTTATGTTGTCCTGGAGAGCTTGCAGAGCACTGGCGAAAGGCAGGCAGAGAATTCCTTGCTAGCACCTTCTCTGTGCCTGGGAAGCAGAAGTGTTCACATTGCTTCGCAGAATCGCTATTGTGCAGAAAACAGTAACACTTGTTCAGAAGGAAAGAAAGCACAGAGCCCCAGATTTGCTGTTGTCCTGGAGAGCTTGCAGAGCACTGGGGAAAGGCAGGCAGAGAATTCCTTGCTAGCACCTTCTCTGTGCCTGGGAAGCAAAAGTGTTCACATTGCTTCGCAGAATCGCTATTGTGCAGAAAACACTAACACTTGTTCAGAACGAAAGAAAGCACAGAGCCCCAGATTCTATGTTGTCCTGGAGAGCTTGCAGAGCACTGGGGAAAGGCAGGCAGAGAATTCCTTGCTAGCACCTTCTCTGTGCCTGGGAAGCAGAAGTGTTCACATTGCTTCGCAGAATCGCTTTTGTGCAGAAAACAGTAACACTTGTTCAGAACGAAAGAAAGCACAGAGCCCCAGATTCTATGTTGTCCTGGAGAGCTTGCAGAGCACTGGGGAAAGGCAGGCAGAGAATTCCTTGCTAGCACCTTCTCTGTGCCTGGGAAGCAGAAGTGTTCACATTGCTTCGCAGAATCGCTTTTGTGCAGAAAACAGTAACACTTGTTCAGAACGAAAGGAAGCACAGAGCCCCAGATTCTATGTTGTCCTGGAGAGCTTGCAGAGCACTGGGGAAAGGCAGGCAGAGAATTCCCTGCTAGCGCCTTCTCTGTGCCTGGGAAGCAGAAGTGTTCACATTGCTTTCGCAGAATCGCTTTTGTATAGAAAACACTAACACTTGTTCAGAACGAAAGGAAGCACAGAGCCCCAGATTTTATGTTGTCCTGGAGAGCTTGCAGAGCACTGGGGAAAGGCAGGCAGAGAATTCCCTGCTAGCACCTTCTCTGTGCCTGTTCACATTGCTTCGCAGAATCGCTTTTGTGCAGAAAACAGTAACACTTGTTCAGAAGGAAAGAAAGCACAGAGCCCCAGATTCTATGTTGTCCTGGAGAGCTTGCAGAGCACTGGGGAAAGGCAGGCAGAGAATTCCTTGCTAGCACCTTCTCTGTGCCTGGGAAGCAGAAGTGTTCACATTGCTTGGCAGAATCGCTTTTGTGCAGAAAACACTAACACTTGTTCAGAACGAAAGAAAGCACAGAGCCCCAGATTTTATGTTGTCCTGGAGAGCTTGCAGAGCACTGGGGAAAGGCAGGCAGAGAATTCCCTGCTAGCACCTTCTCTGTGCCTGTTCACATTGCTTCGCAGAATCGCTTTTGTGCAGAAAACACTAACACTTGTTCAGAACGAAAGAAAGCACAGAGCCCCAGATTCTATGTTGTCCTGGAGAGCTTGCAGAGCACTGGGGAAAGGCAGGCAGAGAATTCCCTGCTAGCACCTTCTCTGTGCCTGGGAAGCAGAAGTGTTCACATTGCTTCGCAGAATCGCTTTTGTGCAGAAAACACTAACACTTGTTCAGAAGGAAAGAAAGCACAGAGCCCCAGATTTGCTGTTGTCTTGGAGAGCTTGCAGAGCACTGGGGAAAGGCAGGCAGAGAATTCCCTGCTAGCACCTTCTCTGTGCCTGTTCACATTGCTTCGCAGAATCGCTTTTGTGCAGAAAAGAGTAACACTTGTTCAGAAAGAAAGAAAGCACAGAGCCCCGGATTCTATGTTGCCCTGGAGAGCTTGCACAGCACTGGGGAAAGGCAGGCAGAGAATTCCTTGCTAGCACCTTCTCTGTGCCTGGGAAGCAGAAGTGTTCACATTGCTTCGCAGAATCGCTTTTGTGCAGAAAACAGTAACACTTGTTCAGAACGAAAGAAAGCACAGAGCCCCAGATTTTATGTTGTCCTGGAGAGCTTGCAGAGCACCGGGGAAAGGCAGGCAGAGAATTCCTTGCTAGCACCTTCTCTGTGCCTGGGAAGCAGAAGTGTTCACATTGCTTCGCAGAATCGCTTTTGTGCAGAAAACAGTAACACTTGTTCAGAAGGAAAGAAAGCACAGAGCCCCAGATTTTATGTTGTCCTGGAGAGCTTGCAGAGCACTGGGGAAAGGCAGGCAGAGAATTCCCTGCTAGCACCTTCTCTGTGCCTGTTCACATTGCTTCGCAGAATCGCTTTTGTGCAGAAAACACTAACACTTGTTCAGAACGAAAGAAAGCACAGAGCCCCAGATTCTATGTTGTCCTGGAGAGCTTGCAGAGCACTGGGGAAAGGCAGGCAGAGAATTCCTTGCTAGCACCTTCTCTGTGCCTGGGAAGCAGAAGTGTTCACATTGCTTCGCAGAATCGCTTTTGTGCAGAAAACAGTAACACTTGTTCAGAACGAAAGGAAGCACAGAGCCCCAGATTCTATGTTGTCCTGGAGAGCTTGCAGAGCACTGGGGAAAGGCAGGCAGAGAATTCCCTGCTAGCGCCTTCTCTGTGCCTGGGAAGCAGAAGTGTTCACATTGCTTTCGCAGAATCGCTTTTGTATAGAAAACACTAACACTTGTTCAGAACGAAAGGAAGCACAGAGCCCCAGATTTTATGTTGTCCTGGAGAGCTTGCAGAGCACTGGGGAAAGGCAGGCAGAGAATTCCCTGCTAGCACCTTCTCTGTGCCTGTTCACATTGCTTCGCAGAATCGCTTTTGTGCAGAAAACAGTAACACTTGTTCAGAACGAAAGAAAGCACAGAGCCCCAGATTCTATGTTGTCCTGGAGAGCTTGCAGAGCACTGGGGAAAGGCAGGCAGAGAATTCCTTGCTAGCACCTTCTCTGTGCCTGGGAAGCAGAAGTGTTCACATTGCTTGGCAGAATCGCTTTTGTGCAGAAAACACTAACACTTGTTCAGAACGAAAGAAAGCACAGAGCCCCAGATTTTATGTTGTCCTGGAGAGCTTGCAGAGCACTGGGGAAAGGCAGGCAGAGAATTCCCTGCTAGCACCTTCTCTGTGCCTGTTCACATTGCTTCGCAGAATCGCTTTTGTGCAGAAAACACTAACACTTGTTCAGAACGAAAGAAAGCACAGAGCCCCAGATTCTATGTTGTCCTGGAGAGCTTGCAGAGCACTGGGGAAAGGCAGGCAGAGAATTCCCTGCTAGCACCTTCTCTGTGCCTGTTCACATTGCTTCGCAGAATCGCTTTTGTGCAGAAAACAGTAACACTTGTTCAGAAAGAAAGAAAGCATGAGCCCCAGATTTTATGTTGTCCTGGAGAGCTTGCAGAGCACCGGGGAAAGGCAGGCAGAGAATTCCCTGCTAGCACCTTCTCTGTGCCTGTTCACATTGCTTCGCAGAATCGCTTTTGTGCAGAAAACAGTAACACTTGTTCAGAACGAAAGAAAGCACAGAGCCCCGGATTCTATGTTGCCCTGGAGAGCTTGCACAGCACTGGGGAAAGGCAGGCAGAGAATTCCTTGCTAGCACCTTCTCTGTGCCTGGGAAGCAGAAGTGTTCACATTGCTTCGCAGAATCGCTTTTGTGCAGAAAACAGTAACACTTGTTCAGAACGAAAGAAAGCACAGAGCCCCAGATTTTATGTTGTCCTGGAGAGCTTGCAGAGCACTGGGGAAAGGCAGGCAGAGAATTCCTTGCTAGCACCTTCTCTGTGCCTGGGAAGCAGAAGTGTTCACATTGCTTCGCAGAATCGCTTTTGTGCAGAAAACAGTAACACTTGTTCAGAAGGAAAGAAAGCACAGAGCCCCAGATTTGATGTTGTCCTGGAGAGCTTGCAGAGCACTGGGGAAAGGCAGGCAGAGAATTCCCTGCTAGCACCTTCTCTGTGCCTGGGAAGCAGAAGTGTTCACATTGCTTCGCAGAATCGCTTTTGTGCAGAAAACAGTAACACTTGTTCAGAAGGAAAGAAAGCACAGAGCCCCAGATTTTATGTTGTCCTGGAGAGCTTGCAGAGCACTGGGGAAAGGCAGGCAGAGAATTCCCTGCTAGCACCTTCTCTGTGCCTGTTCACATTGCTTCGCAGAATCGCTTTTGTGCAGAAAACACTAACACTTGTTCAGAACGAAAGAAAGCACAGAGCCCCAGATTCTATGTTGTCCTGGAGAGCTTGCAGAGCACTGGGGAAAGGCAGGCAGAGAATTCCCTGCTAGCACCTTCTCTGTGCCTGGGAAGCAGAAGTGTTCACATTGCTTCGCAGAATCGCTTTTGTGCAGAAAACAGTAACACTTGTTCAGAAGGAAAGAAAGCACAGAGCCCCAGATTTGCTGTTGTCCTGGAGAGCTTGCAGAGCACTGGGGAAAGGCAGGCAGAGAATTCCTTGCTAGCACCTTCTCTGTGCCTGGGAAGCAGAAGTGTTCACATTGCTTCGCAGAATCGCTTTTGTGCAGAAAACAGTAACACTTGTTCAGAACGAAAGGAAGCACAGAGCCCCAGATTCTATGTTGTCCTGGAGAGCTTGCAGAGCACTGGGGAAAGGCAGGCAGAGAATTCCCTGCTAGCGCCTTCTCTGTGCCTGGGAAGCAGAAGTGTTCACATTGCTTTCGCAGAATCGCTTTTGTACAGAAAACACTAACACTTGTTCAGAACGAAAGGAAGCACAGAGCCCCAGATTTTATGTTGTCCTGGAGAGCTTGCAGAGCACTGGGGAAAGGCAGGCAGAGAATTCCCTGCTAGCACCTTCTCTGTGCCTGTTCACATTGCTTCGCAGAATCGCTTTTGTGCAGAAAACAGTAACACTTGTTCAGAACGAAAGAAAGCACAGAGCCCCAGATTCTATGTTGTCCTGGAGAGCTTGCAGAGCACTGGGGAAAGGCAGGCAGAGAATTCCTTGCTAGCACCTTCTCTGTGCCTGGGAAGCAGAAGTGTTCACATTGCTTGGCAGAATCGCTTTTGTGCAGAAAACACTAACACTTGTTCAGAAGGAAAGAAAGCACAGAGCCCCAGATTTGCTGTTGTCTTGGAGAGCTTGCAGAGCACTGGGGAAAGGCAGGCAGAGAATTCCCTGCTAGCACCTTCTCTGTGCCTGTTCACATTGCTTCGCAGAATCGCTTTTGTGCAGAAAACACTAACACTTGTTCAGAAAGAAAGAAAGCATGAGCCCCAGATTTTATGTTGTCCTGGAGAGCTTGCAGAGCACCGGGGAAAGGCAGGCAGAGAATTCCCTGCTAGCACCTTCTCTGTGCCTGTTCACATTGCTTGGCAGAATCGCTTTTGTGCAGAAAACAGTAACACTTGTTCAGAAGGAAAGAAAGCACAGAGCCCCGGATTCTATGTTGCCCTGGAGAGCTTGCACAGCACTGGGGAAAGGCAGGCAGAGAATTCCTTGCTAGCACCTTCTCTGTGCCTGGGAAGCAGAAGTGTTCACATTGCTTCGCAGAATCGCTTTTGTGCAGAAAACAGTAACACTTGTTCAGAAGGAAAGAAAGCACAGAGCCCCAGATTTGCTGTTGTCTTGGAGAGCTTGCAGAGCACTGGGGAAAGGCAGGCAGAGAATTCCCTGCTAGCACCTTCTCTGTGCCTGTTCACATTGCTTCGCAGAATCGCTTTTGTGCAGAAAACAGTAACACTTGTTCAGAAAGAAAGAAAGCATGAGCCCCAGATTTTATGTTGTCCTGGAGAGCTTGCAGAGCACCGGGGAAAGGCAGGCAGAGAATTCCCTGCTAGCACCTTCTCTGTGCCTGTTCACATTGCTTCGCAGAATCGCTTTTGTGCAGAAAACAGTAACACTTGTTCAGAAGGAAAGAAAGCACAGAGCCCCGGATTCTATGTTGCCCTGGAGAGCTTGCACAGCACTGGGGAAAGGCAGGCAGAGAATTCCCTGCTAGCGCCTTCTCTGTGCCTGGGAAGCAGAAGTGTTCACATTGCTTTCGCAGAATCGCTTTTGTACAGAAAACACTAACACTTGTTCAGAACGAAAGGAAGCACAGAGCCCCAGATTTTATGTTGTCCTGGAGAGCTTGCAGAGCACTGGGGAAAGGCAGGCAGAGAATTCCCTACTAGCACCTTCTCTGTGCCTGTTCACATTGCTTCGCAGAATCGCTTTTGTGCAGAAAACAGTAACACTTGTTCAGAACGAAAGAAAGCACAGAGCCCCAGATTCTATGTTGTCCTGGAGAGCTTGCAGAGCACTGGGGAAAGGCAGGCAGAGAATTCCTTGCTAGCACCTTCTCTGTGCCTGGGAAGCAGAAGTGTTCACATTGCTTCGCAGAATCGCTTTTGTGCAGAAAACACTAACACTTGTTCAGAATGAAAGAAAGCACAGAGCCCCAGATTTTATGTTGTCCTGGAGAGCTTGCAGAGCACTGGGGAAAGGCAGGCAGAGAATTCCCTGCTAGCACCTTCTCTGTGCCTGTTCACATAGCTTCGCAGAATCGCTTTTGTGCAGAAAACACTAACACTTGTTCAGAACGAAAGAAAGCACAGAGCCCCAGATTCTATGTTGTCCTGGAGAGCTTGCAGAGCACTGGGGAAAGGCAGGCAGAGAATTCCCTGCTAGCACCTTCTCTGTGCCTGGGAAGCAGAAGTGTTCACATTGCTTCGCAGAATCGCTTTTGTGCAGAAAACAGTAACACTTGTTCAGAAGGAAAGAAAGCACAGAGCCCCAGATTTGCTGTTGTCTTGGAGAGCTTGCAGAGCACTGGGGAAAGGCAGGCAGAGAATTCCCTGCTAGCACCTTCTCTGTGCCTGTTCACATTGCTTCGCAGAATCGCTTTTGTGCAGAAAACAGTAACACTTGTTCAGAAAGAAAGAAAGCATGAGCCCCAGATTTTATGTTGTCCTGGAGAGCTTGCAGAGCACCGGGGAAAGGCAGGCAGAGAATTCCCTGCTAGCACCTTCTCTGTGCCTGTTCACATTGCTTCGCAGAATCGCTTTTGTGCAGAAAACAGTAACACTTGTTCAGAACGAAAGAAAGCACAGAGCCCCAGATTCTATGTTGTCCTGGAGAGCTTGCAGAGCACTGGGGAAAGGCAGGCAGAGAATTCCTTGCTAGCACCTTCTCTGTGCCTGGGAAGCAGAAGTGTTCACATTGCTTCGCAGAATCGCTTTTGTGCAGAAAACAGTAACACTTGTTCAGAAGGAAAGAAAGCACAGAGCCCCAGATTTTATGTTGTCCTGGAGAGCTTGCAGAGCACTGGGGAAAGGCAGGCAGAGAATTCCCTGCTAGCACCTTCTCTGTGCCTGTTCACATTGCTTCGCAGAATCGCTTTTGTGCAGAAAACAGTAACACTTGTTCAGAACGAAAGAAAGCACAGAGCCCCAGATTCTATGTTGTCCTGGAGAGCTTGCAGAGCACTGGGGAAAGGCAGGCAGAGAATTCCCTGCTAGCACCTTCTCTGTGCCTGGGAAGCAGAAGTGTTCACATTGCTTCGCAGAATCGCTTTTGTGCAGAAAACAGTAACACTTGTTCAGAAGGAAAGAAAGCACAGAGCCCCAGATTTGCTGTTGTCTTGGAGAGCTTGCAGAGCACTGGGGAAAGGCAGGCAGAGAATTCCCTGCTAGCACCTTCTCTGTGCCTGTTCACATTGCTTCGCAGAATCGCTTTTGTGCAGAAAACACTAACACTTGTTCAGAAAGAAAGAAAGCATGAGCCCCAGATTTTATGTTGTCCTGGAGAGCTTGCAGAGCACCGGGGAAAGGCAGGCAGAGAATTCCCTGCTAGCACCTTCTCTGTGCCTGTTCACATTGCTTGGCAGAATCGCTTTTGTGCAGAAAACAGTAACACTTGTTCAGAAGGAAAGAAAGCATGAGCCCCAGATTTTATGTTGTCCTGGAGAGCTTGCAGAGCACTGGGGAAAGGCAGGCAGAGAATTCCCTGCTAGCACCTTCTCTGTGCCTGTTCACATTGCTTCGCAGAATCGCTTTTGTGCAGAAAACAGTAACACTTGTTCAGAACGAAAGAAAGCACAGAGCCCCAGATTTTATGTTGTCCTGGAGAGCTTGCAGAGCACTGGGGAAAGGCAGGCAGAGAATTCCTTGCTAGCACCTTCTCTGTGCCTGGGAAGCAGAAGTGTTCACATTGCTTCGCAGAATCGCTTTTGTGCAGAAAACAGTAACACTTGTTCAGAACGAAAGAAAGCACAGAGCCCCAGATTTTATGTTGTCCTGGAGAGCTTGCAGAGCACTGGGGAAAGGCAGGCAGAGAATTCCCTGCTAGCACCTTCTCTGTGCCTGTTCACATTGCTTCGCAGAATCGCTTTTGTGCAGAAAACAGTAACACTTGTTCAGAACGAAAGAAAGCACAGAGCCCCAGATTCTATGTTGTCCTGGAGAGCTTGCAGAGCACTGGGGAAAGGCAGGCAGAGAATTCCCTGCTAGCACCTTCTCTGTGCCTGGGAAGCAGAAGTGTTCACATTGCTTCGCAGAATCGCTTTTGTGCAGAAAACAGTAACACTTGTTCAGAAGGAAAGAAAGCACAGAGCCCCAGATTTGCTGTTGTCTTGGAGAGCTTGCAGAGCACTGGGGAAAGGCAGGCAGAGAATTCCCTGCTAGCACCTTCTCTGTGCCTGTTCACATTGCTTCGCAGAATCGCTTTTCTGCAGAAAACAGTAACACTTGTTCAGAAGGAAAGAAAGCACAGAGCCCCGGATTCTATGTTGCCCTGGAGAGCTTGCACAGCACTGGGGAAAGGCAGGCAGAGAATTCCTTGCTAGCACCTTCTCTGTGCCTGGGAAGCAGAAGTGTTCACATTGCTTCGCAGAATCGCTTTTGTGCAGAAAACAGTAACACTTGTTCAGAACGAAAGAAAGCACAGAGCCCCAGATTTTATGTTGTCCTGGAGAGCTTGCAGAGCACTGGGGAAAGGCAGGCAGAGAATTCCTTGCTAGCACCTTCTCTGTGCCTGGGAAGCAGAAGTGTTCACATTGCTTCGCAGAATCGCTTTTGTGCAGAAAACAGTAACACTTGTTCAGAAGGAAAGAAAGCACAGAGCCCCAGATTTTATGTTGTCCTGGAGAGCTTGCAGAGCACTGGGGAAAGGCAGGCAGAGAATTCCCTGCTAGCACCTTCTCTGTGCCTGTTCACATTGCTTCGCAGAATCGCTTTTCTGCAGAAAACAGTAACACTTGTTCAGAACGAAAGAAAGCACAGAGCCCCAGATTTTATGTTGTCCTGGAGAGCTTGCAGAGCACTGGGGAAAGGCAGGCAGAGAATTCCTTGCTAGCACCTTCTCTGTGCCTGTTCACATTGCTTCGCAGAATCGCTTTTGTGCAGAAAACAGTAACACTTGTTCAGAAAGAAAGAAAGCATGAGCCCCAGATTTTATGTTGTCCTGGAGAGCTTGCAGAGCACCGGGGAAAGGCAGGCAGAGAATTCCCTGCTAGCACCTTCTCTGTGCCTGTTCACATTGCTTCGCAAGAATCGCTTTTGTGCAGAAAACAGTAACACTTGTTCAGAACGACAGAAAGCACAGAGCCCCAGATTCTATGTTGTCCTGGAGAGCTTGCAGAGCACTGGGGAAAGGCAGGCAGAGAATTCCCTGCTAGCACCTTCTCTGTGCCTGTTCACATTGCTTCGCAGAATCGCTTTTGTGCAGAAAATAGTAACACTTGTTCAGAAAGAAAGAAAGCATGAGCCCCAGATTTTATGTTGTCCTGGAGAGCTTGCAGAGCACCGGGGAAAGGCAGGCAGAGAATTCCCTGCTAGCACCTTCTCTGTGCCTGTTCACATTGCTTCGCAGAATCACTTTTGTGCAGAAAACAGTAACACTTGTTCAGAACGAAAGAAAGCACAGAGCCCCGGATTCTATGTTGCCCTGGAGAGCTTGCACAGCACTGGGGAAAGGCAGGCAGAGAATTCCTTGCTAGCACCTTCTCTGTGCCTGGGAAGCAGAAGTGTTCACATTGCTTCGCAGAATCGCTTTTGTGCAGAAAACAGTAACACTTGTTCAGAAGGAAAGAAAGCACAGAGCCCCAGATTTTATGTTGTCCTGGAGAGCTTGCAGAGCACTGGGGAAAGGCAGGCAGAGAATTCCCTGCTAGCACCTTCTCTGTGCCTGGGAAGCAGAAGTGTTCACATTGCTTCGCAGAATCGCTTTTGTGCAGAAAACACTAACACTTGTTCAGAACGAAAGAAAGCACAGAGCCCCAGATTTTATGTTGTCCTGGAGAGCTTGCAGAGCACTGGGGAAAGGCAGGCAGAGAATTCCCTGCTAGCACCTTCTCTGTGCCTGTTCACATTGCTTCGCAGAATCGCTTTTGTGCAGAAAACAGTAACACTTGTTCAGAACGAAAGAAAGCACAGAGCCCCAGATTCTATGTTGTCCTGGAGAGCTTGCAGAGCACTGGGGAAAGGCAGGCAGAGAATTCCCTGCTAGCACCTTCTCTGTGCCTGGGAAGCAGAAGTGTTCACATTGCTTCGCAGAATCGCTTTTGTGCAGAAAACAGTAACACTTGTTCAGAAGGAAAGAAAGCACAGAGCCCCAGATTTGCTGTTGTCTTGGAGAGCTTGCAGAGCACTGGGGAAAGGCAGGCAGAGAATTCCCTGCTAGCACCTTCTCTGTGCCTGTTCACATTGCTTCGCAGAATCGCTTTTGTGCAGAAAACACTAACACTTGTTCAGAAAGAAAGAAAGCATGAGCCCCAGATTTTATGTTGTCCTGGAGAGCTTGCAGAGCACCGGGGAAAGGCAGGCAGAGAATTCCCTGCTAGCACCTTCTCTGTGCCTGTTCACATTGCTTGGCAGAATCGCTTTTGTGCAGAAAACAGTAACACTTGTTCAGAAGGAAAGAAAGCACAGAGCCCCGGATTCTATGTTGCCCTGGAGAGCTTGCACAGCACTGGGGAAAGGC
The DNA here is from genome assembly GCF_031877795.1 of Strix aluco. Taxonomy (NCBI): domain Eukaryota; kingdom Metazoa; phylum Chordata; class Aves; order Strigiformes; family Strigidae; genus Strix; species Strix aluco. The sequence goes on from NW_027436553.1 coordinate 461,719, forward strand.
AGGCAGAGAATTCCTTGCTAGCACCTTCTCTGTGCCTGGGAAGCAGAAGTGTTCACATTGCTTCGCAGAATCGCTTTTGTGCAGAAAACAGTAACACTTGTTCAGAACGAAAGAAAGCACAGAGCCCCAGATTCTATGTTGTCCTGGAGAGCTTGCAGAGCACTGGGGAAAGGCAGGCAGAGAATTCCCTGCTAGCACCTTCTCTGTGCCTGTTCACATTGCTTCGCAGAATCGCTTTTGTGCAGAAAACACTAACACTTGTTCAGAAAGAAAGAAAGCATGAGCCCCAGATTTTATGTTGTCCTGGAGAGCTTGCAGAGCACCGGGGAAAGGCAGGCAGAGAATTCCCTGCTAGCACCTTCTCTGTGCCTGTTCACATTGCTTGGCAGAATCGCTTTTGTGCAGAAAACAGTAACACTTGTTCAGAAGGAAAGAAAGCATGAGCCCCAGATTTTATGTTGTCCTGGAGAGCTTGCAGAGCACTGGGGAAAGGCAGGCAGAGAATTCCCTGCTAGCACCTTCTCTGTGCCTGTTCACATTGCTTCGCAGAATCGCTTTTGTGCAGAAAACAGTAACACTTGTTCAGAACGAAAGAAAGCACAGAGCCCCAGATTTTATGTTGTCCTGGAGAGCTTGCAGAGCACTGGGGAAAGGCAGGCAGAGAATTCCTTGCTAGCACCTTCTCTGTGCCTGGGAAGCAGAAGTGTTCACATTGCTTCGCAGAATCGCTTTTGTGCAGAAAACAGTAACACTTGTTCAGAAGGAAAGAAAGCACAGAGCCCCAGATTTTATGTTGTCCTGGAGAGCTTGCAGAGCACTGGGGAAAGGCAGGCAGAGAATTCCCTGCTAGCACCTTCTCTGTGCCTGTTCACATTGCTTCGCAGAATCGCTTTTGTGCAGAAAACAGTAACACTTGTTCAGAACGAAAGAAAGCACAGAGCCCCAGATTCTATGTTGTCCTGGAGAGCTTGCAGAGCACTGGGGAAAGGCAGGCAGAGAATTCCTTGCTAGCACCTTCTCTGTGCCTGGGAAGCAGAAGTGTTCACATTGCTTCGCAGAATCGCTTTTCTGCAGAAAACAGTAACACTTGTTCAGAAGGAAAGAAAGCACAGAGCCCCAGATTTTATGTTGTCCTGGAGAGCTTGCAGAGCACTGGGGAAAGGCAGGCAGAGAATTCCCTGCTAGCACCTTCTCTGTGCCTGTTCACATAGCTTCGCAGAATCGCTTTTGTGCAGAAAACACTAACACTTGTTCAGAACGAAAGAAAGCACAGAGCCCCAGATTCTATGTTGTCCTGGAGAGCTTGCAGAGCACTGGGGAAAGGCAGGCAGAGAATTCCCTGCTAGCACCTTCTCTGTGCCTGGGAAGCAGAAGTGTTCACATTGCTTCGCAGAATCGCTTTTGTGCAGAAAACAGTAACACTTGTTCAGAAGGAAAGAAAGCACAGAGCCCCAGATTTGCTGTTGTCTTGGAGAGCTTGCAGAGCACTGGGGAAAGGCAGGCAGAGAATTCCCTGCTAGCACCTTCTCTGTGCCTGTTCACATTGCTTCGCAGAATCGCTTTTGTGCAGAAAACAGTAACACTTGTTCAGAAAGAAAGAAAGCATGAGCCCCAGATTTTATGTTGTCCTGGAGAGCTTGCAGAGCACCGGGGAAAGGCAGGCAGAGAATTCCCTGCTAGCACCTTCTCTGTGCCTGTTCACATTGCTTCGCAGAATCGCTTTTGTGCAGAAAACAGTAACACTTGTTCAGAACGAAAGAAAGCACAGAGCCCCAGATTCTATGTTGTCCTGGAGAGCTTGCAGAGCACTGGGGAAAGGCAGGCAGAGAATTCCTTGCTAGCACCTTCTCTGTGCCTGGGAAGCAGAAGTGTTCACATTGCTTCGCAGAATCGCTTTTGTGCAGAAAACAGTAACACTTGTTCAGAAGGAAAGAAAGCACAGAGCCCCAGATTTTATGTTGTCCTGGAGAGCTTGCAGAGCACTGGGGAAAGGCAGGCAGAGAATTCCCTGCTAGCACCTTCTCTGTGCCTGTTCACATTGCTTCGCAGAATCGCTTTTGTGCAGAAAACAGTAACACTTGTTCAGAACGAAAGAAAGCACAGAGCCCCAGATTCTATGTTGTCCTGGAGAGCTTGCAGAGCACTGGGGAAAGGCAGGCAGAGAATTCCCTGCTAGCACCTTCTCTGTGCCTGGGAAGCAGAAGTGTTCACATTGCTTCGCAGAATCGCTTTTGTGCAGAAAACAGTAACACTTGTTCAGAAGGAAAGAAAGCACAGAGCCCCAGATTTGCTGTTGTCTTGGAGAGCTTGCAGAGCACTGGGGAAAGGCAGGCAGAGAATTCCCTGCTAGCACCTTCTCTGTGCCTGTTCACATTGCTTCGCAGAATCGCTTTTGTGCAGAAAACATTAACACTTGTTCAGAAAGAAAGAAAGCATGAGCCCCAGATTTTATGTTGTCCTGGAGAGCTTGCAGAGCACCGGGGAAAGGCAGGCAGAGAATTCCCTGCTAGCACCTTCTCTGTGCCTGTTCACATTGCTTGGCAGAATCGCTTTTGTGCAGAAAACAGTAACACTTGTTCAGAAGGAAAGAAAGCATGAGCCCCAGATTTTATGTTGTCCTGGAGAGCTTGCAGAGCACTGGGGAAAGGCAGGCAGAGAATTCCCTGCTAGCACCTTCTCTGTGCCTGTTCACATTGCTTCGCAGAATCGCTTTTGTGCAGAAAACAGTAACACTTGTTCAGAACGAAAGAAAGCACAGAGCCCCAGATTTTATGTTGTCCTGGAGAGCTTGCAGAGCACTGGGGAAAGGCAGGCAGAGAATTCCTTGCTAGCACCTTCTCTGTGCCTGGGAAGCAGAAGTGTTCACATTGCTTCGCAGAATCGCTTTTGTGCAGAAAACAGTAACACTTGTTCAGAAGGAAAGAAAGCACAGAGCCCCAGATTTTATGTTGTCCTGGAGAGCTTGCAGAGCACTGGGGAAAGGCAGGCAGAGAATTCCCTGCTAGCACCTTCTCTGTGCCTGTTCACATTGCTTCGCAGAATCGCTTTTGTGCAGAAAACAGTAACACTTGTTCAGAACGAAAGAAAGCACAGAGCCCCAGATTCTATGTTGTCCTGGAGAGCTTGCAGAGCACTGGGGAAAGGCAGGCAGAGAATTCCCTGCTAGCACCTTCTCTGTGCCTGGGAAGCAGAAGTGTTCACATTGCTTCGCAGAATCGCTTTTGTGCAGAAAACAGTAACACTTGTTCAGAAGGAAAGAAAGCACAGAGCCCCAGATTTGCTGTTGTCTTGGAGAGCTTGCAGAGCACTGGGGAAAGGCAGGCAGAGAATTCCCTGCTAGCACCTTCTCTGTGCCTGTTCACATTGCTTCGCAGAATCGCTTTTCTGCAGAAAACAGTAACACTTGTTCAGAAGGAAAGAAAGCACAGAGCCCCGGATTCTATGTTGCCCTGGAGAGCTTGCACAGCACTGGGGAAAGGCAGGCAGAGAATTCCTTGCTAGCACCTTCTCTGTGCCTGGGAAGCAGAAGTGTTCACATTGCTTCGCAGAATCGCTTTTGTGCAGAAAACAGTAACACTTGTTCAGAACGAAAGAAAGCACAGAGCCCCAGATTTTATGTTGTCCTGGAGAGCTTGCACAGCACTGGGGAAAGGCAGGCAGAGAATTCCTTGCTAGCACCTTCTCTGTGCCTGGGAAGCAGAAGTGTTCACATTGCTTCGCAGAATCGCTTTTGTGCAGAAAACAGTAACACTTGTTCAGAAGGAAAGAAAGCACAGAGCCCCAGATTTTATGTTGTCCTGGAGAGCTTGCAGAGCACTGGGGAAAGGCAGGCAGAGAATTCCCTGCTAGCACCTTCTCTGTGCCTGTTCACATTGCTTCGCAGAATCGCTTTTCTGCAGAAAACAGTAACACTTGTTCAGAACGAAAGAAAGCACAGAGCCCCAGATTTTATGTTGTCCTGGAGAGCTTGCAGAGCACTGGGGAAAGGCAGGCAGAGAATTCCTTGCTAGCACCTTCTCTGTGCCTGTTCACATTGCTTCGCAGAATCGCTTTTGTGCAGAAAACAGTAACACTTGTTCAGAAAGAAAGAAAGCATGAGCCCCAGATTTTATGTTGTCCTGGAGAGCTTGCAGAGCACCGGGGAAAGGCAGGCAGAGAATTCCCTGCTAGCACCTTCTCTGTGCCTGTTCACATTGCTTCGCAAGAATCGCTTTTGTGCAGAAAACAGTAACACTTGTTCAGAACGACAGAAAGCACAGAGCCCCAGATTCTATGTTGTCCTGGAGAGCTTGCAGAGCACTGGGGAAAGGCAGGCAGAGAATTCCCTGCTAGCACCTTCTCTGTGCCTGTTCACATTGCTTCGCAGAATCGCTTTTGTGCAGAAAATAGTAACACTTGTTCAGAAAGAAAGAAAGCATGAGCCCCAGATTTTATGTTGTCCTGGAGAGCTTGCAGAGCACCGGGGAAAGGCAGGCAGAGAATTCCCTGCTAGCACCTTCTCTGTGCCTGTTCACATTGCTTCGCAGAATCACTTTTGTGCAGAAAACAGTAACACTTGTTCAGAACGAAAGAAAGCACAGAGCCCCGGATTCTATGTTGCCCTGGAGAGCTTGCACAGCACTGGGGAAAGGCAGGCAGAGAATTCCTTGCTAGCACCTTCTCTGTGCCTGGGAAGCAGAAGTGTTCACATTGCTTCGCAGAATCGCTTTTGTGCAGAAAACAGTAACACTTGTTCAGAAGGAAAGAAAGCACAGAGCCCCAGATTTTATGTTGTCCTGGAGAGCTTGCAGAGCACTGGGGAAAGGCAGGCAGAGAATTCCCTGCTAGCACCTTCTCTGTGCCTGGGAAGCAGAAGTGTTCACATTGCTTCGCAGAATCGCTTTTGTGCAGAAAACACTAACACTTGTTCAGAACGAAAGAAAGCACAGAGCCCCAGATTTTATGTTGTCCTGGAGAGCTTGCAGAGCACTGGGGAAAGGCAGGCAGAGAATTCCCTGCTAGCACCTTCTCTGTGCCTGTTCACATTGCTTCGCAGAATCGCTTTTGTGCAGAAAACAGTAACACTTGTTCAGAACGAAAGAAAGCACAGAGCCCCAGATTCTATGTTGTCCTGGAGAGCTTGCAGAGCACTGGGGAAAGGCAGGCAGAGAATTCCCTGCTAGCACCTTCTCTGTGCCTGGGAAGCAGAAGTGTTCACATTGCTTCGCAGAATCGCTTTTGTGCAGAAAACAGTAACACTTGTTCAGAAGGAAAGAAAGCACAGAGCCCCAGATTTGCTGTTGTCTTGGAGAGCTTGCAGAGCACTGGGGAAAGGCAGGCAGAGAATTCCCTGCTAGCACCTTCTCTGTGCCTGTTCACATTGCTTCGCAGAATCGCTTTTGTGCAGAAAACACTAACACTTGTTCAGAAAGAAAGAAAGCATGAGCCCCAGATTTTATGTTGTCCTGGAGAGCTTGCAGAGCACCGGGGAAAGGCAGGCAGAGAATTCCCTGCTAGCACCTTCTCTGTGCCTGTTCACATTGCTTGGCAGAATCGCTTTTGTGCAGAAAACAGTAACACTTGTTCAGAAGGAAAGAAAGCATGAGCCCCAGATTTTATGTTGTCCTGGAGAGCTTGCAGAGCACTGGGGAAAGGCAGGCAGAGAATTCCCTGCTAGCACCTTCTCTGTGCCTGTTCACATTGCTTCGCAGAATCGCTTTTGTGCAGAAAACAGTAACACTTGTTCAGAACGAAAGAAAGCACAGAGCCCCAGATTTTATGTTGTCCTGGAGAGCTTGCAGAGCACTGGGGAAAGGCAGGCAGAGAATTCCTTGCTAGCACCTTCTCTGTGCCTGGGAAGCAGAAGTGTTCACATTGCTTCGCAGAATCGCTTTTGTGCAGAAAACAGTAACACTTGTTCAGAAGGAAAGAAAGCACAGAGCCCCAGAATCTATGTTGTCCTGGAGAGCTTGCAGAGCACTGGGGAAAGGCAGGCAGAGAATTCCCTGCTAGCACCTTCTCTGTGCCTGTTCACATTGCTTCGCAGAATCGCTTTTGTGCAGAAAACAGTAACACTTGTTCAGAACGAAAGAAAGCACAGAGCCCCAGATTCTATGTTGTCCTGGAGAGCTTGCAGAGCACTGGGGAAAGGCAGGCAGAGAATTCCCTGCTAGCACCTTCTCTGTGCCTGGGAAGCAGAAGTGTTCACATTGCTTCGCAGAATCGCTTTTGTGCAGAAAACAGTAACACTTGTTCAGAAGGAAAGAAAGCACAGAGCCCCAGATTTGCTGTTGTCTTGGAGAGCTTGCAGAGCACTGGGGAACGGCAGGCAGAGAATTCCCTGCTAGCACCTTCTCTGTGCCTGTTCACATTGCTTCGCAGAATCGCTTTTCTGCAGAAAACAGTAACACTTGTTCAGAAGGAAAGAAAGCACAGAGCCCCGGATTCTATGTTGCCCTGGAGAGCTTGCACAGCACTGGGGAAAGGCAGGCAGAGAATTCCTTGCTAGCACCTTCTCTGTGCCTGGGAAGCAGAAGTGTTCACATTGCTTCGCAGAATCGCTTTTGTGCAGAAAACAGTAACACTTGTTCAGAACGAAAGAAAGCACAGAGCCCCAGATTCTATGTTGTCCTGGAGAGCTTGCAGAGCACTGGGGAAAGGCAGGCAGAGAATTCCCTGCTAGCACCTTCTCTGTGCCTGGGAAGCAGAAGTGTTCACATTGCTTCGCAGAATCGCTTTTGTGCAGAAAACAGTAACACTTGTTCAGAAGGAAAGAAAGCACAGAGCCCCAGATTTGCTGTTGTCTTGGAGAGCTTGCAGAGCACTGGGGAAAGGCAGGCAGAGAATTCCCTGCTAGCACCTTCTCTGTGCCTGTTCACATTGCTTCGCAGAATCGCTTTTCTGCAGAAAACAGTAACACTTGTTCAGAAGGAAAGAAAGCACAGAGCCCCGGATTCTATGTTGCCCTGGAGAGCTTGCACAGCACTGGGGAAAGGCAGGCAGAGAATTCCTTGCTAGCACCTTCTCTGTGCCTGGGAAGCAGAAGTGTTCACATTGCTTCGCAGAATCGCTTTTGTGCAGAAAACAGTAACACTTGTTCAGAACGAAAGAAAGCACAGAGCCCCAGATTTTATGTTGTCCTGGAGAGCTTGCACAGCACTGGGGAAAGGCAGGCAGAGAATTCCTTGCTAGCACCTTCTCTGTGCCTGGGAAGCAGAAGTGTTCACATTGCTTCGCAGAATCGCTTTTGTGCAGAAAACAGTAACACTTGTTCAGAAGGAAAGAAAGCACAGAGCCCCAGATTTTATGTTGTCCTGGAGAGCTTGCAGAGCACTGGGGAAAGGCAGGCAGAGAATTCCCTGCTAGCACCTTCTCTGTGCCTGTTCACATTGCTTCGCAGAATCGCTTTTCTGCAGAAAACAGTAACACTTGTTCAGAACGAAAGAAAGCACAGAGCCCCAGATTTTATGTTGTCCTGGAGAGCTTGCAGAGCACTGGGGAAAGGCAGGCAGAGAATTCCTTGCTAGCACCTTCTCTGTGCCTGTTCACATTGCTTCGCAGAATCGCTTTTGTGCAGAAAACAGTAACACTTGTTCAGAAAGAAAGAAAGCATGAGCCCCAGATTTTATGTTGTCCTGGAGAGCTTGCAGAGCACCGGGGAAAGGCAGGCAGAGAATTCCCTGCTAGCACCTTCTCTGTGCCTGTTCACATTGCTTCGCAAGAATCGCTTTTGTGCAGAAAACAGTAACACTTGTTCAGAACGACAGAAAGCACAGAGCCCCAGATTCTATGTTGTCCTGGAGAGCTTGCAGAGCACTGGGGAAAGGCAGGCAGAGAATTCCCTGCTAGCACCTTCTCTGTGCCTGTTCACATTGCTTCGCAGAATCGCTTTTGTGCAGAAAATAGTAACACTTGTTCAGAAAGAAAGAAAGCATGAGCCCCAGATTTTATGTTGTCCTGGAGAGCTTGCAGAGCACCGGGGAAAGGCAGGCAGAGAATTCCCTGCTAGCACCTTCTCTGTGCCTGTTCACATTGCTTCGCAGAATCACTTTTGTGCAGAAAACAGTAACACTTGTTCAGAACGAAAGAAAGCACAGAGCCCCGGATTCTATGTTGCCCTGGAGAGCTTGCACAGCACTGGGGAAAGGCAGGCAGAGAATTCCTTGCTAGCACCTTCTCTGTGCCTGGGAAGCAGAAGTGTTCACATTGCTTCGCAGAATCGCTTTTGTGCAGAAAACAGTAACACTTGTTCAGAAGGAAAGAAAGCACAGAGCCCCAGATTTTATGTTGTCCTGGAGAGCTTGCAGAGCACTGGGGAAAGGCAGGCAGAGAATTCCCTGCTAGCACCTTCTCTGTGCCTGGGAAGCAGAAGTGTTCACATTGCTTCGCAGAATCGCTTTTGTGCAGAAAACACTAACACTTGTTCAGAACGAAAGAAAGCACAGAGCCCCAGATTTTATGTTGTCCTGGAGAGCTTGCAGAGCACTGGGGAAAGGCAGGCAGAGAATTCCCTGCTAGCACCTTCTCTGTGCCTGTTCACATTGCTTCGCAGAATCGCTTTTGTGCAGAAAACAGTAACACTTGTTCAGAACGAAAGAAAGCACAGAGCCCCAGATTCTATGTTGTCCTGGAGAGCTTGCAGAGCACTGGGGAAAGGCAGGCAGAGAATTCCCTGCTAGCACCTTCTCTGTGCCTGGGAAGCAGAAGTGTTCACATTGCTTCGCAGAATCGCTTTTGTGCAGAAAACAGTAACACTTGTTCAGAAGGAAAGAAAGCACAGAGCCCCAGATTTGCTGTTGTCTTGGAGAGCTTGCAGAGCACTGGGGAAAGGCAGGCAGAGAATTCCCTGCTAGCACCTTCTCTGTGCCTGTTCACATTGCTTCGCAGAATCGCTTTTGTGCAGAAAACACTAACACTTGTTCAGAAAGAAAGAAAGCATGAGCCCCAGATTTTATGTTGTCCTGGAGAGCTTGCAGAGCACCGGGGAAAGGCAGGCAGAGAATTCCCTGCTAGCACCTTCTCTGTGCCTGTTCACATTGCTTGGCAGAATCGCTTTTGTGCAGAAAACAGTAACACTTGTTCAGAAGGAAAGAAAGCATGAGCCCCAGATTTTATGTTGTCCTGGAGAGCTTGCAGAGCACTGGGGAAAGGCAGGCAGAGAATTCCCTGCTAGCACCTTCTCTGTGCCTGTTCACATTGCTTCGCAGAATCGCTTTTGTGCAGAAAACAGTAACACTTGTTCAGAACGAAAGAAAGCACAGAGCCCCAGATTTTATGTTGTCCTGGAGAGCTTGCAGAGCACTGGGGAAAGGCAGGCAGAGAATTCCTTGCTAGCACCTTCTCTGTGCCTGGGAAGCAGAAGTGTTCACATTGCTTCGCAGAATCGCTTTTGTGCAGAAAACAGTAACACTTGTTCAGAAGGAAAGAAAGCACAGAGCCCCAGAATCTATGTTGTCCTGGAGAGCTTGCAGAGCACTGGGGAAAGGCAGGCAGAGAATTCCCTGCTAGCACCTTCTCTGTGCCTGTTCACATTGCTTCGCAGAATCGCTTTTGTGCAGAAAACAGTAACACTTGTTCAGAACGAAAGAAAGCACAGAGCCCCAGATTCTATGTTGTCCTGGAGAGCTTGCAGAGCACTGGGGAAAGGCAGGCAGAGAATTCCCTGCTAGCACCTTCTCTGTGCCTGGGAAGCAGAAGTGTTCACATTGCTTCGCAGAATCGCTTTTGTGCAGAAAACAGTAACACTTGTTCAGAAGGAAAGAAAGCACAGAGCCCCAGATTTGCTGTTGTCTTGGAGAGCTTGCAGAGCACTGGGGAACGGCAGGCAGAGAATTCCCTGCTAGCACCTTCTCTGTGCCTGTTCACATTGCTTCGCAGAATCGCTTTTCTGCAGAAAACAGTAACACTTGTTCAGAAGGAAAGAAAGCACAGAGCCCCGGATTCTATGTTGCCCTGGAGAGCTTGCACAGCACTGGGGAAAGGCAGGCAGAGAATTCCTTGCTAGCACCTTCTCTGTGCCTGGGAAGCAGAAGTGTTCACATTGCTTCGCAGAATCGCTTTTGTGCAGAAAACAGTAACACTTGTTCAGAACGAAAGAAAGCACAGAGCCCCAGATTTTATGTTGTCCTGGAGAGCTTGCAGAGCACTGGGGAAAGGCAGGCAGAGAATTCCTTGCTAGCACCTTCTCTGTGCCTGGGAAGCAGAAGTGTTCACATTGCTTCGCAGAATCGCTTTTGTGCAGAAAACAGTAACACTTGTTCAGAAGGAAAGAAAGCACAGAGCCCCAGATTTTATGTTGTCCTGGAGAGCTTGCAGAGCACTGGGGAAAGGCAGGCAGAGAATTCCCTGCTAGCACCTTCTCTGTGCCTGTTCACATTGCTTCGCAGAATCGCTTTTCTGCAGAAAACAGTAACACTTGTTCAGAACGAAAGAAAGCACAGAGCCCCAGATTTTATGTGTCCTGGAGAGCTTGCAGAGCACTGGGGAAAGGCAGGCAGAGAATTCCTTGCTAGCACCTTCTCTGTGCCTGTTCACATTGCTTCGCAGAATCGCTTTTGTGCAGAAAACAGTAACACTTGTTCAGAAAGAAAGAAAGCATGAGCCCCAGATTTTATGTTGTCCTGGAGAGCTTGCAGAGCACCGGGGAAAGGCAGGCAGAGAATTCCCTGCTAGCACCTTCTCTGTGCCTGTTCACATTGCTTCGCAAGAATCGCTTTTGTGCAGAAAACAGTAACACTTGTTCAGAACGACAGAAAGCACAGAGCCCCAGATTCTATGTTGTCCTGGAGAGCTTGCAGAGCACTGGGGAAAGGCAGGCAGAGAATTCCCTGCTAGCACCTTCTCTGTGCCTGTTCACATTGCTTCGCAGAATCGCTTTTGTGCAGAAAATAGTAACACTTGTTCAGAAAGAAAGAAAGCATGAGCCCCAGATTTTATGTTGTCCTGGAGAGCTTGCAGAGCACCGGGGAAAGGCAGGCAGAGAATTCCCTGCTAGCACCTTCTCTGTGCCTGTTCACATTGCTTCGCAGAATCACTTTTGTGCAGAAAACAGTAACACTTGTTCAGAACGAAAGAAAGCACAGAGCCCCGGATTCTATGTTGCCCTGGAGAGCTTGCACAGCACTGGGGAAAGGCAGGCAGAGAATTCCTTGCTAGCACCTTCTCTGTGCCTGGGAAGCAGAAGTGTTCACATTGCTTCGCAGAATCGCTTTTGTGCAGAAAACAGTAACACTTGTTCAGAAGGAAAGAAAGCACAGAGCCCCAGATTTTATGTTGTCCTGGAGAGCTTGCAGAGCACTGGGGAAAGGCAGGCAGAGAATTCCCTGCTAGCACCTTCTCTGTGCCTGGGAAGCAGAAGTGTTCACATTGCTTCGCAGAATCGCTTTTGTGCAGAAAACACTAACACTTGTTCAGAACGAAAGAAAGCACAGAGCCCCAGATTTTATGTTGTCCTGGAGAGCTTGCAGAGCACTGGGGAAAGGCAGGCAGAGAATTCCCTGCTAGCACCTTCTCTGTGCCTGTTCACATTGCTTCGCAGAATCGCTTTTGTGCAGAAAACAGTAACACTTGTTCAGAACGAAAGAAAGCACAGAGCCCCAGATTCTATGTTGTCCTGGAGAGCTTGCAGAGCACTGGGGAAAGGCAGGCAGAGAATTCCCTGCTAGCACCTTCTCTGTGCCTGGGAAGCAGAAGTGTTCACATTGCTTCGCAGAATCGCTTTTGTGCAGAAAACAGTAACACTTGTTCAGAAGGAAAGAAAGCACAGAGCCCCAGATTTGCTGTTGTCTTGGAGAGCTTGCAGAGCACTGGGGAAAGGCAGGCAGAGAATTCCCTGCTAGCACCTTCTCTGTGCCTGTTCACATTGCTTCGCAGAATCGCTTTTGTGCAGAAAACACTAACACTTGTTCAGAAAGAAAGAAAGCATGAGCCCCAGATTTTATGTTGTCCTGGAGAGCTTGCAGAGCACCGGGGAAAGGCAGGCAGAGAATTCCCTGCTAGCACCTTCTCTGTGCCTGTTCACATTGCTTGGCAGAATCGCTTTTGTGCAGAAAACAGTAACACTTGTTCAGAAGGAAAGAAAGCATGAGCCCCAGATTTTATGTTGTCCTGGAGAGCTTGCAGAGCACTGGGGAAAGGCAGGCAGAGAATTCCCTGCTAGCACCTTCTCTGTGCCTGTTCACATTGCTTCGCAGAATCGCTTTTGTGCAGAAAACAGTAACACTTGTTCAGAACGAAAGAAAGCACAGAGCCCCAGATTTTATGTTGTCCTGGAGAGCTTGCAGAGCACTGGGGAAAGGCAGGCAGAGAATTCCTTGCTAGCACCTTCTCTGTGCCTGGGAAGCAGAAGTGTTCACATTGCTTCGCAGAATCGCTTTTGTGCAGAAAACAGTAACACTTGTTCAGAAGGAAAGAAAGCACAGAGCCCCAGAATCTATGTTGTCCTGGAGAGCTTGCAGAGCACTGGGGAAAGGCAGGCAGAGAATTCCCTGCTAGCACCTTCTCTGTGCCTGTTCACATTGCTTCGCAGAATCGCTTTTGTGCAGAAAACAGTAACACTTGTTCAGAACGAAAGAAAGCACAGAGCCCCAGATTCTATGTTGTCCTGGAGAGCTTGCAGAGCACTGGGGAAAGGCAGGCAGAGAATTCCCTGCTAGCACCTTCTCTGTGCCTGGGAAGCAGAAGTGTTCACATTGCTTCGCAGAATCGCTTTTGTGCAGAAAACAGTAACACTTGTTCAGAAGGAAAGAAAGCACAGAGCCCCAGATTTGCTGTTGTCTTGGAGAGCTTGCAGAGCACTGGGGAACGGCAGGCAGAGAATTCCCTGCTAGCACCTTCTCTGTGCCTGTTCACATTGCTTCGCAGAATCGCTTTTCTGCAGAAAACAGTAACACTTGTTCAGAAGGAAAGAAAGCACAGAGCCCCGGATTCTATGTTGCCCTGGAGAGCTTGCACAGCACTGGGGAAAGGCAGGCAGAGAATTCCTTGCTAGCACCTTCTCTGTGCCTGGGAAGCAGAAGTGTTCACATTGCTTCGCAGAATCGCTTTTGTGCAGAAAACAGTAACACTTGTTCAGAACGAAAGAAAGCACAGAGCCCCAGATTTTATGTTGTCCTGGAGAGCTTGCAGAGCACTGGGGAAAGGCAGGCAGAGAATTCCTTGCTAGCACCTTCTCTGTGCCTGGGAAGCAGAAGTGTTCACATTGCTTCGCAGAATCGCTTTTGTGCAGAAAACAGTAACACTTGTTCAGAAGGAAAGAAAGCACAGAGCCCCAGATTTTATGTTGTCCTGGAGAGCTTGCAGAGCACTGGGGAAAGGCAGGCAGAGAATTCCCTGCTAGCACCTTCTCTGTGCCTGTTCACATTGCTTCGCAGAATCGCTTTTCTGCAGAAAACAGTAACACTTGTTCAGAACGAAAGAAAGCACAGAGCCCCAGATTTTATGTTGTCCTGGAGAGCTTGCAGAGCACTGGGGAAAGGCAGGCAGAGAATTCCTTGCTAGCACCTTCTCTGTGCCTGTTCACATTGCTTCGCAGAATCGCTTTTGTGCAGAAAACAGTAACACTTGTTCAGAAAGAAAGAAAGCATGAGCCCCAGATTTTATGTTGTCCTGGAGAGCTTGCAGAGCACCGGGGAAAGGCAGGCAGAGAATTCCCTGCTAGCACCTTCTCTGTGCCTGTTCACATTGCTTCGCAAGAATCGCTTTTGTGCAGAAAACAGTAACACTTGTTCAGAACGACAGAAAGCACAGAGCCCCAGATTCTATGTTGTCCTGGAGAGCTTGCAGAGCACTGGGGAAAGGCAGGCAGAGAATTCCCTGCTAGCACCTTCTCTGTGCCTGTTCACATTGCTTCGCAGAATCGCTTTTGTGCAGAAAATAGTAACACTTGTTCAGAAAGAAAGAAAGCATGAGCCCCAGATTTTATGTTGTCCTGGAGAGCTTGCAGAGCACCGGGGAAAGGCAGGCAGAGAATTCCCTGCTAGCACCTTCTCTGTGCCTGTTCACATTGCTTCGCAGAATCACTTTTGTGCAGAAAACAGTAACACTTGTTCAGAACGAAAGAAAGCACAGAGCCCCGGATTCTATGTTGCCCTGGAGAGCTTGCACAGCACTGGGGAAAGGCAGGCAGAGAATTCCTTGCTAGCACCTTCTCTGTGCCTGGGAAGCAGAAGTGTTCACATTGCTTCGCAGAATCGCTTTTGTGCAGAAAACAGTAACACTTGTTCAGAAGGAAAGAAAGCACAGAGCCCCAGATTTTATGTTGTCCTGGAGAGCTTGCAGAGCACTGGGGAAAGGCAGGCAGAGAATTCCCTGCTAGCACCTTCTCTGTGCCTGGGAAGCAGAAGTGTTCACATTGCTTCGCAGAATCGCTTTTGTGCAGAAAACACTAACACTTGTTCAGAACGAAAGAAAGCACAGAGCCCCAGATTTTATGTTGTCCTGGAGAGCTTGCAGAGCACTGGGGAAAGGCAGGCAGAGAATTCCCTGCTAGCACCTTCTCTGTGCCTGTTCACATTGCTTCGCAGAATCGCTTTTGTGCAGAAAACAGTAACACTTGTTCAGAACGAAAGAAAGCACAGAGCCCCAGATTCTATGTTGTCCTGGAGAGCTTGCAGAGCACTGGGGAAAGGCAGGCAGAGAATTCCCTGCTAGCACCTTCTCTGTGCCTGGGAAGCAGAAGTGTTCACATTGCTTCGCAGAATCGCTTTTGTGCAGAAAACAGTAACACTTGTTCAGAAGGAAAGAAAGCACAGAGCCCCAGATTTGCTGTTGTCTTGGAGAGCTTGCAGAGCACTGGGGAAAGGCAGGCAGAGAATTCCCTGCTAGCACCTTCTCTGTGCCTGTTCACATTGCTTCGCAGAATCGCTTTTGTGCAGAAAACACTAACACTTGTTCAGAAAGAAAGAAAGCATGAGCCCCAGATTTTATGTTGTCCTGGAGAGCTTGCAGAGCACCGGGGAAAGGCAGGCAGAGAATTCCCTGCTAGCACCTTCTCTGTGCCTGTTCACATTGCTTGGCAGAATCGCTTTTGTGCAGAAAACAGTAACACTTGTTCAGAAGGAAAGAAAGCATGAGCCCCAGATTTTATGTTGTCCTGGAGAGCTTGCAGAGCACTGGGGAAAGGCAGGCAGAGAATTCCCTGCTAGCACCTTCTCTGTGCCTGTTCACATTGCTTCGCAGAATCGCTTTTGTGCAGAAAACAGTAACACTTGTTCAGAACGAAAGAAAGCACAGAGCCCCAGATTTTATGTTGTCCTGGAGAGCTTGCAGAGCACTGGGGAAAGGCAGGCAGAGAATTCCTTGCTAGCACCTTCTCTGTGCCTGGGAAGCAGAAGTGTTCACATTGCTTCGCAGAATCGCTTTTGTGCAGAAAACAGTAACACTTGTTCAGAAGGAAAGAAAGCACAGAGCCCCAGATTTTATGTTGTCCTGGAGAGCTTGCAGAGCACTGGGGAAAGGCAGGCAGAGAATTCCCTGCTAGCACCTTCTCTGTGCCTGTTCACATTGCTTCGCAGAATCGCTTTTGTGCAGAAAACAGTAACACTTGTTCAGAACGAAAGAAAGCACAGAGCCCCAGATTCTATGTTGTCCTGGAGAGCTTGCAGAGCACTGGGGAAAGGCAGGCAGAGAATTCCCTGCTAGCACCTTCTCTGTGCCTGGGAAGCAGAAGTGTTCACATTGCTTCGCAGAATCGCTTTTGTGCAGAAAACAGTAACACTTGTTCAGAAGGAAAGAAAGCACAGAGCCCCAGATTTGCTGTTGTCTTGGAGAGCTTGCAGAGCACTGGGGAAAGGCAGGCAGAGAATTCCCTGCTAGCACCTTCTCTGTGCCTGTTCACATTGCTTCGCAGAATCGCTTTTCTGCAGAAAACAGTAACACTTGTTCAGAAGGAAAGAAAGCACAGAGCCCCGGATTCTATGTTGCCCTGGAGAGCTTGCACAGCACTGGGGAAAGGCAGGCAGAGAATTCCTTGCTAGCACCTTCTCTGTGCCTGGGAAGCAGAAGTGTTCACATTGCTTCGCAGAATCGCTTTTGTGCAGAAAACAGTAACACTTGTTCAGAACGAAAGAAAGCACAGAGCCCCAGATTTTATGTTGTCCTGGAGAGCTTGCAGAGCACTGGGGAAAGGCAGGCAGAGAATTCCTTGCTAGCACCTTCTCTGTGCCTGGGAAGCAGAAGTGTTCACATTGCTTCGCAGAATCGCTTTTGTGCAGAAAACAGTAACACTTGTTCAGAAGGAAAGAAAGCACAGAGCCCCAGATTTTATGTTGTCCTGGAGAGCTTGCAGAGCACTGGGGAAAGGCAGGCAGAGAATTCCCTGCTAGCACCTTCTCTGTGCCTGTTCACATTGCTTCGCAGAATCGCTTTTCTGCAGAAAACAGTAACACTTGTTCAGAACGAAAGAAAGCACAGAGCCCCAGATTTTATGTTGTCCTGGAGAGCTTGCAGAGCACTGGGGAAAGGCAGGCAGAGAATTTCTTGCTAGCACCTTCTCTGTGCCTGTTCACATTGCTTCGCAGAATCGCTTTTGTGCAGAAAACAGTAACACTTGTTCAGAAAGAAAGAAAGCATGAGCCCCAGATTTTATGTTGTCCTGGAGAGCTTGCAGAGCACCGGGGAAAGGCAGGCAGAGAATTCCCTGCTAGCACCTTCTCTGTGCCTGTTCACATTGCTTCGCAAGAATCGCTTTTGTGCAGAAAACAGTAACACTTGTTCAGAACGACAGAAAGCACAGAGCCCCAGATTCTATGTTGTCCTGGAGAGCTTGCAGAGCACTGGGGAAAGGCAGGCAGAGAATTCCCTGCTAGCACCTTCTCTGTGCCTGTTCACATTGCTTCGCAGAATCGCTTTTGTGCAGAAAATAGTAACACTTGTTCAGAAAGAAAGAAAGCATGAGCCCCAGATTTTATGTTGTCCTGGAGAGCTTGCAGAGCACCGGGGAAAGGCAGGCAGAGAATTCCCTGCTAGCACCTTCTCTGTGCCTGTTCACATTGCTTCGCAGAATCACTTTTGTGCAGAAAACAGTAACACTTGTTCAGAACGAAAGAAAGCACAGAGCCCCGGATTCTATGTTGCCCTGGAGAGCTTGCACAGCACTGGGGAAAGGCAGGCAGAGAATTCCTTGCTAGCACCTTCTCTGTGCCTGGGAAGCAGAAGTGTTCACATTGCTTGGCAGAATCGCTTTTGTGCAGAAAACAGTAACACTTGTTCAGAAGGAAAGAAAGCACAGAGCCCCAGATTTTATGTTGTCCTGGAGAGCTTGCAGAGCACTGGGGAAAGGCAGGCAGAGAATTCCCTGCTAGCACCTTCTCTGTGCCTGGGAAGCAGAAGTGTTCACATTGCTTCGCAGAATCGCTTTTGTGCAGAAAACACTAACACTTGTTCAGAACGAAAGAAAGCACAGAGCCCCAGATTTTATGTTGTCCTGGAGAGCTTGCAGAGCACTGGGGAAAGGCAGGCAGAGAATTCCCTGCTAGCACCTTCTCTGTGCCTGTTCACATTGCTTCGCAGAATCGCTTTTGTGCAGAAAACACTAACACTTGTTCAGAACGAAAGAAAGCACAGAGCCCCAGATTCTATGTTGTCCTGGAGAGCTTGCAGAGCACTGGGGAAAGGCAGGCAGAGAATTCCCTGCTAGCACCTTCTCTGTGCCTGGGAAGCAGAAGTGTTCACATTGCTTCGCAGAATCGCTTTTGTGCAGAAAACAGTAACACTTGTTCAGAAGGAAAGAAAGCACAGAGCCCCAGATTTGCTGTTGTCTTGGAGAGCTTGCAGAGCACTGGGGAAAGGCAGGCAGAGAATTCCCTGCTAGCACCTTCTCTGTGCCTGTTCACATTGCTTCGCAGAATCGCTTTTGTGCAGAAAACACTAACACTTGTTCAGAAAGAAAGAAAGCATGAGCCCCAGATTTTATGTTGTCCTGGAGAGCTTGCAGAGCACCGGGGAAAGGCAGGCAGAGAATTCCCTGCTAGCACCTTCTCTGTGCCTGTTCACATTGCTTGGCAGAATCGCTTTTGTGCAGAAAAGAGTAACACTTGTTCAGAAGGAAAGAAAGCATGAGCCCCAGATTTTATGTTGTCCTGGAGAGCTTGCAGAGCACTGGGGAAAGGCAGGCAGAGAATTCCCTGCTAGCACCTTCTCTGTGCCTGTTCACATTGCTTCGCAGAATCGCTTTTGTGCAGAAAGCAGTAACACTTGTTCAGAACGAAAGAAAGCACAGAGCCCCAGATTTTATGTTGTCCTGGAGAGCTTGCAGAGCACTGGGGAAAGGCAGGCAGAGAATTCCTTGCTAGCACCTTCTCTGTGCCTGGGAAGCAGAAGTGTTCACATTGCTTCGCAGAATCGCTTTTGTGCAGAAAACAGTAACACTTGTTCAGAAGGAAAGAAAGCACAGAGCCCCAGATTTTATGTTGTCCTGGAGAGCTTGCAGAGCACTGGGGAATGGCAGGCAGAGAATTCCCTGCTAGCACCTTCTCTGTGCCTGTTCACATTGCTTCGCAGAATCGCTTTTGTGCAGAAAACACTAACACTTGTTCAGAACGAAAGAAAGCACAGAGCCCCAGATTCTATGTTGTCCTGGAGAGCTTGCAGAGCACTGGGGAAAGGCAGGCAGAGAATTCCCTGCTAGCACCTTCTCTGTGCCTGGGAAGCAGAAGTGTTCACATTGCTTCGCAGAATCGCTTTTGTGCAGAAAACACTAACACTTGTTCAGAAAGAAAGAAAGCATGAGCCCCAGATTTTATGTTGTCTTGGAGAGCTTGCAGAGCACTGGGGAAAGGCAGGCAGAGAATTCCCTGCTAGCACCTTCTCTGTGCCTGTTCACATTGCTTCGCAGAATCGCTTTTCTGCAGAAAACAGTAACACTTGTTCAGAAGGAAAGAAAGCACAGAGCCCCGGATTCTATGTTGCCCTGGAGAGCTTGCACAGCACTGGGGAAAGGCAGGCAGAGAATTCCTTGCTAGCACCTTCTCTGTGCCTGGGAAGCAGAAGTGTTCACATTGCTTCGCAGAATCGCTTTTGTGCAGAAAACAGTAACACTTGTTCAGAACGAAAGAAAGCACAGAGCCCCAGATTTTATGTTGTCCTGGAGAGCTTGCAGAGCACTGGGGAAAGGCAGGCAGAGAATTCCTTGCTAGCACCTTCTCTGTGCCTGGGAAGCAGAAGTGTTCACATTGCTTCGCAGAATCGCTTTTGTGCAGAAAACAGTAACACTTGTTCAGAAGGAAAGAAAGCACAGAGCCCCAGATTTTATGTTGTCCTGGAGAGCTTGCAGAGCACTGGGGAAAGGCAGGCAGAGAATTCCCTGCTAGCACCTTCTCTGTGCCTGTTCACATTGCTTCGCAGAATCGCTTTTGTGCAGAAAACAGTAACACTTGTTCAGAAGGAAAGAAAGCACAGAGCCCCAGATTTTATGTTGTCCTGGAGAGCTTGCAGAGCACTGGGGAAAGGCAGGCAGAGAATTCCTTGCTAGCACCTTCTCTGTGCCTGTTCACATTGCTTCGCAGAATCGCTTTTGTGCAGAAAACAGTAACACTTGTTCAGAAAGAAAGAAAGCATGAGCCCCAGATTTTATGTTGTCCTGGAGAGCTTGCAGAGCACCGGGGAAAGGCAGGCAGAGAATTCCCTGCTAGCACCTTCTCTGTGCCTGTTCACATTGCTTCGCAAGAATCGCTTTTGTGCAGAAAACAGTAACACTTGTTCAGAACGACAGAAAGCACAGAGCCCCAGATTCTATGTTGTCCTGGAGAGCTTGCAGAGCACTGGGGAAAGGCAGGCAGAGAATTCCCTGCTAGCACCTTCTCTGTGCCTGTTCACATTGCTTCGCAGAATCGCTTTTGTGCAGAAAATAGTAACACTTGTTCAGAAAGAAAGAAAGCATGAGCCCCAGATTTTATGTTGTCCTGGAGAGCTTGCAGAGCACCGGGGAAAGGCAGGCAGAGAATTCCCTGCTAGCACCTTCTCTGTGCCTGTTCACATTGCTTCGCAGAATCACTTTTGTGCAGAAAACAGTAACACTTGTTCAGAACGAAAGAAAGCACAGAGCCCCGGATTCTATGTTGCCCTGGAGAGCTTGCACAGCACTGGGGAAAGGCAGGCAGAGAATTCCTTGCTAGCACCTTCTCTGTGCCTGGGAAGCAGAAGTGTTCACATTGCTTCGCAGAATCGCTTTTGTGCAGAAAACAGTAACACTTGTTCAGAAGGAAAGAAAGCACAGAGCCCCAGATTTTATGTTGTCCTGGAGAGCTTGCAGAGCACTGGGGAAAGGCAGGCAGAGAATTCCCTGCTAGCACCTTCTCTGTGCCTGGGAAGCAGAAGTGTTCACATTGCTTCGCAGAATCGCTTTTGTGCAGAAAACACTAACACTTGTTCAGAACGAAAGAAAGCACAGAGCCCCAGATTTGATGTTGTCCTGGAGAGCTTGCAGAGCACTGGGGAAAGGCAGGCAGAGAATTCCCTGCTAGCACCTTCTCTGTGCCTGTTCACATTGCTTCGCAGAATCGCTTTTGTGCAGAAAACAGTAACACTTGTTCAGAACGAAAGAAAGCACAGAGCCCCAGATTCTATGTTGTCCTGGAGAGCTTGCAGAGCACTGGGGAAAGGCAGGCAGAGAATTCCCTGCTAGCACCTTCTCTGTGCCTGTTCACATTGCTTCGCAGAATCGCTTTTGTGCAGAAAACAGTAACACTTGTTCAGAACGAAAGAAAGCACAGAGCCCCAGATTCTATGTTGTCCTGGAGAGCTTGCAGAGCACTGGGGAAAGGCAGGCAGAGAATTCCCTGCTAGCACCTTCTCTGTGCCTGGGAAGCAGAAGTGTTCACATTGCTTCGCAGAATCGCTTTTGTGCAGAAAACAGTAACACTTGTTCAGAAGGAAAGAAAGCACAGAGCCCCAGATTTGCTGTTGTCTTGGAGAGCTTGCAGAGCACTGGGGAAAGGCAGGCAGAGAATTCCCTGCTAGCACCTTCTCTGTGCCTGTTCACATTGCTTCGCAGAATCGCTTTTGTGCAGAAAACAGTAACACTTGTTCAGAAAGAAAGAAAGCATGAGCCCCAGATTTTATGTTGTCCTGGAGAGCTTGCAGAGCACCGGGGAAAGGCAGGCAGAGAATTCCCTGCTAGCACCTTCTCTGTGCCTGTTCACATTGCTTCGCAGAATCGCTTTTCTGCAGAAAACAGTAACACTTGTTCAGAAGGAAAGAAAGCACAGAGCCCCGGATTCTATGTTGCCCTGGAGAGCTTGCACAGCACTGGGGAAAGGCAGGCAGAGAATTCCTTGCTAGCACCTTCTCTGTGCCTGGGAAGCAGAAGTGTTCACATTGCTTCGCAGAATCGCTTTTGTGCAGAAAACAGTAACACTTGTTCAGAACGAAAGAAAGCACAGAGCCCCAGATTTTATGTTGTCCTGGAGAGCTTGCAGAGCACTGGGGAAAGGCAGGCAGAGAATTCCTTGCTAGCACCTTCTCTGTGCCTGGGAAGCAGAAGTGTTCACATTGCTTCGCAGAATCGCTTTTGTGCAGAAAACAGTAACACTTGTTCAGAAGGAAAGAAAGCACAGAGCCCCAGATTTTATGTTGTCCTGGAGAGCTTGCAGAGCACTGGGGAAAGGCAGGCAGAGAATTCCCTGCTAGCACCTTCTCTGTGCCTGTTCACATTGCTTCGCAGAATCGCTTTTCTGCAGAAAACAGTAACACTTGTTCAGAACGAAAGAAAGCACAGAGCCCCAGATTTTATGTTGTCCTGGAGAGCTTGCAGAGCACTGGGGAAAGGCAGGCAGAGAATTCCTTGCTAGCACCTTCTCTGTGCCTGTTCACATTGCTTCGCAGAATCGCTTTTGTGCAGAAAACAGTAACACTTGTTCAGAAAGAAAGAAAGCATGAGCCCCAGATTCTATGTTGTCCTGGAGAGCTTGCAGAGCACCGGGGAAAGGCAGGCAGAGAATTCCCTGCTAGCACCTTCTCTGTGCCTGTTCACATTGCTTCGCAAGAATCGCTTTTGTGCAGAAAACAGTAACACTTGTTCAGAACGACAGAAAGCACAGAGCCCCAGATTCTATGTTGTCCTGGAGAGCTTGCAGAGCACTGGGGAAAGGCAGGCAGAGAATTCCCTGCTAGCACCTTCTCTGTGCCTGTTCACATTGCTTCGCAGAATCGCTTTTCTGCAGAAAACAGTAACACTTGTTCAGAACGAAAGAAAGCACAGAGCCCCAGATTTTATGTTGTCCTGGAGAGCTTGCAGAGCACTGGGGAAAGGCAGGCAGAGAATTCCTTGCTAGCACCTTCTCTGTGCCTGTTCACATTGCTTCGCAGAATCGCTTTTGTGCAGAAAACAGTAACACTTGTTCAGAAAGAAAGAAAGCATGAGCCCCAGATTTTATGTTGTCCTGGAGAGCTTGCAGAGCACCGGGGAAAGGCAGGCAGAGAATTCCCTGCTAGCACCTTCTCTGTGCCTGTTCACATTGCTTCGCAAGAATCGCTTTTGTGCAGAAAACAGTAACACTTGTTCAGAACGACAGAAAGCACAGAGCCCCAGATTCTATGTTGTCCTGGAGAGCTTGCAGAGCACTGGGGAAAGGCAGGCAGAGAATTCCCTGCTAGCACCTTCTCTGTGCCTGTTCACATTGCTTCGCAGAATCGCTTTTGTGCAGAAAATAGTAACACTTGTTCAGAAAGAAAGAAAGCATGAGCCCCAGATTTTATGTTGTCCTGGAGAGCTTGCAGAGCACCGGGGAAAGGCAGGCAGAGAATTCCCTGCTAGCACCTTCTCTGTGCCTGTTCACATTGCTTCGCAGAATCACTTTTGTGCAGAAAACAGTAACACTTGTTCAGAACGAAAGAAAGCACAGAGCCCCGGATTCTATGTTGCCCTGGAGAGCTTGCACAGCACTGGGGAAAGGCAGGCAGAGAATTCCTTGCTAGCACCTTCTCTGTGCCTGGGAAGCAGAAGTGTTCACATTGCTTCGCAGAATCGCTTTTGTGCAGAAAACAGTAACACTTGTTCAGAAGGAAAGAAAGCACAGAGCCCCAGATTTGATGTTGTCCTGGAGAGCTTGCAGAGCACTGGGGAAAGGCAGGCAGAGAATTCCCTGCTAGCACCTTCTCTGTGCCTGGGAAGCAGAAGTGTTCACATTGCTTCGCAGAATCGCTTTTGTGCAGAAAACACTAACACTTGTTCAGAACGAAAGAAAGCACAGAGCCCCAGATTCTATGTTGTCCTGGAGAGCTTGCAGAGCACTGGGGAAAGGCAGGCAGAGAATTCCCTGCTAGCACCTTCTCTGTGCCTGGGAAGCAGAAGTGTTCACATTGCTTCGCAGAATCGCTTTTGTGCAGAAAACAGTAACACTTGTTCAGAAGGAAAGAAAGCACAGAGCCCCAGATTTGCTGTTGTCTTGGAGAGCTTGCAGAGCACTGGGGAAAGGCAGGCAGAGAATTCCCTGCTAGCACCTTCTCTGTGCCTGTTCACATTGCTTCGCAGAATCGCTTTTGTGCAGAAAACAGTAACACTTGTTCAGAAAGAAAGAAAGCATGAGCCCCAGATTTTATGTTGTCCTGGAGAGCTTGCAGAGCACCGGGGAAAGGCAGGCAGAGAATTCCCTGCTAGCACCTTCTCTGTGCCTGTTCACATTGCTTCGCAGAATCGCTTTTCTGCAGAAAACAGTAACACTTGTTCAGAAGGAAAGAAAGCACAGAGCCCCGGATTCTATGTTGCCCTGGAGAGCTTGCACAGCACTGGGGAAAGGCAGGCAGAGAATTCCTTGCTAGCACCTTCTCTGTGCCTGGGAAGCAGAAGTGTTCACATTGCTTCGCAGAATCGCTTTTGTGCAGAAAACAGTAACACTTGTTCAGAACGAAAGAAAGCACAGAGCCCCAGATTTTATGTTGTCCTGGAGAGCTTGCAGAGCACTGGGGAAAGGCAGGCAGAGAATTCCTTGCTAGCACCTTCTCTGTGCCTGGGAAGCAGAAGTGTTCACATTGCTTCGCAGAATCGCTTTTGTGCAGAAAACAGTAACACTTGTTCAGAAGGAAAGAAAGCACAGAGCCCCAGATTTTATGTTGTCCTGGAGAGCTTGCAGAGCACCGGGGAAAGGCAGGCAGAGAATTCCCTGCTAGCACCTTCTCTGTGCCTGTTCACATTGCTTCGCAGAATCGCTTTTCTGCAGAAAACAGTAACACTTGTTCAGAACGAAAGAAAGCACAGAGCCCCAGATTTTATGTTGTCCTGGAGAGCTTGCAGAGCACTGGGGAAAGGCAGGCAGAGAATTCCTTGCTAGCACCTTCTCTGTGCCTGTTCACATTGCTTCGCAGAATCGCTTTTGTGCAGAAAACAGTAACACTTGTTCAGAAAGAAAGAAAGCATGAGCCCCAGATTCTATGTTGTCCTGGAGAGCTTGCAGAGCACCGGGGAAAGGCAGGCAGAGAATTCCCTGCTAGCACCTTCTCTGTGCCTGTTCACATTGCTTCGCAAGAATCGCTTTTGTGCAGAAAACAGTAACACTTGTTCAGAACGACAGAAAGCACAGAGCCCCAGATTCTATGTTGTCCTGGAGAGCTTGCAGAGCACTGGGGAAAGGCAGGCAGAGAATTCCCTGCTAGCACCTTCTCTGTGCCTGTTCACATTGCTTCGCAGAATCGCTTTTCTGCAGAAAACAGTAACACTTGTTCAGAACGAAAGAAAGCACAGAGCCCCAGATTTTATGTTGTCCTGGAGAGCTTGCAGAGCACTGGGGAAAGGCAGGCAGAGAATTCCTTGCTAGCACCTTCTCTGTGCCTGTTCACATTGCTTCGCAGAATCGCTTTTGTGCAGAAAACAGTAACACTTGTTCAGAAAGAAAGAAAGCATGAGCCCCAGATTTTATGTTGTCCTGGAGAGCTTGCAGAGCACCGGGGAAAGGCAGGCAGAGAATTCCCTGCTAGCACCTTCTCTGTGCCTGTTCACATTGCTTCGCAAGAATCGCTTTTGTGCAGAAAACAGTAACACTTGTTCAGAACGACAGAAAGCACAGAGCCCCAGATTCTATGTTGTCCTGGAGAGCTTGCAGAGCACTGGGGAAAGGCAGGCAGAGAATTCCCTGCTAGCACCTTCTCTGTGCCTGTTCACATTGCTTCGCAGAATCGCTTTTGTGCAGAAAATAGTAACACTTGTTCAGAAAGAAAGAAAGCATGAGCCCCAGATTTTATGTTGTCCTGGAGAGCTTGCAGAGCACCGGGGAAAGGCAGGCAGAGAATTCCCTGCTAGCACCTTCTCTGTGCCTGTTCACATTGCTTCGCAGAATCACTTTTGTGCAGAAAACAGTAACACTTGTTCAGAACGAAAGAAAGCACAGAGCCCCGGATTCTATGTTGCCCTGGAGAGCTTGCACAGCACTGGGGAAAGGCAGGCAGAGAATTCCTTGCTAGCACCTTCTCTGTGCCTGGGAAGCAGAAGTGTTCACATTGCTTCGCAGAATCGCTTTTGTGCAGAAAACAGTAACACTTGTTCAGAAGGAAAGAAAGCACAGAGCCCCAGATTTTATGTTGTCCTGGAGAGCTTGCAGAGCACTGGGGAAAGGCAGGCAGAGAATTCCCTGCTAGCACCTTCTCTGTGCCTGGGAAGCAGAAGTGTTCACATTGCTTCGCAGAATCGCTTTTGTGCAGAAAACACTAACACTTGTTCAGAACGAAAGAAAGCACAGAGCCCCAGATTTTATGTTGTCCTGGAGAGCTTGCAGAGCACTGGGGAAAGGCAGGCAGAGAATTCCCTGCTAGCACCTTCTCTGTGCCTGTTCACATTGCTTCGCAGAATCGCTTTTGTGCAGAAAACAGTAACACTTGTTCAGAACGAAAGAAAGCACAGAGCCCCAGATTCTATGTTGTCCTGGAGAGCTTGCAGAGCACTGGGGAAAGGCAGGCAGAGAATTCCCTGCTAGCACCTTCTCTGTGCCTGGGAAGCAGAAGTGTTCACATTGCTTCGCAGAATCGCTTTTGTGCAGAAAACAGTAACACTTGTTCAGAAGGAAAGAAAGCACAGAGCCCCAGATTTGCTGTTGTCTTGGAGAGCTTGCAGAGCACTGGGGAAAGGCAGGCAGAGAATTCCCTGCTAGCACCTTCTCTGTGCCTGTTCACATTGCTTCGCAGAATCGCTTTTGTGCAGAAAACACTAACACTTGTTCAGAAAGAAAGAAAGCATGAGCCCCAGATTTTATGTTGTCCTGGAGAGCTTGCAGAGCACCGGGGAAAGGCAGGCAGAGAATTCCCTGCTAGCACCTTCTCTGTGCCTGTTCACATTGCTTGGCAGAATCGCTTTTGTGCAGAAAACAGTAACACTTGTTCAGAAGGAAAGAAAGCACAGAGCCCCGGATTCTATGTTGCCCTGGAGAGCTTGCACAGCACTGGGGAAAGGCAGGCAGAGAATTCCTTGCTAGCACCTTCTCTGTGCCTGGGAAGCAGAAGTGTTCACATTGCTTCGCAGAATCGCTTTTGTGCAGAAAACAGTAACACTTGTTCAGAACGAAAGAAAGCACAGAGCCCCAGATTCTATGTTGTCCTGGAGAGCTTGCAGAGCACTGGGGAAAGGCAGGCAGAGAATTCCCTGCTAGCACATTCTCTGTGCCTGTTCACATTGCTTCGCAGAATCGCTTTTGTGCAGAAAACAGTAACACTTGTTCAGAACGAAAGAAAGCACAGAGCCCCAGATTCTATGTTGTCCTGGAGAGCTTGCAGAGCACTGGGGAAAGGCAGGCAGAGAATTCCCTGCTAGCACCTTCTCTGTGCCTGGGAAACAGAAGTGTTCACATTGCTTCGCAGAATCGCTTTTGTGCAGAAAACAGTAACACTTGCTCATTACGAAAGAAAGCACAGAGCCCCAGATTTTATGTTGTCCTGGAGAGCTTGCAGAGCACTGGGGAAAGGCAGGCAGAGAATTCCCTGCTAGCACCTTCTCTGTGCCTGGGAAGCAGAAGTGTTCACATTGCTTCGCAGAATCGCTTTTGTGCAGAAAACAGTAACACTTGTTCAGAACGAAAGAAAGCACAGAGCCCCAGATTTTATGTTGTCCTGGAGAGCTTGCAGAGCACTGGGGAAAGGCAGGCAGAGAATTCCTTGCTAGCACCTTCTCTGTGCCTGGGAAGCAGAAGTGTTCACATTGCTTCGCAGAATCGCTTTTGTGCAGAAAACAGTAACACTTGTTCAGAAGGAAAGAAAGCACAGAGCCCCAGATTTTATGTTGTCCTGGAGAGCTTGCAGAGCACTGGGGAAAGGCAGGCAGAGAATTCCCTGCTAGCACCTTCTCTGTGCCTGTTCACATTGCTTCGCAGAATCGCTTTTGTGCAGAAAACAGTAACACTTGTTCAGAACGAAAGAAAGCACAGAGCCCCAGATTCTATGTTGTCCTGGAGAGCTTGCAGAGCACTGGGGAAAGGCAGGCAGAGAATTCCCTGCTAGCACCTTCTCTGTGCCTGTTCACATTGCTTCGCAGAATCACTTTTGTGCAGAAAACAGTAACACTTGTTCAGAACGAAAGAAAGCACAGAGCCCCGGATTCTATGTTGCCCTGGAGAGCTTGCACAGCACTGGGGAAAGGCAGGCAGAGAATTCCTTGCTAGCACCTTCTCTGTGCCTGGGAAGCAGAAGTGTTCACATTGCTTCGCAGAATCGCTTTTGTGCAGAAAACAGTAACACTTGTTCAGAAGGAAAGAAAGCACAGAGCCCCAGATTTTATGTTGTCCTGGAGAGCTTGCAGAGCACTGGGGAAAGGCAGGCAGAGAATTCCCTGCTAGCACCTTCTCTGTGCCTGGGAAGCAGAAGTGTTCACATTGCTTCGCAGAATCGCTTTTGTGCAGAAAACACTAACACTTGTTCAGAACGAAAGAAAGCACAGAGCCCCAGATTTTATGTTGTCCTGGAGAGCTTGCAGAGCACTGGGGAAAGGCAGGCAGAGAATTCCCTGCTAGCACCTTCTCTGTGCCTGTTCACATTGCTTCGCAGAATCGCTTTTGTGCAGAAAACAGTAACACTTGTTCAGAACGAAAGAAAGCACAGAGCCCCAGATTCTATGTTGTCCTGGAGAGCTTGCAGAGCACTGGGGAAAGGCAGGCAGAGAATTCCCTGCTAGCACCTTCTCTGTGCCTGGGAAGCAGAAGTGTTCACATTGCTTCGCAGAATCGCTTTTGTGCAGAAAACAGTAACACTTGTTCAGAAGGAAAGAAAGCACAGAGCCCCAGATTTGCTGTTGTCTTGGAGAGCTTGCAGAGCACTGGGGAAAGGCAGGCAGAGAATTCCCTGCTAGCACCTTCTCTGTGCCTGTTCACATTGCTTCGCAGAATCGCTTTTGTGCAGAAAACACTAACACTTGTTCAGAAAGAAAGAAAGCATGAGCCCCAGATTTTATGTTGTCCTGGAGAGCTTGCAGAGCACCGGGGAAAGGCAGGCAGAGAATTCCCTGCTAGCACCTTCTCTGTGCCTGTTCACATTGCTTGGCAGAATCGCTTTTGTGCAGAAAACAGTAACACTTGTTCAGAAGGAAAGAAAGCACAGAGCCCCGGATTCTATGTTGCCCTGGAGAGCTTGCACAGCACTGGGGAAAGGCAGGCAGAGAATTCCTTGCTAGCACCTTCTCTGTGCCTGGGAAGCAGAAGTGTTCACATTGCTTCGCAGAATCGCTTTTGTGCAGAAAACAGTAACACTTGTTCAGAACGAAAGAAAGCACAGAGCCCCAGATTCTATGTTGTCCTGGAGAGCTTGCAGAGCACTGGGGAAAGGCAGGCAGAGAATTCCCTGCTAGCACATTCTCTGTGCCTGTTCACATTGCTTCGCAGAATCGCTTTTGTGCAGAAAACAGTAACACTTGTTCAGAACGAAAGAAAGCACAGAGCCCCAGATTCTATGTTGTCCTGGAGAGCTTGCAGAGCACTGGGGAAAGGCAGGCAGAGAATTCCCTGCTAGCACCTTCTCTGTGCCTGGGAAACAGAAGTGTTCACATTGCTTCGCAGAATCGCTTTTGTGCAGAAAACAGTAACACTTGCTCATTACGAAAGAAAGCACAGAGCCCCAGATTTTATGTTGTCCTGGAGAGCTTGCAGAGCACTGGGGAAAGGCAGGCAGAGAATTCCCTGCTAGCACCTTCTCTGTGCCTGGGAAGCAGAAGTGTTCACATTGCTTCGCAGAATCGCTTTTGTGCAGAAAACAGTAACACTTGTTCAGAACGAAAGAAAGCACAGAGCCCCAGATTTTATGTTGTCCTGGAGAGCTTGCAGAGCACTGGGGAAAGGCAGGCAGAGAATTCCTTGCTAGCACCTTCTCTGTGCCTGGGAAGCAGAAGTGTTCACATTGCTTCGCAGAATCGCTTTTGTGCAGAAAACAGTAACACTTGTTCAGAAGGAAAGAAAGCACAGAGCCCCAGATTTTATGTTGTCCTGGAGAGCTTGCAGAGCACTGGGGAAAGGCAGGCAGAGAATTCCCTGCTAGCACCTTCTCTGTGCCTGTTCACATTGCTTCGCAGAATCGCTTTTGTGCAGAAAACAGTAACACTTGTTCAGAACGAAAGAAAGCACAGAGCCCCAGATTCTATGTTGTCCTGGAGAGCTTGCAGAGCACTGGGGAAAGGCAGGCAGAGAATTCCCTGCTAGCACCTTCTCTGTGCCTGGGAAGCAGAAGTGTTCACATTGCTTCGCAGAATCGCTTTTGTGCAGAAAACAGTAACACTTGTTCAGAAGGAAAGAAAGCACAGAGCCCCAGATTTGCTGTTGTCTTGGAGAGCTTGCAGAGCACTGGGGAAAGGCAGGCAGAGAATTCCCTGCTAGCACCTTCTCTGTGCCTGTTCACATTGCTTCGCAGAATCGCTTTTGTGCAGAAAACAGTAACACTTGTTCAGAAAGAAAGAAAGCATGAGCCCCAGATTTTATGTTGTCCTGGAGAGCTTGCAGAGCACCGGGGAAAGGCAGGCAGAGAATTCCCTGCTAGCACCTTCTCTGTGCCTGTTCACATTGCTTCGCAGAATCGCTTTTCTGCAGAAAACAGTAACACTTGTTCAGAAGGAAAGAAAGCACAGAGCCCCGGATTCTATGTTGCCCTGGAGAGCTTGCACAGCACTGGGGAAAGGCAGGCAGAGAATTCCTTGCTAGCACCTTCTCTGTGCCTGGGAAGCAGAAGTGTTCACATTGCTTCGCAGAATCGCTTTTGTGCAGAAAACAGTAACACTTGTTCAGAAGGAAAGAAAGCACAGAGCCCCAGATTTTATGTTGTCCTGGAGAGCTTGCAGAGCACTGGGGAAAGGCAGGCAGAGAATTCCTTGCTAGCACCTTCTCTGTGCCTGGGAAGCAGAAGTGTTCACATTGCTTCGCAGAATCGCTTTTGTGCAGAAAACAGTAACACTTGTTCAGAAGGAAAGAAAGCACAGAGCCCCAGATTTTATGTTGTCCTGGAGAGCTTGCAGAGCACTGGGGAAAGGCAGGCAGAGAATTCCCTGCTAGCACCTTCTCTGTGCCTGTTCACATTGCTTCGCAGAATCGCTTTTCTGCAGAAAACAGTAACACTTGTTCAGAACGAAAGAAAGCACAGAGCCCCAGATTCTATGTTGTCCTGGAGAGCTTGCAGAGCACTGGGGAAAGGCAGGCAGAGAATTCCCTGCTAGCACATTCTCTGTGCCTGTTCACATTGCTTCGCAGAATCGCTTTTGTGCAGAAAACAGTAACACTTGTTCAGAACGAAAGAAAGCACAGAGCCCCAGATTCTATGTTGTCCTGGAGAGCTTGCAGAGCACTGGGGAAAGGCAGGCAGAGAATTCCCTGCTAGCACCTTCTCTGTGCCTGGGAAACAGAAGTGTTCACATTGCTTCGCAGAATCGCTTTTGTGCAGAAAACAGTAACACTTGCTCATTACGAAAGAAAGCACAGAGCCCCAGATTTTATGTTGTCCTGGAGAGCTTGCAGAGCACTGGGGAAAGGCAGGCAGAGAATTCCCTGCTAGCACCTTCTCTGTGCCTGGGAAGCAGAAGTGTTCACATTGCTTCGCAGAATCGCTTTTGTGCAGAAAACAGTAACACTTGTTCAGAACGAAAGAAAGCACAGAGCCCCAGATTTTATGTTGTCCTGGAGAGCTTGCAGAGCACTGGGGAAAGGCAGGCAGAGAATTCCTTGCTAGCACCTTCTCTGTGCCTGGGAAGCAGAAGTGTTCACATTGCTTCGCAGAATCGCTTTTGTGCAGAAAACAGTA
Source organism: Strix aluco (assembly GCF_031877795.1). Classification (NCBI taxonomy): domain Eukaryota; kingdom Metazoa; phylum Chordata; class Aves; order Strigiformes; family Strigidae; genus Strix; species Strix aluco. The sequence goes on from NW_027436553.1 coordinate 492,877, forward strand.
ACACTTGTTCAGAAGGAAAGAAAGCACAGAGCCCCAGATTTTATGTTGTCCTGGAGAGCTTGCAGAGCACTGGGGAAAGGCAGGCAGAGAATTCCCTGCTAGCACCTTCTCTGTGCCTGTTCACATTGCTTCGCAGAATCGCTTTTGTGCAGAAAACAGTAACACTTGTTCAGAACGAAAGAAAGCACAGAGCCCCAGATTCTATGTTGTCCTGGAGAGCTTGCAGAGCACTGGGGAAAGGCAGGCAGAGAATTCCCTGCTAGCACCTTCTCTGTGCCTGGGAAGCAGAAGTGTTCACATTGCTTCGCAGAATCGCTTTTGTGCAGAAAACAGTAACACTTGTTCAGAAGGAAAGAAAGCACAGAGCCCCAGATTTGCTGTTGTCTTGGAGAGCTTGCAGAGCACTGGGGAAAGGCAGGCAGAGAATTCCCTGCTAGCACCTTCTCTGTGCCTGTTCACATTGCTTCGCAGAATCGCTTTTGTGCAGAAAACAGTAACACTTGTTCAGAAAGAAAGAAAGCATGAGCCCCAGATTTTATGTTGTCCTGGAGAGCTTGCAGAGCACCGGGGAAAGGCAGGCAGAGAATTCCCTGCTAGCACCTTCTCTGTGCCTGTTCACATTGCTTCGCAGAATCGCTTTTCTGCAGAAAACAGTAACACTTGTTCAGAAGGAAAGAAAGCACAGAGCCCCGGATTCTATGTTGCCCTGGAGAGCTTGCACAGCACTGGGGAAAGGCAGGCAGAGAATTCCTTGCTAGCACCTTCTCTGTGCCTGGGAAGCAGAAGTGTTCACATTGCTTCGCAGAATCGCTTTTGTGCAGAAAACAGTAACACTTGTTCAGAAGGAAAGAAAGCACAGAGCCCCAGATTTTATGTTGTCCTGGAGAGCTTGCAGAGCACTGGGGAAAGGCAGGCAGAGAATTCCTTGCTAGCACCTTCTCTGTGCCTGGGAAGCAGAAGTGTTCACATTGCTTCGCAGAATCGCTTTTGTGCAGAAAACAGTAACACTTGTTCAGAAGGAAAGAAAGCACAGAGCCCCAGATTTTATGTTGTCCTGGAGAGCTTGCAGAGCACTGGGGAAAGGCAGGCAGAGAATTCCCTGCTAGCACCTTCTCTGTGCCTGTTCACATTGCTTCGCAGAATCGCTTTTCTGCAGAAAACAGTAACACTTGTTCAGAACGAAAGAAAGCACAGAGCCCCAGATTTTATGTTGTCCTGGAGAGCTTGCAGAGCACTGGGGAAAGGCAGGCAGAGAATTCCTTGCTAGCACCTTCTCTGTGCCTGTTCACATTGCTTCGCAGAATCGCTTTTGTGCAGAAAACAGTAACACTTGTTCAGAAAGAAAGAAAGCATGAGCCCCAGATTCTATGTTGTCCTGGAGAGCTTGCAGAGCACCGGGGAAAGGCAGGCAGAGAATTCCCTGCTAGCACCTTCTCTGTGCCTGTTCACATTGCTTCGCAAGAATCGCTTTTGTGCAGAAAACAGTAACACTTGTTCAGAACGACAGAAAGCACAGAGCCCCAGATTCTATGTTGTCCTGGAGAGCTTGCAGAGCACTGGGGAAAGGCAGGCAGAGAATTCCCTGCTAGCACCTTCTCTGTGCCTGTTCACATTGCTTCGCAGAATCGCTTTTGTGCAGAAAATAGTAACACTTGTTCAGAAAGAAAGAAAGCATGATCCCCAGATTTTATGTTGTCCTGGAGAGCTTGCAGAGCACCGGGGAAAGGCAGGCAGAGAATTCCCTGCTAGCACCTTCTCTGTGCCTGTTCACATTGCTTCGCAGAATCACTTTTGTGCAGAAAACAGTAACACTTGTTCAGAACGAAAGAAAGCACAGAGCCCCGGATTCTATGTTGCCCTGGAGAGCTTGCACAGCACTGGGGAAAGGCAGGCAGAGAATTCCTTGCTAGCACCTTCTCTGTGCCTGGGAAGCAGAAGTGTTCACATTGCTTCGCAGAATCGCTTTTGTGCAGAAAACAGTAACACTTGTTCAGAAGGAAAGAAAGCACAGAGCCCCAGATTTTATGTTGTCCTGGAGAGCTTGCAGAGCACTGGGGAAAGGCAGGCAGAGAATTCCCTGCTAGCACCTTCTCTGTGCCTGGGAAGCAGAAGTGTTCACATTGCTTCGCAGAATCGCTTTTGTGCAGAAAACACTAACACTTGTTCAGAACGAAAGAAAGCACAGAGCCCCAGATTTTATGTTGTCCTGGAGAGCTTGCAGAGCACTGGGGAAAGGCAGGCAGAGAATTCCCTGCTAGCACCTTCTCTGTGCCTGTTCACATTGCTTCGCAGAATCGCTTTTGTGCAGAAAACAGTAACACTTGTTCAGAACGAAAGAAAGCACAGAGCCCCAGATTCTATGTTGTCCTGGAGAGCTTGCAGAGCACTGGGGAAAGGCAGGCAGAGAATTCCCTGCTAGCACCTTCTCTGTGCCTGGGAAGCAGAAGTGTTCACATTGCTTCGCAGAATCGCTTTTGTGCAGAAAACAGTAACACTTGTTCAGAAGGAAAGAAAGCACAGAGCCCCAGATTTGCTGTTGTCTTGGAGAGCTTGCAGAGCACTGGGGAAAGGCAGGCAGAGAATTCCCTGCTAGCACCTTCTCTGTGCCTGTTCACATTGCTTCGCAGAATCGCTTTTGTGCAGAAAACACTAACACTTGTTCAGAAAGAAAGAAAGCATGAGCCCCAGATTTTATGTTGTCCTGGAGAGCTTGCAGAGCACCGGGGAAAGGCAGGCAGAGAATTCCCTGCTAGCACCTTCTCTGTGCCTGTTCACATTGCTTGGCAGAATCGCTTTTGTGCAGAAAACAGTAACACTTGTTCAGAAGGAAAGAAAGCACAGAGCCCCGGATTCTATGTTGCCCTGGAGAGCTTGCACAGCACTGGGGAAAGGCAGGCAGAGAATTCCTTGCTAGCACCTTCTCTGTGCCTGGGAAGCAGAAGTGTTCACATTGCTTCGCAGAATCGCTTTTGTGCAGAAAACAGTAACACTTGTTCAGAACGACAGAAAGCACAGAGCCCCAGATTCTATGTTGTCCTGGAGAGCTTGCAGAGCACTGGGGAAAGGCAGGCAGAGAATTCCCTGCTAGCACCTTCTCTGTGCCTGTTCACATTGCTTCGCAGAATCGCTTTTGTGCAGAAAATAGTAACACTTGTTCAGAAAGAAAGAAAGCATGATCCCCAGATTTTATGTTGTCCTGGAGAGCTTGCAGAGCACCGGGGAAAGGCAGGCAGAGAATTCCCTGCTAGCACCTTCTCTGTGCCTGTTCACATTGCTTCGCAGAATCACTTTTGTGCAGAAAACAGTAACACTTGTTCAGAACGAAAGAAAGCACAGAGCCCCGGATTCTATGTTGCCCTGGAGAGCTTGCACAGCACTGGGGAAAGGCAGGCAGAGAATTCCTTGCTAGCACCTTCTCTGTGCCTGGGAAGCAGAAGTGTTCACATTGCTTCGCAGAATCGCTTTTGTGCAGAAAACAGTAACACTTGTTCAGAAGGAAAGAAAGCACAGAGCCCCAGATTTTATGTTGTCCTGGAGAGCTTGCAGAGCACTGGGGAAAGGCAGGCAGAGAATTCCCTGCTAGCACCTTCTCTGTGCCTGGGAAGCAGAAGTGTTCACATTGCTTCGCAGAATCGCTTTTGTGCAGAAAACACTAACACTTGTTCAGAACGAAAGAAAGCACAGAGCCCCAGATTTTATGTTGTCCTGGAGAGCTTGCAGAGCACTGGGGAAAGGCAGGCAGAGAATTCCCTGCTAGCACCTTCTCTGTGCCTGTTCACATTGCTTCGCAGAATCGCTTTTGTGCAGAAAACAGTAACACTTGTTCAGAACGAAAGAAAGCACAGAGCCCCAGATTCTATGTTGTCCTGGAGAGCTTGCAGAGCACTGGGGAAAGGCAGGCAGAGAATTCCCTGCTAGCACCTTCTCTGTGCCTGGGAAGCAGAAGTGTTCACATTGCTTCGCAGAATCGCTTTTGTGCAGAAAACAGTAACACTTGTTCAGAAGGAAAGAAAGCACAGAGCCCCAGATTTGCTGTTGTCTTGGAGAGCTTGCAGAGCACTGGGGAAAGGCAGGCAGAGAATTCCCTGCTAGCACCTTCTCTGTGCCTGTTCACATTGCTTCGCAGAATCGCTTTTGTGCAGAAAACACTAACACTTGTTCAGAAAGAAAGAAAGCATGAGCCCCAGATTTTATGTTGTCCTGGAGAGCTTGCAGAGCACCGGGGAAAGGCAGGCAGAGAATTCCCTGCTAGCACCTTCTCTGTGCCTGTTCACATTGCTTGGCAGAATCGCTTTTGTGCAGAAAACAGTAACACTTGTTCAGAAGGAAAGAAAGCACAGAGCCCCGGATTCTATGTTGCCCTGGAGAGCTTGCACAGCACTGGGGAAAGGCAGGCAGAGAATTCCTTGCTAGCACCTTCTCTGTGCCTGGGAAGCAGAAGTGTTCACATTGCTTCGCAGAATCGCTTTTGTGCAGAAAACAGTAACACTTGTTCAGAACGAAAGAAAGCACAGAGCCCCAGATTCTATGTTGTCCTGGAGAGCTTGCAGAGCACTGGGGAAAGGCAGGCAGAGAATTCCCTGCTAGCACCTTCTCTGTGCCTGGGAAACAGAAGTGTTCACATTGCTTCGCAGAATCGCTTTTGTGCAGAAAACAGTAACACTTGCTCATTACGAAAGAAAGCACAGAGCCCCAGATTTTATGTTGTCCTGGAGAGCTTGCAGAGCACTGGGGAAAGGCAGGCAGAGAATTCCCTGCTAGCACCTTCTCTGTGCCTGGGAAGCAGAAGTGTTCACATTGCTTCGCAGAATCGCTTTTGTGCAGAAAACAGTAACACTTGTTCAGAACGAAAGAAAGCACAGAGCCCCAGATTTGATGTTGTCCTGGAGAGCTTGCAGAGCACTGGGGAAAGGCAGGCAGAGAATTCCCTGCTAGCACCTTCTCTGTGCCTGTTCACATTGCTTCGCAGAATCGCTTTTGTGCAGAAAACACTAACACTTGTTCAGAAGGAAAGAAAGCACAGAGCCCCAGAATCTATGTTGTCCTGGAGAGCTTGCAGAGCACTGGGGAAAGGCAGGCAGAGAATTCCTTGCTAGCACCTTCTCTGTGCCTGTTCACATTGCTTCGCAGAATCGCTTTTGTGCAGAAAACAGTAACACTTGTTCAGAACGAAAGAAAGCATGAGCACCAGATTTTATGTTGTCCTGGAGAGCTTGCAGAGCACTGGGGAAAGGCAGGCAGAGAATTCCCTGCTAGCACCTTCTCTGTGCCTGGGAAGCAGAAGTGTTCACATTGCTTCGCAGAATCGCTTTTGTGCAGAAAACAGTAACACTTGTTCAGAACGAAAGAAAGTACAGAGCCCCAGATTTTATGTTGTCCTGGAGAGCTTGCAGAGCACTGGGGAAAGGCAGGCAGAGAATTCCCTGCTAGCACCTTCTCTGTGCCTGTTCACATTGCTTCGCAGAATCGCTTTTGTGCAGAAAACAGTAACACTTGTTCAGAACGAAAGAAAGCACAGAGCCCCAGATTCTATGTTGTCCTGGAGAGCTTGCAGAGCACTGGGGAAAGGCAGGCAGAGAATTCCTTGCTAGCACCTTCTCTGCGCCTGGGAAGCAGAAGTGTTCACATTGCTTCGCAGAATCGCTTTTGTGCAGAAAACAGTAACACTTGTTCAGAACGAAAGAAAGCACAGAGCCCCAGATTCTATGTTGTCCTGGAGAGCTTGCAGAGCACTGGGGAAAGGCAGGCAGAGAATTCCCTGCTAGCACCTTCTCTGTGCCTGGGAAACAGAAGTGTTCACATTGCTTCGCAGAATCGCTTTTGTGCAGAAAACAGTAACACTTGCTCATTACGAAAGAAAGCACAGAGCCCCAGATTTTATGTTGTCCTGGAGAGCTTGCAGAGCACTGGGGAAAGGCAGGCAGAGAATTCCCTGCTAGCACCTTCTCTGTGCCTGGGAAGCAGAAGTGTTCACATTGCTTCGCAGAATCGCTTTTGTGCAGAAAACAGTAACACTTGTTCAGAACGAAAGAAAGCACAGAGCCCCAGATTTGATGTTGTCCTGGCGAGCTTGCAGAGCACTGGGGAAAGGCAGGCAGAGAATTCCCTGCTAGCACCTTCTCTGTGCCTGTTCACATTGCTTCGCAGAATCGCTTTTGTGCAGAAAACACTAACACTTGTTCAGAAGGAAAGAAAGCACAGAGCCCCAGAATCTATGTTGTCCTGGAGAGCTTGCAGAGCACTGGGGAAAGGCAGGCAGAGAATTCCTTGCTAGCACCTTCTCTGTGCCTGTTCACATTGCTTCGCAGAATCGCTTTTGTGCAGAAAACAGTAACACTTGTTCAGAACGAAAGAAAGCATGAGCCCCAGATTTTATGTTGTCCTGGAGAGCTTGCAGAGCACTGGGGAAAGGCAGGCAGAGAATTCCCTGCTAGCACCTTCTCTGTGCCTGGGAAGCAGAAGTGTTCACATTGCTTCGCAGAATCGCTTTTGTGCAGAAAACAGTAACACTTGTTCAGAACGAAAGAAAGTACAGAGCCCCAGATTTTATGTTGTCCTGGAGAGCTTGCAGAGCACTGGGGAAAGGCAGGCAGAGAATTCCCTGCTAGCACCTTCTCTGTGCCTGTTCACATTGCTTCGCAGAATCGCTTTTGTGCAGAAAACAGTAACACTTGTTCAGAACGAAAGAAAGCACAGAGCCCCAGATTCTATGTTGTCCTGGAGAGCTTGCAGAGCACTGGGGAAAGGCAGGCAGAGAATTCCTTGCTAGCACCTTCTCTGCGCCTGGGAAGCAGAAGTGTTCACATTGCTTCGCAGAATCGCTTTTGTGCAGAAAACAGTAACACTTGTTCAGAAGGAAAGAAAGCACAGAGCCCCAGATTTGATGTTGTCCTGGAGAGCTTGCAGAGCACTGGGGAAAGGCAGGCAGAGAATTCCCTGCTAGCACCTTCTCTGTGCCTGTTCACATTGCTTCGCAGAATCGCTTTTGTGCAGAAAAGAGTAACACTTGTTCAGAACGAAAGAAAGCACAGAGCCCCAGATTTTATGTTGTCATGGAGAGCTTGCAGAGCACTGGGGAAAGGCAGGCAGAGAATTCCTTGCTAGCACCTTCTCTGTGCCTGGGAAGCAGATGTGTTCACATTGCTTCGCAGAATCGCTTTTGTGCAGAAAACACTAACACTTGTTCAGAATGAAAGAAAGCACAGAGCCCCAAATTTTATGTTGTCCTGGAGAGCTTGCAGAGCACTGGGGAAAGGCAGGCAGAGAATTCCCTGCTAGCACCTTCTCTGTGCCTGTTCACATTGCTTCGCAGAATCGCTTTTGTGCAGAAAACAGTAACACTTGTTCAGAACGAAAGAAAGCATGAGCCCCAGATTTTATGTTGTCCTGGGGAGCTTGCAGAGCACTGGGGAAAGGCAGGCAGAGAATTCCCTGCTAGCACCTTCTCTGTGCCTGTTCACATTGCTTCGCAGAATCGCTTTTGTGCAGAAAACAGTAACACTTGTTCAGAACGAAAGAAAGCACAGAGCCCCAGATTTGCTGTTGTCCTGGAGAGCTTGCAGAGCACTGGGGAAAGGCAGGCAGAGAATTCCCTGCTAGCACCTTCTCTGTGCCTGGGAAGCAGAAGTGTGCACATTGCTTCGCAGAATCGCTTTTGTGCAGAAAACAGTAACACTTGTTCAGAACGAAAGAAAGCACAGAGCCCCAGATTTTATGTTGTCCTGGAGAGCTTGCAGAGTACTGGGGAAAGGCAGGCAGAGAATTCCCTGCTAGCACCTTCTCTGTGCCTGTTCACATTGCTTCGCAGAATCGCTTTTGTGCAGAAAACACTAACACTCGTTCAGAACGAAAGAAAGCACAGAGCCCCAGATTTTATGTTGTCCTGGAGAGCTTGCAGAGCACTGGGGAAAGGCAGGCAGAGAATTCCCTGCTAGCACCTTCTCTGTGCCTGTTCACATTGCTTCGCAGAATCGCTTTTGTGCAGAAAACACTAACACTTGTTCAGAACGAAAGAAAGCATGAGCCCCAGATTCTATGTTGTCCTGGAGAGCTTGCAGAGCACTGGGGAAAGGCAGGCAGAGAATTCCCTGCTAGCACCTTCTCTGTGCCTGGGAAGCAGAAGTGTTCACATTGCTTCGCAGAATCGCTTTTCTGCAGAAAACAGTAACACTTGTTCAGAACGAAAGAAAGCACAGAGCCCCAGATTTTATGTTGTCCTGGAGAGCTTGCAGAGCACTGGGGAAAGGCAGGCAGAGAATTCCCTGCTAGCACCTTCTCTGTGCCTGTTCACATTGCTTCGCAGAATCGCTTTTGTGCAGAAAACAGTAACACTTGTTCAGAACGAAAGAAAGCATGAGCCCCAGAATTTATGTTGTCCTGGGGAGCTTGCAGAGCACTGGGGAAAGGCAGGCAGAGAATTCCCTGCTAGCACCTTCTCTGTGCCTGTTCACATTGCTTGGCAGAATCGCTTTTGTGCAGAAAACAGTAACACTTGTTCAGAACGAAAGAAAGCACAGAGCCCCAGATTCTATGTTGTCCTGGAGAGCTTGCAGAGCACTGGGGAAAGGCAGGCAGAGAATTCCCTGCTAGCACCTTCTCTGTGCCTGGGAAGCAGAAGTGTTCACATTGCTTGGCAGAATCGCTTTTGTGCAGAAAACAGTAACACTTGTTCAGAAAGAAAGAAAGCACAGAGCCCCAGATTTGCTGTTGTCCTGGAGAGCTTGCAGAGCACTGGGGAAAGGCAGGCAGAGAATTCCCTGCTAGCACCTTCTCTGTGCCTGTTCACATTGCTTCGCAGAATCGCTTTTGTGCAGAAAACAGTAACACTTGTTCAGAAAGAAAGAAAGCATGAGCCCCAGATTTTATGTTGTCCTGGAGAGCTTGCAGAGCACCGGGGAAAGGCAGGCAGAGAATTCCCTGCTAGCACCTTCTCTGTGCCTGTTCACATTGCTTCGCAAGAATCGCTTTTGTGCAGAAAACAGTAACACTTGTTCAGAACGACAGAAAGCACAGAGCCCCAGATTCTATGTTGTCCTGGAGAGCTTGCAGAGCACTGGGGAAAGGCAGGCAGAGAATTCCTTGCTAGCACCTTCTCTGTGCCTGGGAAGCAGAAGTGTTCACATTGCTTGGCAGCATCGCTTTTGTGCAGAAAACACTAACACTTGTTCAGAAGGAAACAAAGCACAGAGCCCCAGATTCTATGTTGTCCTGGAGAGCTTGCAGAGCACTGGGGAAAGGCAGGCAGAGAATTCCCTGCTAGCACCTTCTCTGTGCCTGTTCACATTGCTTCGCAGAATCGCTTTTGTGCAGAAAACAGTAACACTTGTTCAGAACGAAAGAAAGCACAGAGCCCCAGATTCTATGTTGTCCTGGAGAGCTTGCACAGCACTGGGGAAAGGCAGGCAGAGAATTCCCTGCTAGCACCTTCTCTGTGCCTGGGAAGCAGAAGTGTTCACATTGCTTCGCAGAATCGCTTTTGTGCAGAAAACAGTAACACTTGTTCAGAACGAAAGAAAGCATGAGCCCCAGATTTTATGTTGTCCTGGGGAGCTTGCAGAGCACTGGGGAAAGGCAGGCAGAGAATTCCCTGCTAGCACCTTCTCTGTGCCTGTTCACATTGCTTGGCAGAATCGCTTTTGTGCAGAAAACAGTAACACTTGTTCAGAACGAAAGAAAGCACAGAGCCCCAGATTCTATGTTGTCCTGGAGAGCTTGCAGAGCACTGGGGAAAGGCAGGCAGAGAATTCCCTGCTAGCACCTTCTCTGTGCCTGGGAAGCAGAAGTGTTCACATTGCTTGGCAGAATCGCTTTTGTGCAGAAAACAGTAACACTTGTTCAGAAAGAAAGAAAGCACAGAGCCCCAGATTTGCTGTTGTCCTGGAGAGCTTGCAGAGCACTGGGGAAAGGCAGGCAGAGAATTCCCTGCTAGCACCTTCTCTGTGCCTGTTCACATTGCTTCGCAGAATCGCTTTTGTGCAGAAAACAGTAACACTTGTTCAGAAAGAAAGAAAGCATGAGCCCCAGATTTTATGTTGTCCTGGAGAGCTTGCAGAGCACCGGGGAAAGGCAGGCAGAGAATTCCCTGCTAGCACCTTCTCTGTGCCTGTTCACATTGCTTCGCAAGAATCGCTTTTGTGCAGAAAACAGTAACACTTGTTCAGAACGACAGAAAGCACAGAGCCCCAGATTCTATGTTGTCCTGGAGAGCTTGCAGAGCACTGGGGAAAGGCAGGCAGAGAATTCCTTGCTAGCACCTTCTCTGTGCCTGGGAAGCAGAAGTGTTCACATTGCTTGGCAGCATCGCTTTTGTGCAGAAAACACTAACACTTGTTCAGAAGGAAACAAAGCACAGAGCCCCAGATTCTATGTTGTCCTGGAGAGCTTGCAGAGCACTGGGGAAAGGCAGGCAGAGAATTCCCTGCTAGCACCTTCTCTGTGCCTGTTCACATTGCTTCGCAGAATCGCTTTTGTGCAGAAAACAGTAACACTTGTTCAGAACGAAAGAAAGCACAGAGCCCCAGATTCTATGTTGTCCTGGAGAGCTTGCACAGCACTGGGGAAAGGCAGGCAGAGAATTCCCTGCTAGCACCTTCTCTGTGCCTGGGAAGCAGAAGTGTTCACATTGCTTCGCAGAATCGCTTTTGTGCAGAAAACAGTAACACTTGTTCAGAACGAAAGAAAGCATGAGCCCCAGATTTTATGTTGTCCTGGGGAGCTTGCAGAGCACTGGGGAAAGGCAGGCAGAGAATTCCCTGCTAGCACCTTCTCTGTGCCTGTTCACATTGCTTCGCAGAATCGCTTTTGTGCAGAAAACAGTAACACTTGTTCAGAACGAAAGAAAGCACAGAGCCCCAGATTCTATGTTGTCCTGGAGAGCTTGCAGAGCACTGGGGAAAGGCAGGCAGAGAATTCCTTGCTAGCACCTTCTCTGCGCCTGGGAAGCAGAAGTGTTCACATTGCTTCGCAGAATCGCTTTTGTGCAGAAAACAGTAACACTTGTTCAGAACGAAAGAAAGCACAGAGCCCCAGATTCTATGTTGTCCTGGAGAGCTTGCAGAGCACCGGGGAAAGGCAGGCAGAGAATTCCCTGCTAGCACCTTCTCTGTGCCTGTTCACATTGCTTCGCAGAATCGCTTTTGTGCAGAAAACAGTAACACTTGTTCAGAAAGAAAGAAAGCATGAGCCCCAGATTTTATGTTGTCCTGGAGAGCTTGCAGAGCACCGGGGAAAGGCAGGCAGAGAATTCCCTGCTAGCACCTTCTCTGTGCCTGTTCACATTGCTTCGCAGAATCGCTTTTGTGCAGAAAACAGTAACACTTGTTCAGAACGAAAGAAAGCACAGAGCCCCGGATTCTATGTTGCCCTGGAGAGCTTGCACAGCACTGGGGAAAGGCAGGCAGAGAATTCCTTGCTAGCACCTTCTCTGTGCCTGGGAAGCAGAAGTGTTCACATTGCTTCGCAGAATCGCTTTTGTGCAGAAAACAGTAACACTTGTTCAGAAGGAAAGAAAGCACAGAGCCCCAGATTTTATGTTGTCCTGGAGAGCTTGCAGAGCACTGGGGAAAGGCAGGCAGAGAATTCCTTGCTAGCACCTTCTCTGTGCCTGGGAAGCAGAAGTGTTCACATTGCTTCGCAGAATCGCTTTTGTGCAGAAAACAGTAACACTTGTTCAGAAGGAAAGAAAGCACAGAGCCCCAGATTTTATGTTGTCCTGGAGAGCTTGCAGAGCACTGGGGAAAGGCAGGCAGAGAATTCCCTGCTAGCACCTTCTCTGTGCCTGGGAAGCAGAAGTGTTCACATTGCTTCGCAGAATCGCTTTTGTGCAGAAAACAGTAACACTTGTTCAGAAGGAAAGAAAGCACAGAGCCCCAGATTTGCTGTTGTCTTGGAGAGCTTGCAGAGCACTGGGGAAAGGCAGGCAGAGAATTCCCTGCTAGCACCTTCTCTGTGCCTGTTCACATTGCTTCGCAGAATCGCTTTTGTGCAGAAAACAGTAACACTTGTTCAAAAGAAAGAAAGCATGAGCCCCAGATTTTATGTTGTCCTGGAGAGCTTGCAGAGCACCGGGGAAAGGCAGGCAGAGAATTCCCTGCTAGCACCTTCTCTGTGCCTGTTCACATTGCTTCGCAGAATCGCTTTTGTGCAGAAAACAGTAACACTTGTTCAGAACGAAAGAAAGCACAGAGCCCCAGATTCTATGTTGTCCTGGAGAGCTTGCACAGCACTGGGGAAAGGCAGGCAGAGAATTCCCTGATAGCACCTTCTCTGTGCCTGGGAAGCAGAAGTGTTCACATTGCTTGGCAGAATCGCTTTTGTGCAGAAAACATTAACACTTGTTCAGAAAGAAAGAAAGCACAGAGCCCCAGATTTGCTGTTGTCCTGGAGAGCTTGCAGAGCACTGGGGAAAGGCAGGCAGAGAATTCCCTGCTAGCACCTTCTCTGTGCCTGTTCACATTGCTTCGCAGAATCGCTTTTGTGCAGAAAACAGTAACACTTGTTCAGAAAGAAAGAAAGCATGAGCCCCAGATTTTATGTTGTCCTGGAGAGCTTGCAGAGCACCGGGGAAAGGCAGGCAGAGAATTCCCTGCTAGCACCTTCTCTGTGCCTGTTCACATTGCTTCGCAGAATCGCTTTTGTGCAGAAAACAGTAACACTTGTTCAGAACGAAAGAAAGCACAGAGCCCCAGATTCTATGTTGTCCTGGAGAGCTTGCACAGCACTGGGGAAAGGCAGGCAGAGAATTCCCTGCTAGCACCTTCTCTGTGCCTGGGAAGCAGAAGTGTTCACATTGCTTCGCAGAATCGCTTTTGTGCAGAAAACAGTAACACTTGTTCAGAACGAAAGAAAGCACAGAGCCCCAGATTTGATGTTGTCCTGGAGAGCTTGCAGAGCACTGGGGAAAGGCAGGCAGAGAATTCCCTGCTAGCACCTTCTCTGTGCCTGGGAAGCAGAAGTGTTCACATTGCTTCGCAGAATCGCTTTTGTGCAGAAAACAGTAACACTTGTTCAGAAGGAAAGAAAGCACAGAGCCCCAGATTTGCTGTTGTCTTGGAGAGCTTGCAGAGCACTGGGGAAAGGCAGGCAGAGAATTCCCTGCTAGCACCTTCTCTGTGCCTGTTCACATTGCTTCGCAGAATCGCTTTTGTGCAGAAAACAGTAACACTTGTTCAGAAAGAAAGAAAGCATGAGCCCCAGATTTTATGTTGTCCTGGAGAGCTTGCAGAGCACCGGGGAAAGGCAGGCAGAGAATTCCCTGCTAGCACCTTCTCTGTGCCTGTTCACATTGCTTCGCAGAATCGCTTTTGTGCAGAAAACAGTAACACTTGTTCAGAACGAAAGAAAGCACAGAGCCCCAGATTCTATGTTGTCCTGGAGAGCTTGCAGAGCACTGGGGAAAGGCAGGCAGAGAATTCCCTGATAGCACCTTCTCTGTGCCTGTTCACATTGCTTCGCAGAATCGCTTTTGTGCAGAAAACAGTAACACCTGTTCAGAAAGAAAGAAAGCATGAGCCCCAGATTTTATGTTGTCCTGGAGAGCTTGCAGAGCACCGGGGAAAGGCAGGCAGAGAATTCCCTGCTAGCACCTTCTCTGTGCCTGTTCACATTGCTTCGCAAGAATCGCTTTTGTGCAGAAAACAGTAACACTTGTTCAGAACGAAAGAAAGCACAGAGCCCCAGATTCTATGTTGTCCTGGAGAGCTTGCAGAGCACTGGGGAAAGGCAGGCAGAGAATTCCCTGCTAGCACCTTCTCTGTGCCTGTTCACATTGCTTCGCAGAATCGCTTTTGTGCAGAAAACAGTAACACTTGTTCAGAACGAAAGAAAGCACAGAGCCCCAGATTCTATGTTGTCCTGGAGAGCTTGCAGAGCACTGGGGAAAGGCAGGCAGAGAATTCCCTGCTAGCACCTTCTCTGTGCCTGGGAAGCAGAAGTGTTCACATTGCTTCGCAGAATCGCTTTTGTGCAGAAAACAGTAACACTTGTTCAGAAGGAAAGAAAGCACAGAGCCCCAGATTTGCTGTTGTCTTGGAGAGCTTGCAGAGCACTGGGGAAAGGCAGGCAGAGAATTCCCTGCTAGCACCTTCTCTGTGCCTGTTCACATTGCTTCGCAGAATCGCTTTTGTGCAGAAAACAGTAACACTTGTTCAGAAAGAAAGAAAGCATGAGCCCCAGATTTTATGTTGTCCTGGAGAGCTTGCAGAGCACCGGGGAAAGGCAGGCAGAGAATTCCCTGCTAGCACCTTCTCTGTGCCTGTTCACATTGCTTCGCAGAATCGCTTTTCTGCAGAAAACAGTAACACTTGTTCAGAAGGAAAGAAAGCACAGAGCCCCGGATTCTATGTTGCCCTGGAGAGCTTGCACAGCACTGGGGAAAGGCAGGCAGAGAATTCCTTGCTAGCACCTTCTCTGTGCCTGGGAAGCAGAAGTGTTCACATTGCTTCGCAGAATCGCTTTTGTGCAGAAAACAGTAACACTTGTTCAGAAGGAAAGAAAGCACAGAGCCCCAGATTTTATGTTGTCCTGGAGAGCTTGCAGAGCACTGGGGAAAGGCAGGCAGAGAATTCCTTGCTAGCACCTTCTCTGTGCCTGGGAAGCAGAAGTGTTCACATTGCTTCGCAGAATCGCTTTTGTGCAGAAAACAGTAACACTTGTTCAGAAGGAAAGAAAGCACAGAGCCCCAGATTTTATGTTGTCCTGGAGAGCTTGCAGAGCACTGGGGAAAGGCAGGCAGAGAATTCCCTGCTAGCACCTTCTCTGTGCCTGTTCACATTGCTTCGCAGAATCGCTTTTCTGCAGAAAACAGTAACACTTGTTCAGAACGAAAGAAAGCACAGAGCCCCAGATTCTATGTTGTCCTGGAGAGCTTGCAGAGCACTGGGGAAAGGCAGGCAGAGAATTCCCTGCTAGCACATTCTCTGTGCCTGTTCACATTGCTTCGCAGAATCGCTTTTGTGCAGAAAACAGTAACACTTGTTCAGAACGAAAGAAAGCACAGAGCCCCAGATTCTATGTTGTCCTGGAGAGCTTGCAGAGCACTGGGGAAAGGCAGGCAGAGAATTCCCTGCTAGCACCTTCTCTGTGCCTGGGAAACAGAAGTGTTCACATTGCTTCGCAGAATCGCTTTTGTGCAGAAAACAGTAACACTTGCTCATTACGAAAGAAAGCACAGAGCCCCAGATTTTATGTTGTCCTGGAGAGCTTGCAGAGCACTGGGGAAAGGCAGGCAGAGAATTCCCTGCTAGCACCTTCTCTGTGCCTGGGAAGCAGAAGTGTTCACATTGCTTCGCAGAATCGCTTTTGTGCAGAAAACAGTAACACTTGTTCAGAACGAAAGAAAGCACAGAGCCCCAGATTTTATGTTGTCCTGGAGAGCTTGCAGAGCACTGGGGAAAGGCAGGCAGAGAATTCCTTGCTAGCACCTTCTCTGTGCCTGGGAAGCAGAAGTGTTCACATTGCTTCGCAGAATCGCTTTTGTGCAGAAAACAGTAACACTTGTTCAGAAGGAAAGAAAGCACAGAGCCCCAGATTTTATGTTGTCCTGGAGAGCTTGCAGAGCACTGGGGAAAGGCAGGCAGAGAATTCCCTGCTAGCACCTTCTCTGTGCCTGTTCACATTGCTTCGCAGAATCGCTTTTGTGCAGAAAACAGTAACACTTGTTCAGAACGAAAGAAAGCACAGAGCCCCAGATTCTATGTTGTCCTGGAGAGCTTGCAGAGCACTGGGGAAAGGCAGGCAGAGAATTCCCTGCTAGCACCTTCTCTGTGCCTGGGAAGCAGAAGTGTTCACATTGCTTCGCAGAATCGCTTTTGTGCAGAAAACAGTAACACTTGTTCAGAAGGAAAGAAAGCACAGAGCCCCAGATTTGCTGTTGTCTTGGAGAGCTTGCAGAGCACTGGGGAAAGGCAGGCAGAGAATTCCCTGCTAGCACCTTCTCTGTGCCTGTTCACATTGCTTCGCAGAATCGCTTTTGTGCAGAAAACAGTAACACTTGTTCAGAAAGAAAGAAAGCATGAGCCCCAGATTTTATGTTGTCCTGGAGAGCTTGCAGAGCACCGGGGAAAGGCAGGCAGAGAATTCCCTGCTAGCACCTTCTCTGTGCCTGTTCACATTGCTTCGCAGAATCGCTTTTCTGCAGAAAACAGTAACACTTGTTCAGAAGGAAAGAAAGCACAGAGCCCCGGATTCTATGTTGCCCTGGAGAGCTTGCACAGCACTGGGGAAAGGCAGGCAGAGAATTCCTTGCTAGCACCTTCTCTGTGCCTGGGAAGCAGAAGTGTTCACATTGCTTCGCAGAATCGCTTTTGTGCAGAAAACAGTAACACTTGTTCAGAAGGAAAGAAAGCACAGAGCCCCAGATTTTATGTTGTCCTGGAGAGCTTGCAGAGCACTGGGGAAAGGCAGGCAGAGAATTCCTTGCTAGCACCTTCTCTGTGCCTGGGAAGCAGAAGTGTTCACATTGCTTCGCAGAATCGCTTTTGTGCAGAAAACAGTAACACTTGTTCAGAAGGAAAGAAAGCACAGAGCCCCAGATTTTATGTTGTCCTGGAGAGCTTGCAGAGCACTGGGGAAAGGCAGGCAGAGAATTCCCTGCTAGCACCTTCTCTGTGCCTGTTCACATTGCTTCGCAGAATCGCTTTTCTGCAGAAAACAGTAACACTTGTTCAGAACGAAAGAAAGCACAGAGCCCCAGATTTTATGTTGTCCTGGAGAGCTTGCAGAGCACTGGGGAAAGGCAGGCAGAGAATTCCTTGCTAGCACCTTCTCTGTGCCTGTTCACATTGCTTCGCAGAATCGCTTTTGTGCAGAAAACAGTAACACTTGTTCAGAAAGAAAGAAAGCATGAGCCCCAGATTCTATGTTGTCCTGGAGAGCTTGCAGAGCACCGGGGAAAGGCAGGCAGAGAATTCCCTGCTAGCACCTTCTCTGTGCCTGTTCACATTGCTTCGCAAGAATCGCTTTTGTGCAGAAAACAGTAACACTTGTTCAGAACGACAGAAAGCACAGAGCCCCAGATTCTATGTTGTCCTGGAGAGCTTGCAGAGCACTGGGGAAAGGCAGGCAGAGAATTCCCTGCTAGCACCTTCTCTGTGCCTGTTCACATTGCTTCGCAGAATCGCTTTTGTGCAGAAAATAGTAACACTTGTTCAGAAAGAAAGAAAGCATGATCCCCAGATTTTATGTTGTCCTGGAGAGCTTGCAGAGCACCGGGGAAAGGCAGGCAGAGAATTCCCTGCTAGCACCTTCTCTGTGCCTGTTCACATTGCTTCGCAGAATCACTTTTGTGCAGAAAACAGTAACACTTGTTCAGAACGAAAGAAAGCACAGAGCCCCGGATTCTATGTTGTCCTGGAGAGCTTGCACAGCACTGGGGAAAGGCAGGCAGAGAATTCCTTGCTAGCACCTTCTCTGTGCCTGGGAAGCAGAAGTGTTCACATTGCTTCGCAGAATCGCTTTTGTGCAGAAAACAGTAACACTTGTTCAGAAGGAAAGAAAGCACAGAGCCCCAGATTTTATGTTGTCCTGGAGAGCTTGCAGAGCACTGGGGAAAGGCAGGCAGAGAATTCCCTGCTAGCACCTTCTCTGTGCCTGGGAAGCAGAAGTGTTCACATTGCTTCGCAGAATCGCTTTTGTGCAGAAAACACTAACACTTGTTCAGAACGAAAGAAAGCACAGAGCCCCAGATTTTATGTTGTCCTGGAGAGCTTGCAGAGCACTGGGGAAAGGCAGGCAGAGAATTCCCTGCTAGCACCTTCTCTGTGCCTGTTCACATTGCTTCGCAGAATCGCTTTTGTGCAGAAAACAGTAACACTTGTTCAGAACGAAAGAAAGCACAGAGCCCCAGATTCTATGTTGTCCTGGAGAGCTTGCAGAGCACTGGGGAAAGGCAGGCAGAGAATTCCCTGCTAGCACCTTCTCTGTGCCTGGGAAGCAGAAGTGTTCACATTGCTTCGCAGAATCGCTTTTGTGCAGAAAACAGTAACACTTGTTCAGAAGGAAAGAAAGCACAGAGCCCCAGATTTGCTGTTGTCTTGGAGAGCTTGCAGAGCACTGGGGAAAGGCAGGCAGAGAATTCCCTGCTAGCACCTTCTCTGTGCCTGTTCACATTGCTTCGCAGAATCGCTTTTGTGCAGAAAACACTAACACTTGTTCAGAAAGAAAGAAAGCATGAGCCCCAGATTTTATGTTGTCCTGGAGAGCTTGCAGAGCACCGGGGAAAGGCAGGCAGAGAATTCCCTGCTAGCACCTTCTCTGTGCCTGTTCACATTGCTTGGCAGAATCGCTTTTGTGCAGAAAACAGTAACACTTGTTCAGAAGGAAAGAAAGCACAGAGCCCCGGATTCTATGTTGCCCTGGAGAGCTTGCACAGCACTGGGGAAAGGCAGGCAGAGAATTCCTTGCTAGCACCTTCTCTGTGCCTGGGAAGCAGAAGTGTTCACATTGCTTCGCAGAATCGCTTTTGTGCAGAAAACAGTAACACTTGTTCAGAACGACAGAAAGCACAGAGCCCCAGATTCTATGTTGTCCTGGAGAGCTTGCAGAGCACTGGGGAAAGGCAGGCAGAGAATTCCCTGCTAGCACCTTCTCTGTGCCTGTTCACATTGCTTCGCAGAATCGCTTTTGTGCAGAAAATAGTAACACTTGTTCAGAAAGAAAGAAAGCATGATCCCCAGATTTTATGTTGTCCTGGAGAGCTTGCAGAGCACCGGGGAAAGGCAGGCAGAGAATTCCCTGCTAGCACCTTCTCTGTGCCTGTTCACATTGCTTCGCAGAATCACTTTTGTGCAGAAAACAGTAACACTTGTTCAGAACGAAAGAAAGCACAGAGCCCCGGATTCTATGTTGCCCTGGAGAGCTTGCACAGCACTGGGGAAAGGCAGGCAGAGAATTCCTTGCTAGCACCTTCTCTGTGCCTGGGAAGCAGAAGTGTTCACATTGCTTCGCAGAATCGCTTTTGTGCAGAAAACAGTAACACTTGTTCAGAAGGAAAGAAAGCACAGAGCCCCAGATTTTATGTTGTCCTGGAGAGCTTGCAGAGCACTGGGGAAAGGCAGGCAGAGAATTCCCTGCTAGCACCTTCTCTGTGCCTGGGAAGCAGAAGTGTTCACATTGCTTCGCAGAATCGCTTTTGTGCAGAAAACACTAACACTTGTTCAGAACGAAAGAAAGCACAGAGCCCCAGATTTTATGTTGTCCTGGAGAGCTTGCAGAGCACTGGGGAAAGGCAGGCAGAGAATTCCCTGCTAGCACCTTCTCTGTGCCTGTTCACATTGCTTCGCAGAATCGCTTTTGTGCAGAAAACAGTAACACTTGTTCAGAACGAAAGAAAGCACAGAGCCCCAGATTCTATGTTGTCCTGGAGAGCTTGCAGAGCACTGGGGAAAGGCAGGCAGAGAATTCCCTGCTAGCACCTTCTCTGTGCCTGGGAAGCAGAAGTGTTCACATTGCTTCGCAGAATCGCTTTTGTGCAGAAAACAGTAACACTTGTTCAGAAGGAAAGAAAGCACAGAGCCCCAGATTTGCTGTTGTCTTGGAGAGCTTGCAGAGCACTGGGGAAAGGCAGGCAGAGAATTCCCTGCTAGCACCTTCTCTGTGCCTGTTCACATTGCTTCGCAGAATCGCTTTTGTGCAGAAAACACTAACACTTGTTCAGAAAGAAAGAAAGCATGAGCCCCAGATTTTATGTTGTCCTGGAGAGCTTGCAGAGCACCGGGGAAAGGCAGGCAGAGAATTCCCTGCTAGCACCTTCTCTGTGCCTGTTCACATTGCTTGGCAGAATCGCTTTTGTGCAGAAAACAGTAACACTTGTTCAGAAGGAAAGAAAGCACAGAGCCCCGGATTCTATGTTGCCCTGGAGAGCTTGCACAGCACTGGGGAAAGGCAGGCAGAGAATTCCTTGCTAGCACCTTCTCTGTGCCTGGGAAGCAGAAGTGTTCACATTGCTTCGCAGAATCGCTTTTGTGCAGAAAACAGTAACACTTGTTCAGAACGAAAGAAAGCACAGAGCCCCAGATTCTATGTTGTCCTGGAGAGCTTGCAGAGCACTGGGGAAAGGCAGGCAGAGAATTCCCTGCTAGCACCTTCTCTGTGCCTGGGAAACAGAAGTGTTCACATTGCTTCGCAGAATCGCTTTTGTGCAGAAAACAGTAACACTTGCTCATTACGAAAGAAAGCACAGAGCCCCAGATTTTATGTTGTCCTGGAGAGCTTGCAGAGCACTGGGGAAAGGCAGGCAGAGAATTCCCTGCTAGCACCTTCTCTGTGCCTGGGAAGCAGAAGTGTTCACATTGCTTCGCAGAATCGCTTTTGTGCAGAAAACAGTAACACTTGTTCAGAACGAAAGAAAGCACAGAGCCCCAGATTTGATGTTGTCCTGGAGAGCTTGCAGAGCACTGGGGAAAGGCAGGCAGAGAATTCCCTGCTAGCACCTTCTCTGTGCCTGTTCACATTGCTTCGCAGAATCGCTTTTGTGCAGAAAACACTAACACTTGTTCAGAAGGAAAGAAAGCACAGAGCCCCAGAATCTATGTTGTCCTGGAGAGCTTGCAGAGCACTGGGGAAAGGCAGGCAGAGAATTCCTTGCTAGCACCTTCTCTGTGCCTGTTCACATTGCTTCGCAGAATCGCTTTTGTGCAGAAAACAGTAACACTTGTTCAGAACGAAAGAAAGCATGAGCACCAGATTTTATGTTGTCCTGGAGAGCTTGCAGAGCACTGGGGAAAGGCAGGCAGAGAATTCCCTGCTAGCACCTTCTCTGTGCCTGGGAAGCAGAAGTGTTCACATTGCTTCGCAGAATCGCTTTTGTGCAGAAAACAGTAACACTTGTTCAGAACGAAAGAAAGTACAGAGCCCCAGATTTTATGTTGTCCTGGAGAGCTTGCAGAGCACTGGGGAAAGGCAGGCAGAGAATTCCCTGCTAGCACCTTCTCTGTGCCTGTTCACATTGCTTCGCAGAATCGCTTTTGTGCAGAAAACAGTAACACTTGTTCAGAACGAAAGAAAGCACAGAGCCCCAGATTCTATGTTGTCCTGGAGAGCTTGCAGAGCACTGGGGAAAGGCAGGCAGAGAATTCCTTGCTAGCACCTTCTCTGCGCCTGGGAAGCAGAAGTGTTCACATTGCTTCGCAGAATCGCTTTTGTGCAGAAAACAGTAACACTTGTTCAGAACGAAAGAAAGCACAGAGCCCCAGATTCTATGTTGTCCTGGAGAGCTTGCAGAGCACTGGGGAAAGGCAGGCAGAGAATTCCCTGCTAGCACCTTCTCTGTGCCTGGGAAACAGAAGTGTTCACATTGCTTCGCAGAATCGCTTTTGTGCAGAAAACAGTAACACTTGCTCATTACGAAAGAAAGCACAGAGCCCCAGATTTTATGTTGTCCTGGAGAGCTTGCAGAGCACTGGGGAAAGGCAGGCAGAGAATTCCCTGCTAGCACCTTCTCTGTGCCTGGGAAGCAGAAGTGTTCACATTGCTTCGCAGAATCGCTTTTGTGCAGAAAACAGTAACACTTGTTCAGAACGAAAGAAAGCACAGAGCCCCAGATTTGATGTTGTCCTGGCGAGCTTGCAGAGCACTGGGGAAAGGCAGGCAGAGAATTCCCTGCTAGCACCTTCTCTGTGCCTGTTCACATTGCTTCGCAGAATCGCTTTTGTGCAGAAAACACTAACACTTGTTCAGAAGGAAAGAAAGCACAGAGCCCCAGAATCTATGTTGTCCTGGAGAGCTTGCAGAGCACTGGGGAAAGGCAGGCAGAGAATTCCTTGCTAGCACCTTCTCTGTGCCTGTTCACATTGCTTCGCAGAATCGCTTTTGTGCAGAAAACAGTAACACTTGTTCAGAACGAAAGAAAGCATGAGCCCCAGATTTTATGTTGTCCTGGAGAGCTTGCAGAGCACTGGGGAAAGGCAGGCAGAGAATTCCCTGCTAGCACCTTCTCTGTGCCTGGGAAGCAGAAGTGTTCACATTGCTTCGCAGAATCGCTTTTGTGCAGAAAACAGTAACACTTGTTCAGAACGAAAGAAAGTACAGAGCCCCAGATTTTATGTTGTCCTGGAGAGCTTGCAGAGCACTGGGGAAAGGCAGGCAGAGAATTCCCTGCTAGCACCTTCTCTGTGCCTGTTCACATTGCTTCGCAGAATCGCTTTTGTGCAGAAAACAGTAACACTTGTTCAGAACGAAAGAAAGCACAGAGCCCCAGATTCTATGTTGTCCTGGAGAGCTTGCAGAGCACTGGGGAAAGGCAGGCAGAGAATTCCTTGCTAGCACCTTCTCTGCGCCTGGGAAGCAGAAGTGTTCACATTGCTTCGCAGAATCGCTTTTGTGCAGAAAACAGTAACACTTGTTCAGAAGGAAAGAAAGCACAGAGCCCCAGATTTGATGTTGTCCTGGAGAGCTTGCAGAGCACTGGGGAAAGGCAGGCAGAGAATTCCCTGCTAGCACCTTCTCTGTGCCTGTTCACATTGCTTCGCAGAATCGCTTTTGTGCAGAAAAGAGTAACACTTGTTCAGAACGAAAGAAAGCACAGAGCCCCAGATTTTATGTTGTCATGGAGAGCTTGCAGAGCACTGGGGAAAGGCAGGCAGAGAATTCCTTGCTAGCACCTTCTCTGTGCCTGGGAAGCAGATGTGTTCACATTGCTTCGCAGAATCGCTTTTGTGCAGAAAACACTAACACTTGTTCAGAATGAAAGAAAGCACAGAGCCCCAAATTTTATGTTGTCCTGGAGAGCTTGCAGAGCACTGGGGAAAGGCAGGCAGAGAATTCCCTGCTAGCACCTTCTCTGTGCCTGTTCACATTGCTTCGCAGAATCGCTTTTGTGCAGAAAACAGTAACACTTGTTCAGAACGAAAGAAAGCATGAGTCCCAGATTTTATGTTGTCCTGGGGAGCTTGCAGAGCACTGGGGAAAGGCAGGCAGAGAATTCCCTGCTAGCACCTTCTCTGTGCCTGTTCACATTGCTTCGCAGAATCGCTTTTGTGCAGAAAACAGTAACACTTGTTCAGAACGAAAGAAAGCACAGAGCCCCAGATTTGCTGTTGTCCTGGAGAGCTTGCAGAGCACTGGGGAAAGGCAGGCAGAGAATTCCCTGCTAGCACCTTCTCTGTGCCTGGGAAGCAGAAGTGTGCACATTGCTTCGCAGAATCGCTTTTGTGCAGAAAACAGTAACACTTGTTCAGAACGAAAGAAAGCACAGAGCCCCAGATTTTATGTTGTCCTGGAGAGCTTGCAGAGTACTGGGGAAAGGCAGGCAGAGAATTCCCTGCTAGCACCTTCTCTGTGCCTGTTCACATTGCTTCGCAGAATCGCTTTTGTGCAGAAAACACTAACACTCGTTCAGAACGAAAGAAAGCACAGAGCCCCAGATTTTATGTTGTCCTGGAGAGCTTGCAGAGCACTGGGGAAAGGCAGGCAGAGAATTCCCTGCTAGCACCTTCTCTGTGCCTGTTCACATTGCTTCGCAGAATCGCTTTTGTGCAGAAAACACTAACACTTGTTCAGAACGAAAGAAAGCATGAGCCCCAGATTCTATGTTGTCCTGGAGAGCTTGCAGAGCACTGGGGAAAGGCAGGCAGAGAATTCCCTGCTAGCACCTTCTCTGTGCCTGGGAAGCAGAAGTGTTCACATTGCTTCGCAGAATCGCTTTTCTGCAGAAAACAGTAACACTTGTTCAGAACGAAAGAAAGCACAGAGCCCCAGATTTTATGTTGTCCTGGAGAGCTTGCAGAGCACTGGGGAAAGGCAGGCAGAGAATTCCCTGCTAGCACCTTCTCTGTGCCTGTTCACATTGCTTCGCAGAATCGCTTTTGTGCAGAAAACAGTAACACTTGTTCAGAACGAAAGAAAGCATGAGCCCCAGAATTTATGTTGTCCTGGGGAGCTTGCAGAGCACTGGGGAAAGGCAGGCAGAGAATTCCCTGCTAGCACCTTCTCTGTGCCTGTTCACATTGCTTGGCAGAATCGCTTTTGTGCAGAAAACAGTAACACTTGTTCAGAACGAAAGAAAGCACAGAGCCCCAGATTCTATGTTGTCCTGGAGAGCTTGCAGAGCACTGGGGAAAGGCAGGCAGAGAATTCCCTGCTAGCACCTTCTCTGTGCCTGGGAAGCAGAAGTGTTCACATTGCTTGGCAGAATCGCTTTTGTGCAGAAAACAGTAACACTTGTTCAGAAAGAAAGAAAGCACAGAGCCCCAGATTTGCTGTTGTCCTGGAGAGCTTGCAGAGCACTGGGGAAAGGCAGGCAGAGAATTCCCTGCTAGCACCTTCTCTGTGCCTGTTCACATTGCTTCGCAGAATCGCTTTTGTGCAGAAAACAGTAACACTTGTTCAGAAAGAAAGAAAGCATGAGCCCCAGATTTTATGTTGTCCTGGAGAGCTTGCAGAGCACCGGGGAAAGGCAGGCAGAGAATTCCCTGCTAGCACCTTCTCTGTGCCTGTTCACATTGCTTCGCAAGAATCGCTTTTGTGCAGAAAACAGTAACACTTGTTCAGAACGACAGAAAGCACAGAGCCCCAGATTCTATGTTGTCCTGGAGAGCTTGCAGAGCACTGGGGAAAGGCAGGCAGAGAATTCCTTGCTAGCACCTTCTCTGTGCCTGGGAAGCAGAAGTGTTCACATTGCTTGGCAGCATCGCTTTTGTGCAGAAAACACTAACACTTGTTCAGAAGGAAACAAAGCACAGAGCCCCAGATTCTATGTTGTCCTGGAGAGCTTGCAGAGCACTGGGGAAAGGCAGGCAGAGAATTCCCTGCTAGCACCTTCTCTGTGCCTGTTCACATTGCTTCGCAGAATCGCTTTTGTGCAGAAAACAGTAACACTTGTTCAGAACGAAAGAAAGCACAGAGCCCCAGATTCTATGTTGTCCTGGAGAGCTTGCACAGCACTGGGGAAAGGCAGGCAGAGAATTCCCTGCTAGCACCTTCTCTGTGCCTGGGAAGCAGAAGTGTTCACATTGCTTCGCAGAATCGCTTTTGTGCAGAAAACAGTAACACTTGTTCAGAACGAAAGAAAGCATGAGCCCCAGATTTTATGTTGTCCTGGGGAGCTTGCAGAGCACTGGGGAAAGGCAGGCAGAGAATTCCCTGCTAGCACCTTCTCTGTGCCTGTTCACATTGCTTGGCAGAATCGCTTTTGTGCAGAAAACAGTAACACTTGTTCAGAACGAAAGAAAGCACAGAGCCCCAGATTCTATGTTGTCCTGGAGAGCTTGCAGAGCACTGGGGAAAGGCAGGCAGAGAATTCCCTGCTAGCACCTTCTCTGTGCCTGGGAAGCAGAAGTGTTCACATTGCTTGGCAGAATCGCTTTTGTGCAGAAAACAGTAACACTTGTTCAGAAAGAAAGAAAGCACAGAGCCCCAGATTTGCTGTTGTCCTGGAGAGCTTGCAGAGCACTGGGGAAAGGCAGGCAGAGAATTCCCTGCTAGCACCTTCTCTGTGCCTGTTCACATTGCTTCGCAGAATCGCTTTTGTGCAGAAAACAGTAACACTTGTTCAGAAAGAAAGAAAGCATGAGCCCCAGATTTTATGTTGTCCTGGAGAGCTTGCAGAGCACCGGGGAAAGGCAGGCAGAGAATTCCCTGCTAGCACCTTCTCTGTGCCTGTTCACATTGCTTCGCAAGAATCGCTTTTGTGCAGAAAACAGTAACACTTGTTCAGAACGACAGAAAGCACAGAGCCCCAGATTCTATGTTGTCCTGGAGAGCTTGCAGAGCACTGGGGAAAGGCAGGCAGAGAATTCCTTGCTAGCACCTTCTCTGTGCCTGGGAAGCAGAAGTGTTCACATTGCTTGGCAGCATCGCTTTTGTGCAGAAAACACTAACACTTGTTCAGAAGGAAACAAAGCACAGAGCCCCAGATTCTATGTTGTCCTGGAGAGCTTGCAGAGCACTGGGGAAAGGCAGGCAGAGAATTCCCTGCTAGCACCTTCTCTGTGCCTGTTCACATTGCTTCGCAGAATCGCTTTTGTGCAGAAAACAGTAACACTTGTTCAGAACGAAAGAAAGCACAGAGCCCCAGATTCTATGTTGTCCTGGAGAGCTTGCACAGCACTGGGGAAAGGCAGGCAGAGAATTCCCTGCTAGCACCTTCTCTGTGCCTGGGAAGCAGAAGTGTTCACATTGCTTCGCAGAATCGCTTTTGTGCAGAAAACAGTAACACTTGTTCAGAACGAAAGAAAGCATGAGCCCCAGATTTTATGTTGTCCTGGGGAGCTTGCAGAGCACTGGGGAAAGGCAGGCAGAGAATTCCCTGCTAGCACCTTCTCTGTGCCTGTTCACATTGCTTGGCAGAATCGCTTTTGTGCAGAAAACAGTAACACTTGTTCAGAACGAAAGAAAGCACAGAGCCCCAGATTCTATGTTGTCCTGGAGAGCTTGCAGAGCACTGGGGAAAGGCAGGCAGAGAATTCCCTGCTAGCACCTTCTCTGTGCCTGGGAAGCAGAAGTGTTCACATTGCTTGGCAGAATCGCTTTTGTGCAGAAAACAGTAACACTTGTTCAGAAAGAAAGAAAGCACAGAGCCCCAGATTTGCTGTTGTCCTGGAGAGCTTGCAGAGCACTGGGGAAAGGCAGGCAGAGAATTCCCTGCTAGCACCTTCTCTGTGCCTGTTCACATTGCTTCGCAGAATCGCTTTTGTGCAGAAAACAGTAACACTTGTTCAGAAAGAAAGAAAGCATGAGCCCCAGATTTTATGTTGTCCTGGAGAGCTTGCAGAGCACCGGGGAAAGGCAGGCAGAGAATTCCCTGCTAGCACCTTCTCTGTGCCTGTTCACATTGCTTCGCAAGAATCGCTTTTGTGCAGAAAACAGTAACACTTGTTCAGAACGACAGAAAGCACAGAGCCCCAGATTCTATGTTGTCCTGGAGAGCTTGCAGAGCACTGGGGAAAGGCAGGCAGAGAATTCCTTGCTAGCACCTTCTCTGTGCCTGGGAAGCAGAAGTGTTCACATTGCTTGGCAGCATCGCTTTTGTGCAGAAAACACTAACACTTGTTCAGAAGGAAACAAAGCACAGAGCCCCAGATTCTATGTTGTCCTGGAGAGCTTGCAGAGCACTGGGGAAAGGCAGGCAGAGAATTCCCTGCTAGCACCTTCTCTGTGCCTGTTCACATTGCTTCGCAGAATCGCTTTTGTGCAGAAAACAGTAACACTTGTTCAGAACGAAAGAAAGCACAGAGCCCCAGATTCTATGTTGTCCTGGAGAGCTTGCACAGCACTGGGGAAAGGCAGGCAGAGAATTCCCTGCTAGCACCTTCTCTGTGCCTGGGAAGCAGAAGTGTTCACATTGCTTCGCAGAATCGCTTTTGTGCAGAAAACAGTAACACTTGTTCAGAACGAAAGAAAGCATGAGCCCCAGATTTTATGTTGTCCTGGGGAGCTTGCAGAGCACTGGGGAAAGGCAGGCAGAGAATTCCCTGCTAGCACCTTCTCTGTGCCTGTTCACATTGCTTCGCAGAATCGCTTTTGTGCAGAAAACAGTAACACTTGTTCAGAACGAAAGAAAGCACAGAGCCCCAGATTCTATGTTGTCCTGGAGAGCTTGCAGAGCACTGGGGAAAGGCAGGCAGAGAATTCCTTGCTAGCACCTTCTCTGCGCCTGGGAAGCAGAAGTGTTCACATTGCTTCGCAGAATCGCTTTTGTGCAGAAAACAGTAACACTTGTTCAGAACGAAAGAAAGCACAGAGCCCCAGATTCTATGTTGTCCTGGAGAGCTTGCAGAGCACCGGGGAAAGGCAGGCAGAGAATTCCCTGCTAGCACCTTCTCTGTGCCTGTTCACATTGCTTCGCAGAATCGCTTTTGTGCAGAAAACAGTAACACTTGTTCAGAAAGAAAGAAAGCATGAGCCCCAGATTTTATGTTGTCCTGGAGAGCTTGCAGAGCACCGGGGAAAGGCAGGCAGAGAATTCCCTGCTAGCACCTTCTCTGTGCCTGTTCACATTGCTTCGCAGAATCGCTTTTGTGCAGAAAACAGTAACACTTGTTCAGAACGAAAGAAAGCACAGAGCCCCGGATTCTATGTTGCCCTGGAGAGCTTGCACAGCACTGGGGAAAGGCAGGCAGAGAATTCCTTGCTAGCACCTTCTCTGTGCCTGGGAAGCAGAAGTGTTCACATTGCTTCGCAGAATCGCTTTTGTGCAGAAAACAGTAACACTTGTTCAGAAGGAAAAAAAGCACAGAGCCCCAGATTTTATGTTGTCCTGGAGAGCTTGCAGAGCACTGGGGAAAGGCAGGCAGAGAATTCCTTGCTAGCACCTTCTCTGTGCCTGGGAAGCAGAAGTGTTCACATTGCTTCGCAGAATCGCTTTTGTGCAGAAAACAGTAACACTTGTTCAGAAGGAAAGAAAGCACAGAGCCCCAGATTTTATGTTGTCCTGGAGAGCTTGCAGAGCACTGGGGAAAGGCAGGCAGAGAATTCCCTGCTAGCACCTTCTCTGTGCCTGGGAAGCAGAAGTGTTCACATTGCTTCGCAGAATCGCTTTTGTGCAGAAAACAGTAACACTTGTTCAGAAGGAAAGA
The DNA here is from genome assembly GCF_031877795.1 of Strix aluco. NCBI lineage: Eukaryota > Metazoa > Chordata > Aves > Strigiformes > Strigidae > Strix > Strix aluco. The sequence goes on from NW_027436553.1 coordinate 521,385, forward strand.
AAGCACAGAGCCCCAGATTTGCTGTTGTCTTGGAGAGCTTGCAGAGCACTGGGGAAAGGCAGGCAGAGAATTCCCTGCTAGCACCTTCTCTGTGCCTGTTCACATTGCTTCGCAGAATCGCTTTTGTGCAGAAAACAGTAACACTTGTTCAAAAGAAAGAAAGCATGAGCCCCAGATTTTATGTTGTCCTGGAGAGCTTGCAGAGCACCGGGGAAAGGCAGGCAGAGAATTCCCTGCTAGCACCTTCTCTGTGCCTGTTCACATTGCTTCGCAGAATCGCTTTTGTGCAGAAAACAGTAACACTTGTTCAGAACGAAAGAAAGCACAGAGCCCCAGATTCTATGTTGTCCTGGAGAGCTTGCACAGCACTGGGGAAAGGCAGGCAGAGAATTCCCTGATAGCACCTTCTCTGTGCCTGGGAAGCAGAAGTGTTCACATTGCTTGGCAGAATCGCTTTTGTGCAGAAAACAGTAACACTTGTTCAGAAAGAAAGAAAGCACAGAGCCCCAGATTTGCTGTTGTCCTGGAGAGCTTGCAGAGCACTGGGGAAAGGCAGGCAGAGAATTCCCTGCTAGCACCTTCTCTGTGCCTGTTCACATTGCTTCGCAGAATCGCTTTTGTGCAGAAAACAGTAACACTTGTTCAGAAAGAAAGAAAGCATGAGCCCCAGATTTTATGTTGTCCTGGAGAGCTTGCAGAGCACCGGGGAAAGGCAGGCAGAGAATTCCCTGCTAGCACCTTCTCTGTGCCTGTTCACATTGCTTCGCAGAATCGCTTTTGTGCAGAAAACAGTAACACTTGTTCAGAACGAAAGAAAGCACAGAGCCCCAGATTCTATGTTGTCCTGGAGAGCTTGCACAGCACTGGGGAAAGGCAGGCAGAGAATTCCCTGCTAGCACCTTCTCTGTGCCTGGGAAGCAGAAGTGTTCACATTGCTTCGCAGAATCGCTTTTGTGCAGAAAACAGTAACACTTGTTCAGAACGAAAGAAAGCACAGAGCCCCAGATTTGATGTTGTCCTGGAGAGCTTGCAGAGCACTGGGGAAAGGCAGGCAGAGAATTCCCTGCTAGCACCTTCTCTGTGCCTGGGAAGCAGAAGTGTTCACATTGCTTCGCAGAATCGCTTTTGTGCAGAAAACAGTAACACTTGTTCAGAAGGAAAGAAAGCACAGAGCCCCAGATTTGCTGTTGTCTTGGAGAGCTTGCAGAGCACTGGGGAAAGGCAGGCAGAGAATTCCCTGCTAGCACCTTCTCTGTGCCTGTTCACATTGCTTCGCAGAATCGCTTTTGTGCAGAAAACAGTAACACTTGTTCAGAAAGAAAGAAAGCATGAGCCCCAGATTTTATGTTGTCCTGGAGAGCTTGCAGAGCACCGGGGAAAGGCAGGCAGAGAATTCCCTGCTAGCACCTTCTCTGTGCCTGTTCACATTGCTTCGCAGAATCGCTTTTGTGCAGAAAACAGTAACACTTGTTCAGAACGAAAGAAAGCACAGAGCCCCAGATTCTATGTTGTCCTGGAGAGCTTGCAGAGCACTGGGGAAAGGCAGGCAGAGAATTCCCTGATAGCACCTTCTCTGTGCCTGTTCACATTGCTTCGCAGAATCGCTTTTGTGCAGAAAACAGTAACACCTGTTCAGAAAGAAAGAAAGCATGAGCCCCAGATTTTATGTTGTCCTGGAGAGCTTGCAGAGCACCGGGGAAAGGCAGGCAGAGAATTCCCTGCTAGCACCTTCTCTGTGCCTGTTCACATTGCTTCGCAAGAATCGCTTTTGTGCAGAAAACAGTAACACTTGTTCAGAACGACAGAAAGCACAGAGCCCCAGATTCTGTGTTGTCCTGGAGAGCTTGCAGAGCACTGGGGAAAGGCAGGCAGAGAATTCCTTGCTAGCACCTTCTCTGTGCCTGGGAAGCAGATGTGTTCACATTGCTTGGCAGCATCGCTTTTGTGCAGAAAACACTAACACTTGTTCAGAAGGAAACAAAGCACAGAGCCCCAGATTCTATGTTGTCCTGGAGAGCTTGCAGAGCACTGGGGAAAGGCAGGCAGAGAATTCCCTGCTAGCACCTTCTCTGTGCCTGTTCACATTGCTTCGCAGAATCGCTTTTGTGCAGAAAACAGTAACACTTGTTCAGAAGGAAAGAAAGCACAGAGCCCCAGATTCTATGTTGTCCTGGAGAGCTTGCACAGCACTGGGGAAAGGCAGGCAGAGAATTCCCTGCTAGCACCTTCTCTGTGCCTGGGAAGCAGAAGTGTTCACATTGCTTCGCAGAATCGCTTTTGTGCAGAAAACAGTAACACTTGTTCAGAACGAAAGAAAGCATGAGCCCCAGATTTTATGTTGTCCTGGGGAGCTTGCAGAGCACTGGGGAAAGGCAGGCAGAGAATTCCCTGCTAGCACCTTCTCTGTGCCTGTTCACATTGCTTCGCAGAATCGCTTTTGTGCAGAAAACACTAACACTTGTTCAGAAAGAAAGAAAGCATGAGCCCCAGATTTTATGTTGTCCTGGAGAGCTTGCAGAGCACCGGGGAAAGGCAGGCAGAGAATTCCCTGCTAGCACCTTCTCTGTGCCTGTTCACATTGCTTCGCAAGAATCGCTTTTGTGCAGAAAACAGTAACACTTGTTCAGAACGACAGAAAGCACAGAGCCCCAGATTCTATGTTGTCCTGGAGAGCTTGCAGAGCACTGGGGAAAGGCAGGCAGAGAATTCCTTGCTAGCACCTTCTCTGTGCCTGGGAAGCAGAAGTGTTCACATTGCTTGGCAGCATCGCTTTTGTGCAGAAAACACTAACACTTGTTCAGAAGGAAACAAAGCACAGAGCCCCAGATTCTATGTTGTCCTGGAGAGCTTGCAGAGCACTGGGGAAAGGCAGGCAGAGAATTCCCTGCTAGCACCTTCTCTGTGCCTGTTCACATTGCTTCGCAGAATCGCTTTTGTGCAGAAAACAGTAACACTTGTTCAGAACGAAAGAAAGCACAGAGCCCCAGATTCTATGTTGTCCTGGAGAGCTTGCACAGCACTGGGGAAAGGCAGGCAGAGAATTCCCTGCTAGCACCTTCTCTGTGCCTGGGAAGCAGAAGTGTTCACATTGCTTCGCAGAATCGCTTTTGTGCAGAAAACAGTAACACTTGTTCAGAACGAAAGAAAGCATGAGCCCCAGATTTTATGTTGTCCTGGGGAGCTTGCAGAGCACTGGGGAAAGGCAGGCAGAGAATTCCCTGCTAGCACCTTCTCTGTGCCTGTTCACATTGCTTGGCAGAATCGCTTTTGTGCAGAAAACAGTAACACTTGTTCAGAACGAAAGAAAGCACAGAGCCCCAGATTCTATGTTGTCCTGGAGAGCTTGCAGAGCACTGGGGAAAGGCAGGCAGAGAATTCCCTGCTAGCACCTTCTCTGTGCCTGGGAAGCAGAAGTGTTCACATTGCTTGGCAGAATCGCTTTTGTGCAGAAAACAGTAACACTTGTTCAGAAAGAAAGAAAGCACAGAGCCCCAGATTTGCTGTTGTCCTGGAGAGCTTGCAGAGCACTGGGGAAAGGCAGGCAGAGAATTCCCTGCTAGCACCTTCTCTGTGCCTGTTCACATTGCTTCGCAGAATCGCTTTTGTGCAGAAAACAGTAACACTTGTTCAGAAAGAAAGAAAGCATGAGCCCCAGATTTTATGTTGTCCTGGAGAGCTTGCAGAGCACCGGGGAAAGGCAGGCAGAGAATTCCCTGCTAGCACCTTCTCTGTGCCTGTTCACATTGCTTCGCAAGAATCGCTTTTGTGCAGAAAACAGTAACACTTGTTCAGAACGACAGAAAGCACAGAGCCCCAGATTCTATGTTGTCCTGGAGAGCTTGCAGAGCACTGGGGAAAGGCAGGCAGAGAATTCCTTGCTAGCACCTTCTCTGTGCCTGGGAAGCAGAAGTGTTCACATTGCTTGGCAGCATCGCTTTTGTGCAGAAAACACTAACACTTGTTCAGAAGGAAACAAAGCACAGAGCCCCAGATTCTATGTTGTCCTGGAGAGCTTGCAGAGCACTGGGGAAAGGCAGGCAGAGAATTCCCTGCTAGCACCTTCTCTGTGCCTGTTCACATTGCTTCGCAGAATCGCTTTTGTGCAGAAAACAGTAACACTTGTTCAGAACGAAAGAAAGCACAGAGCCCCAGATTCTATGTTGTCCTGGAGAGCTTGCACAGCACTGGGGAAAGGCAGGCAGAGAATTCCCTGCTAGCACCTTCTCTGTGCCTGGGAAGCAGAAGTGTTCACATTGCTTCGCAGAATCGCTTTTGTGCAGAAAACAGTAACACTTGTTCAGAACGAAAGAAAGCATGAGCCCCAGATTTTATGTTGTCCTGGGGAGCTTGCAGAGCACTGGGGAAAGGCAGGCAGAGAATTCCCTGCTAGCACCTTCTCTGTGCCTGTTCACATTGCTTCGCAGAATCGCTTTTGTGCAGAAAACAGTAACACTTGTTCAGAACGAAAGAAAGCACAGAGCCCCAGATTCTATGTTGTCCTGGAGAGCTTGCAGAGCACTGGGGAAAGGCAGGCAGAGAATTCCTTGCTAGCACCTTCTCTGCGCCTGGGAAGCAGAAGTGTTCACATTGCTTCGCAGAATCGCTTTTGTGCAGAAAACAGTAACACTTGTTCAGAACGAAAGAAAGCACAGAGCCCCAGATTCTATGTTGTCCTGGAGAGCTTGCAGAGCACCGGGGAAAGGCAGGCAGAGAATTCCCTGCTAGCACCTTCTCTGTGCCTGTTCACATTGCTTCGCAGAATCGCTTTTGTGCAGAAAACAGTAACACTTGTTCAGAAAGAAAGAAAGCATGAGCCCCAGATTTTATGTTGTCCTGGAGAGCTTGCAGAGCACCGGGGAAAGGCAGGCAGAGAATTCCCTGCTAGCACCTTCTCTGTGCCTGTTCACATTGCTTCGCAGAATCGCTTTTGTGCAGAAAACAGTAACACTTGTTCAGAACGAAAGAAAGCACAGAGCCCCGGATTCTATGTTGCCCTGGAGAGCTTGCACAGCACTGGGGAAAGGCAGGCAGAGAATTCCTTGCTAGCACCTTCTCTGTGCCTGGGAAGCAGAAGTGTTCACATTGCTTCGCAGAATCGCTTTTGTGCAGAAAACAGTAACACTTGTTCAGAAGGAAAGAAAGCACAGAGCCCCAGATTTTATGTTGTCCTGGAGAGCTTGCAGAGCACTGGGGAAAGGCAGGCAGAGAATTCCTTGCTAGCACCTTCTCTGTGCCTGGGAAGCAGAAGTGTTCACATTGCTTCGCAGAATCGCTTTTGTGCAGAAAACAGTAACACTTGTTCAGAAGGAAAGAAAGCACAGAGCCCCAGATTTTATGTTGTCCTGGAGAGCTTGCAGAGCACTGGGGAAAGGCAGGCAGAGAATTCCCTGCTAGCACCTTCTCTGTGCCTGGGAAGCAGAAGTGTTCACATTGCTTCGCAGAATCGCTTTTGTGCAGAAAACAGTAACACTTGTTCAGAAGGAAAGAAAGCACAGAGCCCCAGATTTGCTGTTGTCTTGGAGAGCTTGCAGAGCACTGGGGAAAGGCAGGCAGAGAATTCCCTGCTAGCACCTTCTCTGTGCCTGTTCACATTGCTTCGCAGAATCGCTTTTGTGCAGAAAACAGTAACACTTGTTCAAAAGAAAGAAAGCATGAGCCCCAGATTTTATGTTGTCCTGGAGAGCTTGCAGAGCACCGGGGAAAGGCAGGGAGAGAATTCCCTGCTAGCACCTTCTCTGTGCCTGTTCACATTGCTTCGCAGAATCGCTTTTGTGCAGAAAACAGTAACACTTGTTCAGAACGAAAGAAAGCACAGAGCCCCAGATTCTATGTTGTCCTGGAGAGCTTGCACAGCACTGGGGAAAGGCAGGCAGAGAATTCCCTGCTAGCACCTTCTCTGTGCCTGGGAAGCAGAAGTGTTCACATTGCTTCGCAGAATCGCTTTTGTGCAGAAAACAGTAACACTTGTTCAGAACGAAAGAAAGCACAGAGCCCCAGATTTGATGTTGTCCTGGAGAGCTTGCAGAGCACTGGGGAAAGGCAGGCAGAGAATTCCCTGCTAGCACCTTCTCTGTGCCTGGGAAGCAGAAGTGTTCACATTGCTTCGCAGAATCGCTTTTGTGCAGAAAACAGTAACACTTGTTCAGAAGGAAAGAAAGCACAGAGCCCCAGATTTGCTGTTGTCTTGGAGAGCTTGCAGAGCACTGGGGAAAGGCAGGCAGAGAATTCCCTGCTAGCACCTTCTCTGTGCCTGTTCACATTGCTTCGCAGAATCGCTTTTGTGCAGAAAACAGTAACACTTGTTCAGAAAGAAAGAAAGCATGAGCCCCAGATTTTATGTTGTCCTGGAGAGCTTGCAGAGCACCGGGGAAAGGCAGGCAGAGAATTCCCTGCTAGCACCTTCTCTGTGCCTGTTCACATTGCTTCGCAGAATCGCTTTTGTGCAGAAAACAGTAACACTTGTTCAGAACGAAAGAAAGCACAGAGCCCCAGATTCTATGTTGTCCTGGAGAGCTTGCAGAGCACTGGGGAAAGGCAGGCAGAGAATTCCCTGATAGCACCTTCTCTGTGCCTGTTCACATTGCTTCGCAGAATCGCTTTTGTGCAGAAAACAGTAACACCTGTTCAGAAAGAAAGAAAGCATGAGCCCCAGATTTTATGTTGTCCTGGAGAGCTTGCAGAGCACCGGGGAAAGGCAGGCAGAGAATTCCCTGCTAGCACCTTCTCTGTGCCTGTTCACATTGCTTCGCAAGAATCGCTTTTGTGCAGAAAACAGTAACACTTGTTCAGAACGACAGAAAGCACAGAGCCCCAGATTCTGTGTTGTCCTGGAGAGCTTGCAGAGCACTGGGGAAAGGCAGGCAGAGAATTCCTTGCTAGCACCTTCTCTGTGCCTGGGAAGCAGATGTGTTCACATTGCTTGGCAGCATCGCTTTTGTGCAGAAAACACTAACACTTGTTCAGAAGGAAACAAAGCACAGAGCCCCAGATTCTATGTTGTCCTGGAGAGCTTGCAGAGCACTGGGGAAAGGCAGGCAGAGAATTCCCTGCTAGCACCTTCTCTGTGCCTGTTCACATTGCTTCGCAGAATCGCTTTTGTGCAGAAAACAGTAACACTTGTTCAGAAGGAAAGAAAGCACAGAGCCCCAGATTCTATGTTGTCCTGGAGAGCTTGCACAGCACTGGGGAAAGGCAGGCAGAGAATTCCCTGCTAGCACCTTCTCTGTGCCTGGGAAGCAGAAGTGTTCACATTGCTTCGCAGAATCGCTTTTGTGCAGAAAACAGTAACACTTGTTCAGAACGAAAGAAAGCATGAGCCCCAGATTTTATGTTGTCCTGGGGAGCTTGCAGAGCACTGGGGAAAGGCAGGCAGAGAATTCCCTGCTAGCACCTTCTCTGTGCCTGTTCACATTGCTTCGCAGAATCGCTTTTGTGCAGAAAACAGTAACACTTGTTCAGAACGAAAGAAAGCACAGAGCCCCAGATTCTATGTTGTCCTGGAGAGCTTGCAGAGCACCGGGGAAAGGCAGGCAGAGAATTCCCTGCTAGCACCTTCTCTGTGCCTGTTCACATTGCTTCGCAGAATCGCTTTTGTGCAGAAAACAGTAACACTTGTTCAGAAAGAAAGAAAGCATGAGCCCCAGATTTTATGTTGTCCTGGAGAGCTTGCAGAGCACCGGGGAAAGGCAGGCAGAGAATTCCCTGCTAGCACCTTCTCTGTGCCTGTTCACATTGCTTCGCAGAATCGCTTTTGTGCAGAAAACAGTAACACTTGTTCAGAAGGAAAGAAAGCACAGAGCCCCAGATTTTATGTTGTCCTGGAGAGCTTGCAGAGCACTGGGGAAAGGCAGGCAGAGAATTCCCTGATAGCACCTTCTCTGTGCCTGTTCACATTGCTTCGCAGAATCGCTTTTGTGCAGAAAACAGTAACACCTGTTCAGAAAGAAAGAAAGCATGAGCCCCAGATTTTATGTTGTCCTGGAGAGCTTGCAGAGCACCGGGGAAAGGCAGGCAGAGAATTCCCTGCTAGCACCTTCTCTGTGCCTGTTCACATTGCTTCGCAAGAATCGCTTTTGTGCAGAAAACAGTAACACTTGTTCAGAACGACAGAAAGCACAGAGCCCCAGATTCTGTGTTGTCCTGGAGAGCTTGCAGAGCACTGGGGAAAGGCAGGCAGAGAATTCCTTGCTAGCACCTTCTCTGTGCCTGGGAAGCAGAAGTGTTCACATTGCTTGGCAGCATCGCTTTTGTGCAGAAAACACTAACACTTGTTCAGAACGAAAGAAAGCACAGAGCCCCAGATTCTATGTTGTCCTGGAGAGCTTGCAGAGCACTGGGGAAAGGCAGGCAGAGAATTCCCTGCTAGCACCTTCTCTGTGCCTGTTCACATTGCTTCGCAGAATCGCTTTTGTGCAGAAAACAGTAACACTTGTTCAGAAGGAAAGAAAGCACAGAGCCCCAGATTCTATGTTGTCCTGGAGAGCTTGCACAGCACTGGGGAAAGGCAGGCAGAGAATTCCCTGCTAGCACCTTCTCTGTGCCTGGGAAGCAGAAGTGTTCACATTGCTTCGCAGAATCGCTTTTGTGCAGAAAACAGTAACACTTGTTCAGAACGAAAGAAAGCATGAGCCCCAGATTTTATGTTGTCCTGGGGAGCTTGCAGAGCACTGGGGAAAGGCAGGCAGAGAATTCCCTGCTAGCACCTTCTCTGTGCCTGTTCACATTGCTTCGCAGAATCGCTTTTGTGCAGAAAACAGTAACACTTGTTCAGAACGAAAGAAAGCACAGAGCCCCAGATTCTATGTTGTCCTGGAGAGCTTGCAGAGCACTGGGGAAAGGCAGGCAGAGAATTCCTTGCTAGCACCTTCTCTGCGCCTGGGAAGCAGAAGTGTTCACATTGCTTCGCAGAATCGCTTTTGTGCAGAAAACAGTAACACTTGTTCAGAACGAAAGAAAGCACAGAGCCCCAGATTCTATGTTGTCCTGGAGAGCTTGCAGAGCACCGGGGAAAGGCAGGCAGAGAATTCCCTGCTAGCACCTTCTCTGTGCCTGTTCACATTGCTTCGCAGAATCGCTTTTGTGCAGAAAACAGTAACACTTGTTCAGAAAGAAAGAAAGCATGAGCCCCAGATTTTATGTTGTCCTGGAGAGCTTGCAGAGCACCGGGGAAAGGCAGGCAGAGAATTCCCTGCTAGCACCTTCTCTGTGTCTGTTCACATTGCTTTGCCGAATCGCTTTTGTGCAGAAAACAGTAACACTTGTTCAGAAGGAAAGAAAGCACAGAGCCCCAGATTCTATGTTGTCCTGGAGAGCTTGCAGAGCACTGGGGAAAGGCAGGCAGAGAATTCCCTGATAGCACCTTCTCTGTGCCTGTTCACATTGCTTCGCAGAATCGCTTTTGTGCAGAAAACAGTAACACCTGTTCAGAAAGAAAGAAAGCATGAGCCCCAGATTTTATGTTGTCCTGGAGAGCTTGCAGAGCACCGGGGAAAGGCAGGCAGAGAATTCCCTGCTAGCACCTTCTCTGTGCCTGTTCACATTGCTTCGCAAGAATCGCTTTTGTGCAGAAAACAGTAACACTTGTTCAGAACGACAGAAAGCACAGAGCCCCAGATTCTGTGTTGTCCTGGAGAGCTTGCAGAGCACTGGGGAAAGGCAGGCAGAGAATTCCTTGCTAGCACCTTCTCTGTGCCTGGGAAGCAGATGTGTTCACATTGCTTGGCAGCATCGCTTTTGTGCAGAAAACACTAACACTTGTTCAGAAGGAAACAAAGCACAGAGCCCCAGATTCTATGTTGTCCTGGAGAGCTTGCAGAGCACTGGGGAAAGGCAGGCAGAGAATTCCCTGCTAGCACCTTCTCTGTGCCTGTTCACATTGCTTCGCAGAATCGCTTTTGTGCAGAAAACAGTAACACTTGTTCAGAAGGAAAGAAAGCACAGAGCCCCAGATTCTATGTTGTCCTGGAGAGCTTGCACAGCACTGGGGAAAGGCAGGCAGAGAATTCCCTGCTAGCACCTTCTCTGTGCCTGGGAAGCAGAAGTGTTCACATTGCTTCGCAGAATCGCTTTTGTGCAGAAAACAGTAACACTTGTTCAGAACGAAAGAAAGCATGAGCCCCAGATTTTATGTTGTCCTGGGGAGCTTGCAGAGCACTGGGGAAAGGCAGGCAGAGAATTCCCTGCTAGCACCTTCTCTGTGCCTGTTCACATTGCTTCGCAGAATCGCTTTTGTGCAGAAAACAGTAACACTTGTTCAGAACGAAAGAAAGCACAGAGCCCCAGATTCTATGTTGTCCTGGAGAGCTTGCAGAGCACCGGGGAAAGGCAGGCAGAGAATTCCCTGCTAGCACCTTCTCTGTGCCTGTTCACATTGCTTCGCAGAATCGCTTTTGTGCAGAAAACAGTAACACTTGTTCAGAAAGAAAGAAAGCATGAGCCCCAGATTTTATGTTGTCCTGGAGAGCTTGCAGAGCACCGGGGAAAGGCAGGCAGAGAATTCCCTGCTAGCACCTTCTCTGTGCCTGTTCACATTGCTTCGCAGAATCGCTTTTGTGCAGAAAACAGTAACACTTGTTCAGAAGGAAAGAAAGCACAGAGCCCCAGATTTTATGTTGTCCTGGAGAGCTTGCAGAGCACTGGGGAAAGGCAGGCAGAGAATTCCCTGATAGCACCTTCTCTGTGCCTGTTCACATTGCTTCGCAGAATCGCTTTTGTGCAGAAAACAGTAACACCTGTTCAGAAAGAAAGAAAGCATGAGCCCCAGATTTTATGTTGTCCTGGAGAGCTTGCAGAGCACCGGGGAAAGGCAGGCAGAGAATTCCCTGCTAGCACCTTCTCTGTGCCTGTTCACATTGCTTCGCAAGAATCGCTTTTGTGCAGAAAACAGTAACACTTGTTCAGAACGACAGAAAGCACAGAGCCCCAGATTCTGTGTTGTCCTGGAGAGCTTGCAGAGCACTGGGGAAAGGCAGGCAGAGAATTCCTTGCTAGCACCTTCTCTGTGCCTGGGAAGCAGAAGTGTTCACATTGCTTGGCAGCATCGCTTTTGTGCAGAAAACACTAACACTTGTTCAGAACGAAAGAAAGCACAGAGCCCCAGATTCTATGTTGTCCTGGAGAGCTTGCAGAGCACTGGGGAAAGGCAGGCAGAGAATTCCCTGCTAGCACCTTCTCTGTGCCTGTTCACATTGCTTCGCAGAATCGCTTTTGTGCAGAAAACAGTAACACTTGTTCAGAAGGAAAGAAAGCACAGAGCCCCAGATTCTATGTTGTCCTGGAGAGCTTGCACAGCACTGGGGAAAGGCAGGCAGAGAATTCCCTGCTAGCACCTTCTCTGTGCCTGGGAAGCAGAAGTGTTCACATTGCTTCGCAGAATCGCTTTTGTGCAGAAAACAGTAACACTTGTTCAGAACGAAAGAAAGCATGAGCCCCAGATTTTATGTTGTCCTGGGGAGCTTGCAGAGCACTGGGGAAAGGCAGGCAGAGAATTCCCTGCTAGCACCTTCTCTGTGCCTGTTCACATTGCTTCGCAGAATCGCTTTTGTGCAGAAAACAGTAACACTTGTTCAGAACGAAAGAAAGCACAGAGCCCCAGATTCTATGTTGTCCTGGAGAGCTTGCAGAGCACTGGGGAAAGGCAGGCAGAGAATTCCTTGCTAGCACCTTCTCTGCGCCTGGGAAGCAGAAGTGTTCACATTGCTTCGCAGAATCGCTTTTGTGCAGAAAACAGTAACACTTGTTCAGAACGAAAGAAAGCACAGAGCCCCAGATTCTATGTTGTCCTGGAGAGCTTGCAGAGCACCGGGGAAAGGCAGGCAGAGAATTCCCTGCTAGCACCTTCTCTGTGCCTGTTCACATTGCTTCGCAGAATCGCTTTTGTGCAGAAAACAGTAACACTTGTTCAGAAAGAAAGAAAGCATGAGCCCCAGATTTTATGTTGTCCTGGAGAGCTTGCAGAGCACCGGGGAAAGGCAGGCAGAGAATTCCCTGCTAGCACCTTCTCTGTGTCTGTTCACATTGCTTTGCCGAATCGCTTTTGTGCAGAAAACAGTAACACTTGTTCAGAAGGAAAGAAAGCACAGAGCCCCAGATTTTATGTTGTCCTGGAGAGCTTGCAGAGCACTGGGGAAAGGCAGGCAGAGAATTCCTTGCTAGCACCTTCTCTGTGCCTGGGAAGCAGAAGTGTTCACATTGCTTCGCAGAATCGCTTTTGTGCAGAAAACAGTAACACTTGTTCAGAAGGAAAGAAAGCACAGAGCCCCAGATTTGATGTTGTCCTGGAGAGCTTGCAGAGCACTGGGGAAAGGCAGGCAGAGAATTCCCTGCTAGCACCTTCTCTGTGCCTGTTCACATTGCTTCGCAGAATCGCTTTTCTGCAGAAAACAGTAACACTTGTTCAGAACGAAAGAAAGCACAGAGCCCCAGATTCTATGTTGTCCTGGAGAGCTTGCAGAGCACTGGGGAAAGGCAGGCAGAGAATTCCTTGCTAGCACCTTCTCTGTGCCTGGGAAGCAGAAGTGTTCACATTGCTTGGCAGAATCGCTTTTGTGCAGAAAACACTAACACTTGTTCAGAACGAAAGAAAGCACAGAGCCCCAGATTCTATGTTGTCCTGGAGAGCTTGCAGAGCACTGGGGAAAGGCAGGCAGAGAATTCCCTGCTAGCACCTTCTCTGTGCCTGGGAAACAGAAGTGTTCACATTGCTTCGCAGAATCGCTTTTGTGCAGAAAACAGTAACACTTGCTCATTACGAAAGAAAGCACAGAGCCCCAGATTTTATGTTGTCCTGGAGAGCTTGCAGAGCACTGGGGAAAGGCAGGCAGAGAATTCCCTGCTAGCATCTTCTCTGTGCCTGTTCACATTGCTTCGCAGAATCGCTTTTGTGCAGAAAACAGTAACACTTGTTCAGAACGAAAGAAAGCACAGAGCCCCAGATTCTATGTTGTCCTGGAGAGCTTGCAGAGCACTGGGGAAAGGCAGGCAGAGAATTCCCTGCTAGCACCTTCTCTGTGCCTGGGAAGCAGAAGTGTTCACATTGCTTCGCAGAATCGCTTTTGTGCAGAAAACACTAACAGTTGTTCAGAAGGAAAGAAAGCACAGAGCCCCAGATTTGCTGTTGTCTTGGAGAGCTTGCAGAGCACTGGGGAAAGGCAGGCAGAGAATTCCCTGCTAGCACCTTCTCTGTGCCTGTTCACATTGCTTCGCAGAATCGCTTTTGTGCAGAAAACAGTAACACTTGTTCAGAAAGAAAGAAAGCACAGAGCCCCAGATTTTATGTTGTCCTGGAGAGCTTGCAGAGCACCGGGGAAAGGCAGGCAGAGAATTCCCTGCTAGCACCTTCTCTGTGCCTGTTCACATTGCTTCGCAAGAATCGCTTTGTGCAGAAACCAGTAACACTTGTTTAGAACGAAAGAAAGCACAGAGCCCCAGATTCTATGTTGTCCTGGAGAGCTTGCAGAGCACTGGGGAAAGGCAGGCAGAGAATTCCTTGCTAGCACCTTCTCTGTGCCTGGGAAGCAGAAGTGTTCACATTGCTTGGCAGAATCGCTTTTGTGCAGAAAACACTAACACTTGTTCAGAACGAAAGAAACCACAGAGCCCCAGATTCTATGTTGTCCTGGAGAGCTTGCAGAGCACTGGGGAAAGGCAGGCAGAGAATTCCCTGCTAGCACCTTCTCTGTGCCTGTTCACATTGCTTCGCAGAATCGCTTTTGTGCAGAAAACACTAACACTTGTTCAGAACGAAAGAAAGCACAGAGCCCCAGATTCTATGTTGTCCTGGAGAGCTTGCAGAGCACTGGGGAAAGGCAGGCAGAGAATTCCCTGCTAGCACCTTCTCTGTGCCTGGGAAACAGAAGTGTTCACATTGCTTCGCAGAATCGCTTTTGTGCAGAAAACAGTAACACTTGCTCATTACGAAAGAAAGCACAGAGCCCCAGATTTTATGTTGTCCTGGAGAGCTTGCAGAGCACTGGGGAAAGGCAGGCAGAGAATTCCCTGCTAGCACCTTCTCTGTGCCTGGGAAGCAGAAGTGTTCACATTGCTTCGCAGAATCGCTTTTGTGCAGAAAACAGTAACACTTGTTCAGAACGAAAGAAAGCACAGAGCCCCAGATTTGATGTTGTCCTGGAGAGCTTGCAGAGCACTGGGGAAAGGCAGGCAGAGAATTCCCTGCTAGCACCTTCTCTGTGCCTGTTCACATTGCTTCGCAGAATCGCTTTTGTGCAGAAAACACTAACACTTGTTCAGAAGGAAAGAAAGCACAGAGCCCCAGAATCTATGTTGTCCTGGAGAGCTTGCAGAGCACTGGGGAAAGGCAGGCAGAGAATTCCTTGCTAGCACCTTCTCTGTGCCTGTTCACATTGCTTCGCAGAATCGCTTTTGTGCAGAAAACAGTAACACTTGTTCAGAACGAAAGAAAGCATGAGCCCCAGATTTTATGTTGTCCTGGAGAGCTTGCAGAGCACTGGGGAAAGGCAGGCAGAGAATTCCTTGCTAGCACCTTCTCTGTGCCTGGGAAGCAGAAGTGTTCACATTGCTTCGCAGAATCGCTTTTGTGCAGAAAACAGTAACACTTGTTCAGAACGAAAGAAAGTACAGAGCCCCAGATTTTATGTTGTCCTGGAGAGCTTGCAGAGCACTGGGGAAAGGCAGGCAGAGAATTCCCTGCTAGCACCTTCTCTGTGCCTGTTCACATTGCTTTGCAGAATCGCTTTTGTGCAGAAAACAGTAACACTTGTTCAGAACGAAAGAAAGCACAGAGCCCCAGATTCTATGTTGTCCTGGAGAGCTTGCAGAGCACTGGGGAAAGGCAGGCAGAGAATTCCTTGCTAGCACCTTCTCTGTGCCTGGGAAGCAGAAGTGTTCACATTGCTTCGCAGAATCGCTTTTGTGCAGAAAACAGTAACACTTGTTCAGAAGGAAAGAAAGCACAGAGCCCCAGATTTTATGTTGTCCTGGAGAGCTTGCAGAGCACTGGGGAAAGGCAGGCAGAGAATTCCCTGCTAGCACCTTCTCTGTGCCTGTTCACATTGCTTCGCAGAATCGCTTTTGTGCAGAAAAGAGTAACACTTGTTCAGAACGAAAGAAAGCACAGAGCCCCAGATTTTATGTTGTCATGGAGAGCTTGCAGAGCACTGGGGAAAGGCAGGCAGAGAATTCCTTGCTAGCACCTTCTCTGTGCCTGGGAAGCAGATGTGTTCACATTGCTTCGCAGAATCGCTTTTGTGCAGAAAACACTAACACTTGTTCAGAATGAAAGAAAGCACAGAGCCCCAAATTTTATGTTGTCCTGGAGAGCTTGCAGAGCACTGGGGAAAGGCAGGCAGAGAATTCCCTGCTAGCACCTTCTCTGTGCCTGGGAAACAGAAGTGTTCACATTGCTTCGCAGAATCGCTTTTGTGCAGAAAACAGTAACACTTGCTCATTACGAAAGAAAGCACAGAGCCCCAGATTTTATGTTGTCCTGGAGAGCTTGCAGAGCACTGGGGAAAGGCAGGCAGAGAATTCCCTGCTAGCACCTTCTCTGTGCCTGGGAAGCAGAAGTGTTCACATTGCTTCGCAGAATCGCTTTTGTGCAGAAAACAGTAACACTTGTTCAGAACGAAAGAAAGCACAGAGCCCCAGATTTGATGTTGTCCTGGAGAGCTTGCAGAGCACTGGGGAAAGGCAGGCAGAGAATTCCCTGCTAGCACCTTCTCTGTGCCTGTTCACATTGCTTCGCAGAATCGCTTTTGTGCAGAAAACACTAACACTTGTTCAGAAGGAAAGAAAGCACAGAGCCCCAGAATCTATGTTGTCCTGGAGAGCTTGCAGAGCACTGGGGAAAGGCAGGCAGAGAATTCCTTGCTAGCACCTTCTCTGTGCCTGTTCACATTGCTTCGCAGAATCGCTTTTGTGCAGAAAACAGTAACACTTGTTCAGAACGAAAGAAAGCATGAGCACCAGATTTTATGTTGTCCTGGAGAGCTTGCAGAGCACTGGGGAAAGGCAGGCAGAGAATTCCCTGCTAGCACCTTCTCTGTGCCTGGGAAGCAGAAGTGTTCACATTGCTTCGCAGAATCGCTTTTGTGCAGAAAACAGTAACACTTGTTCAGAACGAAAGAAAGTACAGAGCCCCAGATTTTATGTTGTCCTGGAGAGCTTGCAGAGCACTGGGGAAAGGCAGGCAGAGAATTCCCTGCTAGCACCTTCTCTGTGCCTGTTCACATTGCTTCGCAGAATCGCTTTTGTGCAGAAAACACTAACACTTGTTCAGAACGAAAGAAACCACAGAGCCCCAGATTCTATGTTGTCCTGGAGAGCTTGCAGAGCACTGGGGAAAGGCAGGCAGAGAATTCCTTGCTAGCACCTTCTCTGCGCCTGGGAAGCAGAAGTGTTCACATTGCTTCGCAGAATCGCTTTTGTGCAGAAAACAGTAACACTTGTTCAGAACGAAAGAAAGCACAGAGCCCCAGATTCTATGTTGTCCTGGAGAGCTTGCAGAGCACTGGGGAAAGGCAGGCAGAGAATTCCCTGCTAGCACCTTCTCTGTGCCTGGGAAACAGAAGTGTTCACATTGCTTCGCAGAATCGCTTTTGTGCAGAAAACAGTAACACTTGCTCATTACGAAAGAAAGCACAGAGCCCCAGATTTTATGTTGTCCTGGAGAGCTTGCAGAGCACTGGGGAAAGGCAGGCAGAGAATTCCCTGCTAGCACCTTCTCTGTGCCTGGGAAGCAGAAGTGTTCACATTGCTTCGCAGAATCGCTTTTGTGCAGAAAACAGTAACACTTGTTCAGAACGAAAGAAAGCACAGAGCCCCAGATTTGATGTTGTCCTGGCGAGCTTGCAGAGCACTGGGGAAAGGCAGGCAGAGAATTCCCTGCTAGCACCTTCTCTGTGCCTGTTCACATTGCTTCGCAGAATCGCTTTTGTGCAGAAAACACTAACACTTGTTCAGAAGGAAAGAAAGCACAGAGCCCCAGAATCTATGTTGTCCTGGAGAGCTTGCAGAGCACTGGGGAAAGGCAGGCAGAGAATTCCTTGCTAGCACCTTCTCTGTGCCTGTTCACATTGCTTCGCAGAATCGCTTTTGTGCAGAAAACAGTAACACTTGTTCAGAACGAAAGAAAGCATGAGCCCCAGATTTTATGTTGTCCTGGAGAGCTTGCAGAGCACTGGGGAAAGGCAGGCAGAGAATTCCCTGCTAGCACCTTCTCTGTGCCTGGGAAGCAGAAGTGTTCACATTGCTTCGCAGAATCGCTTTTGTGCAGAAAACAGTAACACTTGTTCAGAACGAAAGAAAGTACAGAGCCCCAGATTTTATGTTGTCCTGGAGAGCTTGCAGAGCACTGGGGAAAGGCAGGCAGAGAATTCCCTGCTAGCACCTTCTCTGTGCCTGTTCACATTGCTTCGCAGAATCGCTTTTGTGCAGAAAACAGTAACACTTGTTCAGAACGAAAGAAAGCACAGAGCCCCAGATTCTATGTTGTCCTGGAGAGCTTGCAGAGCACTGGGGAAAGGCAGGCAGAGAATTCCTTGCTAGCACCTTCTCTGCGCCTGGGAAGCAGAAGTGTTCACATTGCTTCGCAGAATCGCTTTTGTGCAGAAAACAGTAACACTTGTTCAGAAGGAAAGAAAGCACAGAGCCCCAGATTTGATGTTGTCCTGGAGAGCTTGCAGAGCACTGGGGAAAGGCAGGCAGAGAATTCCCTGCTAGCACCTTCTCTGTGCCTGTTCACATTGCTTCGCAGAATCGCTTTTGTGCAGAAAAGAGTAACACTTGTTCAGAACGAAAGAAAGCACAGAGCCCCAGATTTTATGTTGTCATGGAGAGCTTGCAGAGCACTGGGGAAAGGCAGGCAGAGAATTCCTTGCTAGCACCTTCTCTGTGCCTGGGAAGCAGATGTGTTCACATTGCTTCGCAGAATCGCTTTTGTGCAGAAAACACTAACACTTGTTCAGAATGAAAGAAAGCACAGAGCCCCAGATTTTATGTTGTCCTGGAGAGCTTGCAGAGCACTGGGGAAAGGCAGGCAGAGAATTCCCTGCTAGCACCTTCTCTGTGCCTGTTCACATTGCTTCGCAGAATCGCTTTTGTGCAGAAAACAGTAACACTTGTTCAGAACGAAAGAAAGCATGAGCCCCAGATTTTATGTTGTCCTGGGGAGCTTGCAGAGCACTGGGGAAAGGCAGGCAGAGAATTCCCTGCTAGCACCTTCTCTGTGCCTGTTCACATTGCTTCGCAGAATCGCTTTTGTGCAGAAAACAGTAACACTTGTTCAGAACGAAAGAAAGCACAGAGCCCCAGATTTGCTGTTGTCCTGGAGAGCTTGCAGAGCACTGGGGAAAGGCAGGCAGAGAATTCCCTGCTAGCACCTTCTCTGTGCCTGGGAAGCAGAAGTGTGCACATTGCTTCGCAGAATCGCTTTTGTGCAGAAAACAGTAACACTTGTTCAGAACGAAAGAAAGCACAGAGCCCCAGATTTTATGTTGTCCTGGAGAGCTTGCAGAGTACTGGGGAAAGGCAGGCAGAGAATTCCCTGCTAGCACCTTCTCTGTGCCTGTTCACATTGCTTCGCAGAATCGCTTTTGTGCAGAAAACACTAACACTCGTTCAGAACGAAAGAAAGCACAGAGCCCCAGATTTTATGTTGTCCTGGAGAGCTTGCAGAGCACTGGGGAAAGGCAGGCAGAGAATTCCCTGCTAGCACCTTCTCTGTGCCTGTTCACATTGCTTCGCAGAATCGCTTTTGTGCAGAAAACACTAACACTTGTTCAGAACGAAAGAAAGCATGAGCCCCAGATTTGCTGTTGTCCTGGAGAGCTTGCAGAGCACTGGGGAAAGGCAGGCAGAGAATTCCCTGCTAGCACCTTCTCTGTGCCTGGGAAGCAGAAGTGTTCACATTGCTTGGCAGAATCGCTTTTGTGCAGAAAACAGTAACACTTGTTCAGAAAGAAAGAAAGCACAGAGCCCCAGATTTGCTGTTGTCCTGGAGAGCTTGCAGAGCACTGGGGAAAGGCAGGCAGAGAATTCCCTGCTAGCACCTTCTCTGTGCCTGTTCACATTGCTTCGCAGAATCGCTTTTGTGCAGAAAACAGTAACACTTGTTCAGAAAGAAAGAAAGCATGAGCCCCAGATTTTATGTTGTCCTGGAGAGCTTGCAGAGCACCGGGGAAAGGCAGGCAGAGAATTCCCTGCTAGCACCTTCTCTGTGCCTGTTCACATTGCTTCGCAAGAATCGCTTTTGTGCAGAAAACAGTAACACTTGTTCAGAACGACAGAAAGCACAGAGCCCCAGATTCTATGTTGTCCTGGAGAGCTTGCAGAGCACTGGGGAAAGGCAGGCAGAGAATTCCTTGCTAGCACCTTCTCTGTGCCTGGGAAGCAGAAGTGTTCACATTGCTTGGCAGCATCGCTTTTGTGCAGAAAACACTAACACTTGTTCAGAAGGAAACAAAGCACAGAGCCCCAGATTCTATGTTGTCCTGGAGAGCTTGCAGAGCACTGGGGAAAGGCAGGCAGAGAATTCCCTGCTAGCACCTTCTCTGTGCCTGTTCACATTGCTTCGCAGAATCGCTTTTGTGCAGAAAACAGTAACACTTGTTCAGAACGAAAGAAAGCACAGAGCCCCAGATTCTATGTTGTCCTGGAGAGCTTGCACAGCACTGGGGAAAGGCAGGCAGAGAATTCCCTGCTAGCACCTTCTCTGTGCCTGGGAAGCAGAAGTGTTCACATTGCTTCGCAGAATCGCTTTTGTGCAGAAAACAGTAACACTTGTTCAGAACGAAAGAAAGCATGAGCCCCAGATTTTATGTTGTCCTGGGGAGCTTGCAGAGCACTGGGGAAAGGCAGGCAGAGAATTCCCTGCTAGCACCTTCTCTGTGCCTGTTCACATTGCTTGGCAGAATCGCTTTTGTGCAGAAAACAGTAACACTTGTTCAGAACGAAAGAAAGCACAGAGCCCCAGATTCTATGTTGTCCTGGAGAGCTTGCAGAGCACTGGGGAAAGGCAGGCAGAGAATTCCCTGCTAGCACCTTCTCTGTGCCTGGGAAGCAGAAGTGTTCACATTGCTTGGCAGAATCGCTTTTGTGCAGAAAACAGTAACACTTGTTCAGAAAGAAAGAAAGCACAGAGCCCCAGATTTGCTGTTGTCCTGGAGAGCTTGCAGAGCACTGGGGAAAGGCAGGCAGAGAATTCCCTGCTAGCACCTTCTCTGTGCCTGTTCACATTGCTTCGCAGAATCGCTTTTGTGCAGAAAACAGTAACACTTGTTCAGAAAGAAAGAAAGCATGAGCCCCAGATTTTATGTTGTCCTGGAGAGCTTGCAGAGCACCGGGGAAAGGCAGGCAGAGAATTCCCTGCTAGCACCTTCTCTGTGCCTGTTCACATTGCTTCGCAAGAATCGCTTTTGTGCAGAAAACAGTAACACTTGTTCAGAACGACAGAAAGCACAGAGCCCCAGATTCTATGTTGTCCTGGAGAGCTTGCAGAGCACTGGGGAAAGGCAGGCAGAGAATTCCTTGCTAGCACCTTCTCTGTGCCTGGGAAGCAGAAGTGTTCACATTGCTTGGCAGCATCGCTTTTGTGCAGAAAACACTAACACTTGTTCAGAAGGAAACAAAGCACAGAGCCCCAGATTCTATGTTGTCCTGGAGAGCTTGCAGAGCACTGGGGAAAGGCAGGCAGAGAATTCCCTGCTAGCACCTTCTCTGTGCCTGTTCACATTGCTTCGCAGAATCGCTTTTGTGCAGAAAACAGTAACACTTGTTCAGAACGAAAGAAAGCACAGAGCCCCAGATTCTATGTTGTCCTGGAGAGCTTGCACAGCACTGGGGAAAGGCAGGCAGAGAATTCCCTGCTAGCACCTTCTCTGTGCCTGGGAAGCAGAAGTGTTCACATTGCTTCGCAGAATCGCTTTTGTGCAGAAAACAGTAACACTTGTTCAGAACGAAAGAAAGCATGAGCCCCAGATTTTATGTTGTCCTGGGGAGCTTGCAGAGCACTGGGGAAAGGCAGGCAGAGAATTCCCTGCTAGCACCTTCTCTGTGCCTGTTCACATTGCTTCGCAGAATCGCTTTTGTGCAGAAAACAGTAACACTTGTTCAGAACGAAAGAAAGCACAGAGCCCCAGATTCTATGTTGTCCTGGAGAGCTTGCAGAGCACTGGGGAAAGGCAGGCAGAGAATTCCTTGCTAGCACCTTCTCTGCGCCTGGGAAGCAGAAGTGTTCACATTGCTTCGCAGAATCGCTTTTGTGCAGAAAACAGTAACACTTGTTCAGAACGAAAGAAAGCACAGAGCCCCAGATTCTATGTTGTCCTGGAGAGCTTGCAGAGCACCGGGGAAAGGCAGGCAGAGAATTCCCTGCTAGCACCTTCTCTGTGCCTGTTCACATTGCTTCGCAGAATCGCTTTTGTGCAGAAAACAGTAACACTTGTTCAGAAAGAAAGAAAGCATGAGCCCCAGATTTTATGTTGTCCTGGAGAGCTTGCAGAGCACTGGGGAAAGGCAGGCAGAGAATTCCCTGCTAGCACCTTCTCTGTGCCTGTTCACATTGCTTCGCAGAATCGCTTTTGTGCAGAAAACAGTAACACTTGTTCAGAACGAAAGAAAGCACAGAGCCCCGGATTCTATGTTGCCCTGGAGAGCTTGCACAGCACTGGGGAAAGGCAGGCAGAGAATTCCTTGCTAGCACCTTCTCTGTGCCTGGGAAGCAGAAGTGTTCACATTGCTTCGCAGAATCGCTTTTGTGCAGAAAACAGTAACACTTGTTCAGAAGGAAAGAAAGCACAGAGCCCCAGATTTTATGTTGTCCTGGAGAGCTTGCAGAGCACTGGGGAAAGGCAGGCAGAGAATTCCCTGCTAGCACCTTCTCTGTGCCTGGGAAGCAGAAGTGTTCACATTGCTTCGCAGAATCGCTTTTGTGCAGAAAACAGTAACACTTGTTCAGAAGGAAAGAAAGCACAGAGCCCCAGATATGCTGTTGTCTTGGAGAGCTTGCAGAGCACTGGGGAAAGGCAGGCAGAGAATTCCCTGCTAGCACCTTCTCTGTGCCTGTTCACATTGCTTCGCAGAATCGCTTTTGTGCAGAAAACAGTAACACTTGTTCAAAAGAAAGAAAGCATGAGCCCCAGATTTTATGTTGTCCTGGAGAGCTTGCAGAGCACCGGGGAAAGGCAGGGAGAGAATTCCCTGCTAGCACCTTCTCTGTGCCTGTTCACATTGCTTCGCAGAATCGCTTTTGTGCAGAAAACAGTAACACTTGTTCAGAAGGAAAGAAAGCACAGAGCCCCAGATTCTATGTTGTCCTGGAGAGCTTGCACAGCACTGGGGAAAGGCAGGCAGAGAATTCCCTGATAGCACCTTCTCTGTGCCTGGGAAGCAGAAGTGTTCACATTGCTTGGCAGAATCGCTTTTGTGCAGAAAACAGTAACACTTGTTCAGAAAGAAAGAAAGCACAGAGCCCCAGATTTGCTGTTGTCCTGGAGAGCTTGCAGAGCACTGGGGAAAGGCAGGCAGAGAATTCCCTGCTAGCACCTTCTCTGTGCCTGTTCACATTGCTTCGCAGAATCGCTTTTGTGCAGAAAACAGTAACACTTGTTCAGAAAGAAAGAAAGCATGAGCCCCAGATTTTATGTTGTCCTGGAGAGCTTGCAGAGCACCGGGGAAAGGCAGGCAGAGAATTCCCTGCTAGCACCTTCTCTGTGCCTGTTCACATTGCTTCGCAGAATCGCTTTTGTGCAGAAAACAGTAACACTTGTTCAGAACGAAAGAAAGCACAGAGCCCCAGATTCTATGTTGTCCTGGAGAGCTTGCACAGCACTGGGGAAAGGCAGGCAGAGAATTCCCTGCTAGCACCTTCTCTGTGCCTGGGAAGCAGAAGTGTTCACATTGCTTCGCAGAATCGCTTTTGTGCAGAAAACAGTAACACTTGTTCAGAACGAAAGAAAGCACAGAGCCCCAGATTTGATGTTGTCCTGGAGAGCTTGCAGAGCACTGGGGAAAGGCAGGCAGAGAATTCCCTGCTAGCACCTTCTCTGTGCCTGGGAAGCAGAAGTGTTCACATTGCTTCGCAGAATCGCTTTTGTGCAGAAAACAGTAACACTTGTTCAGAAGGAAAGAAAGCACAGAGCCCCAGATTTGCTGTTGTCTTGGAGAGCTTGCAGAGCACTGGGGAAAGGCAGGCAGAGAATTCCCTGCTAGCACCTTCTCTGTGCCTGTTCACATTGCTTCGCAGAATCGCTTTTGTGCAGAAAACAGTAACACTTGTTCAGAAAGAAAGAAAGCATGAGCCCCAGATTTTATGTTGTCCTGGAGAGCTTGCAGAGCACCGGGGAAAGGCAGGCAGAGAATTCCCTGCTAGCACCTTCTCTGTGCCTGTTCACATTGCTTCGCAGAATCGCTTTTGTGCAGAAAACAGTAACACTTGTTCAGAACGAAAGAAAGCACAGAGCCCCAGATTCTATGTTGTCCTGGAGAGCTTGCAGAGCACTGGGGAAAGGCAGGCAGAGAATTCCCTGATAGCACCTTCTCTGTGCCTGTTCACATTGCTTCGCAGAATCGCTTTTGTGCAGAAAACAGTAACACCTGTTCAGAAAGAAAGAAAGCATGAGCCCCAGATTTTATGTTGTCCTGGAGAGCTTGCAGAGCACCGGGGAAAGGCAGGCAGAGAATTCCCTGCTAGCACCTTCTCTGTGCCTGTTCACATTGCTTCGCAAGAATCGCTTTTGTGCAGAAAACAGTAACACTTGTTCAGAACGACAGAAAGCACAGAGCCCCAGATTCTGTGTTGTCCTGGAGAGCTTGCAGAGCACTGGGGAAAGGCAGGCAGAGAATTCCTTGCTAGCACCTTCTCTGTGCCTGGGAAGCAGATGTGTTCACATTGCTTGGCAGCATCGCTTTTGTGCAGAAAACACTAACACTTGTTCAGAAGGAAACAAAGCACAGAGCCCCAGATTCTATGTTGTCCTGGAGAGCTTGCAGAGCACTGGGGAAAGGCAGGCAGAGAATTCCCTGCTAGCACCTTCTCTGTGCCTGTTCACATTGCTTCGCAGAATCGCTTTTGTGCAGAAAACAGTAACACTTGTTCAGAAGGAAAGAAAGCACAGAGCCCCAGATTCTATGTTGTCCTGGAGAGCTTGCACAGCACTGGGGAAAGGCAGGCAGAGAATTCCCTGCTAGCACCTTCTCTGTGCCTGGGAAGCAGAAGTGTTCACATTGCTTCGCAGAATCGCTTTTGTGCAGAAAACAGTAACACTTGTTCAGAACGAAAGAAAGCATGAGCCCCAGATTTTATGTTGTCCTGGGGAGCTTGCAGAGCACTGGGGAAAGGCAGGCAGAGAATTCCCTGCTAGCACCTTCTCTGTGCCTGTTCACATTGCTTCGCAGAATCGCTTTTGTGCAGAAAACAGTAACACTTGTTCAGAACGAAAGAAAGCACAGAGCCCCAGATTCTATGTTGTCCTGGAGAGCTTGCAGAGCACTGGGGAAAGGCAGGCAGAGAATTCCTTGCTAGCACCTTCTCTGCGCCTGGGAAGCAGAAGTGTTCACATTGCTTCGCAGAATCGCTTTTGTGCAGAAAACAGTAACACTTGTTCAGAACGAAAGAAAGCACAGAGCCCCAGATTCTATGTTGTCCTGGAGAGCTTGCAGAGCACCGGGGAAAGGCAGGCAGAGAATTCCCTGCTAGCACCTTCTCTGTGCCTGTTCACATTGCTTCGCAGAATCGCTTTTGTGCAGAAAACAGTAACACTTGTTCAGAAAGAAAGAAAGCATGAGCCCCAGATTTTATGTTGTCCTGGAGAGCTTGCAGAGCACCGGGGAAAGGCAGGCAGAGAATTCCCTGCTAGCACCTTCTCTGTGCCTGTTCACATTGCTTCGCAGAATCGCTTTTGTGCAGAAAACAGTAACACTTGTTCAGAAGGAAAGAAAGCACAGAGCCCCAGATTTTATGTTGTCCTGGAGAGCTTGCAGAGCACTGGGGAAAGGCAGGCAGAGAATTCCCTGATAGCACCTTCTCTGTGCCTGTTCACATTGCTTCGCAGAATCGCTTTTGTGCAGAAAACAGTAACACCTGTTCAGAAAGAAAGAAAGCATGAGCCCCAGATTTTATGTTGTCCTGGAGAGCTTGCAGAGCACCGGGGAAAGGCAGGCAGAGAATTCCCTGCTAGCACCTTCTCTGTGCCTGTTCACATTGCTTCGCAAGAATCGCTTTTGTGCAGAAAACAGTAACACTTGTTCAGAACGACAGAAAGCACAGAGCCCCAGATTCTGTGTTGTCCTGGAGAGCTTGCAGAGCACTGGGGAAAGGCAGGCAGAGAATTCCTTGCTAGCACCTTCTCTGTGCCTGGGAAGCAGAAGTGTTCACATTGCTTGGCAGCATCGCTTTTGTGCAGAAAACACTAACACTTGTTCAGAAGGAAACAAAGCACAGAGCCCCAGATTCTATGTTGTCCTGGAGAGCTTGCAGAGCACTGGGGAAAGGCAGGCAGAGAATTCCCTGCTAGCACCTTCTCTGTGCCTGTTCACATTGCTTCGCAGAATCGCTTTTGTGCAGAAAACAGTAACACTTGTTCAGAAGGAAAGAAAGCACAGAGCCCCAGATTCTATGTTGTCCTGGAGAGCTTGCACAGCACTGGGGAAAGGCAGGCAGAGAATTCCCTGCTAGCACCTTCTCTGTGCCTGGGAAGCAGAAGTGTTCACATTGCTTCGCAGAATCGCTTTTGTGCAGAAAACAGTAACACTTGTTCAGAACGAAAGAAAGCATGAGCCCCAGATTTTATGTTGTCCTGGGGAGCTTGCAGAGCACTGGGGAAAGGCAGGCAGAGAATTCCTTGCTAGCACCTTCTCTGTGCCTGGGAAGCAGAAGTGTTCACATTGCTTCGCAGAATCGCTTTTGTGCAGAAAACAGTAACACTTGTTCAGAACGAAAGAAAGCACAGAGCCCCAGATTCTATGTTGTCCTGGAGAGCTTGCAGAGCACTGGGGAAAGGCAGGCAGAGAATTCCCTGCTAGCACCTTCTCTGTGCCTGTTCACATTGCTTCGCAGAATCGCTTTTGTGCAGAAAACAGTAACACTTGTTCAGAAGGAAAGAAAGCACAGAGCCCCAGATTCTATGTTGTCCTGGAGAGCTTGCACAGCACTGGGGAAAGGCAGGCAGAGAATTCCCTGCTAGCACCTTCTCTGTGCCTGTTCACATTGCTTCGCAGAATCGCTTTTGTGCAGAAAACAGTAACACTTGTTCAGAAGGAAAGAAAGCACAGAGCCCCAGATTTTATGTTGTCCTGGAGAGCTTGCAGAGCACTGGGGAAAGGCAGGCAGAGAATTCCTTGCTAGCACCTTCTCTGTGCCTGGGAAGCAGAAGTGTTCACATTGCTTCGCAGAATCGCTTTTGTGCAGAAAACAGTAACACTTGTTCAGAAGGAAAGAAAGCACAGAGCCCCAGATTTTATGTTGTCCTGGAGAGCTTGCAGAGCACTGGGGAAAGGCAGGCAGAGAATTCCCTGCTAGCACCTTCTCTGTGCCTGTTCACATTGCTTCGCAGAATCGCTTTTCTGCAGAAAACAGTAACACTTGTTCAGAACGAAAGAAAGCACAGAGCCCCAGATTCTATGTTGTCCTGGAGAGCTTGC
Source organism: Strix aluco (assembly GCF_031877795.1). Classification (NCBI taxonomy): domain Eukaryota; kingdom Metazoa; phylum Chordata; class Aves; order Strigiformes; family Strigidae; genus Strix; species Strix aluco. Next base: position 547,998 of record NW_027436553.1, read on the forward strand.
AGAGCACTGGGGAAAGGCAGGCAGAGAATTCCTTGCTAGCACCTTCTCTGTGCCTGGGAAGCAGAAGTGTTCACATTGCTTGGCAGAATCGCTTTTGTGCAGAAAACACTAACACTTGTTCAGAACGAAAGAAAGCACAGAGCCCCAGATTTTATGTTGTCCTGGAGAGCTTGCAGAGCACTGGGGAAAGGCAGGCAGAGAATTCCCTGCTAGCATCTTCTCTGTGCCTGTTCACATTGCTTCGCAGAATCGCTTTTGTGCAGAAAACAGTAACACTTGTTCAGAACGAAAGAAAGCACAGAGCCCCAGATTCTATGTTGTCCTGGAGAGCTTGCAGAGCACTGGGGAAAGGCAGGCAGAGAATTCCCTGCTAGCACCTTCTCTGTGCCTGGGAAGCAGAAGTGTTCACATTGCTTCGCAGAATCGCTTTTGTGCAGAAAACACTAACAGTTGTTGAGAAGGAAAGAAAGCACAGAGCCCCAGATTCTATGTTGTCCTGGAGAGCTTGCAGAGCACTGGGGAAAGGCAGGCAGAGAATTCCCTGCTAGCACCTTCTCTGTGCCTGGGAAGCAGAAGTGTTCACATTGCTTGGCAGAATCGCTTTTGTGCAGAAAACACTAACACTTGTTCAGAACGAAAGAAAGCACAGAGCCCCAGATTCTATGTTGTCCTGGAGAGCTTGCAGAGCACTGGGGAAAGGCAGGCAGAGAATTCCCTGCTAGCACCTTCTCTGTGCCTGTTCACATTGCTTCGCAGAATCGCTTTTGTGCAGAAAACACTAACACTTGTTCAGAACGAAAGAAAGCACAGAGCCCCAGATTCTATGTTGTCCTGGAGAGCTTGCAGAGCACTGGGGAAAGGCAGGCAGAGAATTCCCTGCTAGCACCTTCTCTGTGCCTGGGAAACAGAAGTGTTCACATTGCTTCGCAGAATCGCTTTTGTGCAGAAAACAGTAACACTTGCTCATTACGAAAGAAAGCACAGAGCCCCAGATTTTATGTTGTCCTGGAGAGCTTGCAGAGCACTGGGGAAAGGCAGGCAGAGAATTCCCTGCTAGCACCTTCTCTGTGCCTGGGAAGCAGAAGTGTTCACATTGCTTCGCAGAATCGCTTTTGTGCAGAAAACAGTAACACTTGTTCAGAACGAAAGAAAGCACAGAGCCCCAGATTTGATGTTGTCCTGGAGAGCTTGCAGAGCACTGGGGAAAGGCAGGCAGAGAATTCCCTGCTAGCACCTTCTCTGTGCCTGTTCACATTGCTTCGCAGAATCGCTTTTGTGCAGAAAACACTAACACTTGTTCAGAAGGAAAGAAAGCACAGAGCCCCAGAATCTATGTTGTCCTGGAGAGCTTGCAGAGCACTGGGGAAAGGCAGGCAGAGAATTCCTTGCTAGCACCTTCTCTGTGCCTGTTCACATTGCTTCGCAGAATCGCTTTTGTGCAGAAAACAGTAACACTTGTTCAGAACGAAAGAAAGCATGAGCCCCAGATTTTATGTTGTCCTGGAGAGCTTGCAGAGCACTGGGGAAAGGCAGGCAGAGAATTCCTTGCTAGCACCTTCTCTGTGCCTGGGAAGCAGAAGTGTTCACATTGCTTCGCAGAATCGCTTTTGTGCAGAAAACAGTAACACTTGTTCAGAACGAAAGAAAGTACAGAGCCCCAGATTTTATGTTGTCCTGGAGAGCTTGCAGAGCACTGGGGAAAGGCAGGCAGAGAATTCCCTGCTAGCACCTTCTCTGTGCCTGTTCACATTGCTTCGCAGAATCGCTTTTGTGCAGAAAACAGTAACACTTGTTCAGAACGAAAGAAAGCACAGAGCCCCAGATTCTATGTTGTCCTGGAGAGCTTGCAGAGCACTGGGGAAAGGCAGGCAGAGAATTCCTTGCTAGCACCTTCTCTGTGCCTGGGAAGCAGAAGTGTTCACATTGCTTCGCAGAATCGCTTTTGTGCAGAAAACAGTAACACTTGTTCAGAAGGAAAGAAAGCACAGAGCCCCAGATTTTATGTTGTCCTGGAGAGCTTGCAGAGCACTGGGGAAAGGCAGGCAGAGAATTCCCTGCTAGCACCTTCTCTGTGCCTGTTCACATTGCTTCGCAGAATCGCTTTTGTGCAGAAAAGAGTAACACTTGTTCAGAACGAAAGAAAGCACAGAGCCCCAGATTTTATGTTGTCATGGAGAGCTTGCAGAGCACTGGGGAAAGGCAGGCAGAGAATTCCTTGCTAGCACCTTCTCTGTGCCTGGGAAGCAGATGTGTTCACATTGCTTCGCAGAATCGCTTTTGTGCAGAAAACACTAACACTTGTTCAGAATGAAAGAAAGCACAGAGCCCCAAATTTTATGTTGTCCTGGAGAGCTTGCAGAGCACTGGGGAAAGGCAGGCAGAGAATTCCCTGCTAGCACCTTCTCTGTGCCTGTTCACATTGCTTCGCAGAATCGCTTTTGTGCAGAAAACACTAACACTTGTTCAGAACGAAAGAAAGCACAGAGCCCCAGATTCTATGTTGTCCTGGAGAGCTTGCAGAGCACTGGGGAAAGGCAGGCAGAGAATTCCCTGCTAGCACCTTCTCTGTGCCTGTTCACATTGCTTCGCAGAATCGCTTTTGTGCAGAAAACACTAACACTTGTTCAGAACGAAAGAAAGCATGAGCCCCAGATTTTATGTTGTCCTGGGGAGCTTGCAGAGCACTGGGGAAAGGCAGGCAGAGAATTCCCTGCTAGCACCTTCTCTGTGCCTGTTCACATTGCTTCGCAGAATCGCTTTTGTGCAGAAAACACTAACACTTGTTCAGAACGAAAGAAAGCACAGAGCCCCAGATTTGCTGTTGTCCTGGAGAGCTTGCAGAGCACTGGGGAAAGGCAGGCAGAGAATTCCCTGCTAGCACCTTCTCTGTGCCTGGGAAGCAGAAGTGTGCACATTGCTTCGCAGAATCGCTTTTGTGCAGAAAACAGTAACACTTGTTCAGAACGAAAGAAAGCACAGAGCCCCAGATTTTATGTTGTCCTGGAGAGCTTGCAGAGTACTGGGGAAAGGCAGGCAGAGAATTCCCTGCTAGCACCTTCTCTGTGCCTGTTCACATTGCTTCGCAGAATCGCTTTTGTGCAGAAAACACTAACACTCGTTCAGAATGAAAGAAAGCACAGAGCCCCAGATTTTATGTTGTCCTGGAGAGCTTGCAGAGCACTGGGGAAAGGCAGGCAGAGAATTCCCTGCTAGCACCTTCTCTGTGCCTGTTCACATTGCTTCGCAGAATCGCTTTTGTGCAGAAAACACTAACACTTGTTCAGAACGAAAGAAAGCATGAGCCCCAGATTTGCTGTTGTCCTGGAGAGCTTGCAGAGCACTGGGGAAAGGCAGGCAGAGAATTCCCTGCTAGCACCTTCTCTGTGCCTGGGAAGCAGAAGTGTTCACATTGCTTCGCAGAATCGCTTTTGTGCAGAAAACAGTAACACTTGTTCAGAACGAAAGAAAGCACAGAGCCCCAGATTTTATGTTGTCCTGGAGAGCTTGCAGAGCACTGGGGAAAGGCAGGCAGAGAATTCCCTGCTAGCACCTTCTCTGTGCCTGTTCACATTGCTTCGCAGAATCGCTTTTGTGCAGAAAACAGTAACACTTGTTCAGAACGAAAGAAAGCATGAGCCCCAGAATTTATGTTGTCCTGGGGAGCTTGCAGAGCACTGGGGAAAGGCAGGCAGAGAATTCCCTGCTAGCACCTTCTCTGTGCCTGTTCACATTGCTTGGCAGAATCGCTTTTGTGCAGAAAACAGTAACACTTGTTCAGAACGAAAGAAAGCACAGAGCCCCAGATTCTATGTTGTCCTGGAGAGCTTGCAGAGCACTGGGGAAAGGCAGGCAGAGAATTCCCTGCTAGCACCTTCTCTGTGCCTGGGAAGCAGAAGTGTTCACATTGCTTGGCAGAATCGCTTTTGTGCAGAAAACAGTAACACTTGTTCAGAAAGAAAGAAAGCACAGAGCCCCAGATTTGCTGTTGTCCTGGAGAGCTTGCAGAGCACTGGGGAAAGGCAGGCAGAGAATTCCCTGCTAGCACCTTCTCTGTGCCTGTTCACATTGCTTCGCAGAATCGCTTTTGTGCAGAAAACAGTAACACTTGTTCAGAAAGAAAGAAAGCATGAGCCCCAGATTTTATGTTGTCCTGGAGAGCTTGCAGAGCACCGGGGAAAGGCAGGCAGAGAATTCCCTGCTAGCACCTTCTCTGTGCCTGTTCACATTGCTTCGCAAGAATCGCTTTTGTGCAGAAAACAGTAACACTTGTTCAGAACGACAGAAAGCACAGAGCCCCAGATTCTATGTTGTCCTGGAGAGCTTGCAGAGCACTGGGGAAAGGCAGGCAGAGAATTCCTTGCTAGCACCTTCTCTGTGCCTGGGAAGCAGAAGTGTTCACATTGCTTGGCAGCATCGCTTTTGTGCAGAAAACACTAACACTTGTTCAGAAGGAAACAAAGCACAGAGCCCCAGATTCTATGTTGTCCTGGAGAGCTTGCAGAGCACTGGGGAAAGGCAGGCAGAGAATTCCCTGCTAGCACCTTCTCTGTGCCTGTTCACATTGCTTCGCAGAATCGCTTTTGTGCAGAAAACAGTAACACTTGTTCAGAACGAAAGAAAGCACAGAGCCCCAGATTCTATGTTGTCCTGGAGAGCTTGCACAGCACTGGGGAAAGGCAGGCAGAGAATTCCCTGCTAGCACCTTCTCTGTGCCTGGGAAGCAGAAGTGTTCACATTGCTTCGCAGAATCGCTTTTGTGCAGAAAACAGTAACACTCGTTCAGAACGAAAGAAAGCACAGAGCCCCAGATTTGCTGTTGTCTTGGAGAGCTTGCAGAGCACTGGGGAAAGGCAGGCAGAGAATTCCCTGCTAGCACCTTCTCTGTGCCTGTTCACATTGCTTCGCAGAATCGCTTTTGTGCAGAAAACAGTAACACTTGTTCAGAAAGAAAGAAAGCATGAGCCCCAGATTTTATGTTGTCCTGGAGAGCTTGCAGAGCACCGGGGAAAGGCAGGCAGAGAATTCCCTGCTAGCACCTTCTCTGTGCCTGTTCACATTGCTTCGCAGAATCGCTTTTGTGCAGAAAACACTAACACTTGTTCAGAACGAAAGAAAGCACAGAGCCCCAGATTCTATGTTGTCCTGGAGAGCTTGCAGAGCACTGGGGAAAGGCAGGCAGAGAATTCCTTGCTAGCACCTTCTCTGTGCCTGGGAAGCAGAAGTGTTCACATTGCTTGGCAGCATCGCTTTTGTGCAGAAAACACTAACACTTGTTCAGAAGGAAACAAAGCACAGAGCCCCAGATTTTATGTTGTGCTGGAGAGCTTGCAGAGCACTGGGGAAAGGCAGGCAGAGAATTCCCTGCTAGCACCTTCTCTGTGCCTGTTCACATTGCTTCGCAGAATCGCTTTTGTGCAGAAAACAGTAACACTTGTTCAGAACGAAAGAAAGCACAGAGCCCCAGATTCTATGTTGTCCTGGAGAGCTTGCACAGCACTGGGGAAAGGCAGGCAGAGAATTCCCTGCTAGCACCTTCTCTGTGCCTGGGAAGCAGAAGTGTTCACATTGCTTCGCAGAATCGCTTTTGTGCAGAAAACAGTAACACTTGTTCAGAACGAAAGAAAGCATGAGCCCCAGATTTTATGTTGTCCTGGGGAGCTTGCAGAGCACTGGGGAAAGGCAGGCAGAGAATTCCCTGCTAGCACCTTCTCTGTGCCTGTTCACATTGCTTCGCAGAATCGCTTTTGTGCAGAAAACAGTAACACTTGTTCAGAACGAAAGAAAGCACAGAGCCCCAGATTCTATGTTGTCCTGGAGAGCTTGCAGAGCACTGGGGAAAGGCAGGCAGAGAATTCCTTGCTAGCACCTTCTCTGCGCCTGGGAAGCAGAAGTGTTCACATTGCTTCGCAGAATCGCTTTTGTGCAGAAAACAGTAACACTTGTTCAGAACGAAAGAAAGCACAGAGCCCCAGATTCTATGTTGTCCTGGAGAGCTTGCAGAGCACTGGGGAAAGGCAGGCAGAGAATTCCCTGCTAGCACCTTCTCTGTGCCTGTTCACATTGCTTCGCAGAATCGCTTTTGTGCAGAAAACAGTAACACTTGTTCAGAAAGAAAGAAAGCATGAGCCCCAGATTTTATGTTGTCCTGGAGAGCTTGCAGAGCACCGGGGAAAGGCAGGCAGAGAATTCCCTGCTAGCACCTTCTCTGTGCCTGTTCACATTGCTTCGCAGAATCGCTTTTGTGCAGAAAACAGTAACACTTGTTCAGAACGAAAGAAAGCACAGAGCCCCGGATTCTATGTTGCCCTGGAGAGCTTGCACAGCACTGGGGAAAGGCAGGCAGAGAATTCCTTGCTAGCACCTTCTCTGTGCCTGGGAAGCAGAAGTGTTCACATTGCTTCGCAGAATCGCTTTTGTGCAGAAAACAGTAACACTTGTTCAGAAGGAAAGAAAGCACAGAGCCCCAGATTTTATGTTGTCCTGGAGAGCTTGCAGAGCACTGGGGAAAGGCAGGCAGAGAATTCCTTGCTAGCACCTTCTCTGTGCCTGGGAAGCAGAAGTGTTCACATTGCTTCGCAGAATCGCTTTTGTGCAGAAAACAGTAACACTTGTTCAGAAGGAAAGAAAGCACAGAGCCCCAGATTTTATGTTGTCCTGGAGAGCTTGCAGAGCACTGGGGAAAGGCAGGCAGAGAATTCCCTGCTAGCACCTTCTCTGTGCCTGTTCACATTGCTTCGCAGAATCGCTTTTCTGCAGAAAACAGTAACACTTGTTCAGAACGAAAGAAAGCACAGAGCCCCAGATTCTATGTTGTCCTGGAGAGCTTGCAGAGCACTGGGGAAAGGCAGGCAGAGAATTCCCTGCTAGCATCTTCTCTGTGCCTGTTCACATTGCTTCGCAGAATCGCTTTTGTGCAGAAAACAGTAACACTTGTTCAGAACGAAAGAAAGCACAGAGCCCCAGATTCTATGTTGTCCTGGAGAGCTTGCAGAGCACTGGGGAAAGGCAGGCAGAGAATTCCCTGCTAGCACCTTCTCTGTGCCTGGGAAGCAGAAGTGTTCACATTGCTTGGCAGAATCGCTTTTGTGCAGAAAACACTAACACTTGTTCAGAACGAAAGAAAGCACAGAGCCCCAGATTTTATGTTGTCCTGGAGAGCTTGCAGAGCACTGGGGAAAGGCAGGCAGAGAATTCCCTGCTAGCATCTTCTCTGTGCCTGTTCACATTGCTTCGCAGAATCGCTTTTGTGCAGAAAACAGTAACACTTGTTCAGAACGAAAGAAAGCACAGAGCCCCAGATTCTATGTTGTCCTGGAGAGCTTGCAGAGCACTGGGGAAAGGCAGGCAGAGAATTCCCTGCTAGCACCTTCTCTGTGCCTGGGAAGCAGAAGTGTTCACATTGCTTCGCAGAATCGCTTTTGTGCAGAAAACACTAACAAGTTGTTCAGAAGGAAAGAAAGCACAGAGCCCCAGATTTGCTGTTGTCTTGGAGAGCTTGCAGAGCACTGGGGAAAGGCAGGCAGAGAATTCCCTGCTAGCACCTTCTCTGTGCCTGTTCACATTGCTTCGCAGAATCGCTTTTGTGCAGAAAACAGTAACACTTGTTCAGAAAGAAAGAAAGCACAGAGCCCCAGATTTTATGTTGTCCTGGAGAGCTTGCAGAGCACCGGGGAAAGGCAGGCAGAGAATTCCCTGCTAGCACCTTCTCTGTGCCTGTTCACATTGCTTCGCAAGAATCGCTTTGTGCAGAAAACAGTAACACTTGTTCAGAATGAAAGAAAGCACAGAGCCCCAGATTCTATGTTGTCCTGGAGAGCTTGCAGAGCACTGGGGAAAGGCAGGCAGAGAATTCCTTGCTAGCACCTTCTCTGTGCCTGGGAAGCAGAAGTGTTCACATTGCTTGGCAGCATCGCTTTTGTGCAGAAAACACTAACACTTGTTCAGAACGAAAGAAAGCACAGAGCCCCAGATTCTATGTTGTCCTGGAGAGCTTGCAGAGCACTGGGGAAAGGCAGGCAGAGAATTCCCTGCTAGCACCTTCTCTGTGCCTGTTCACATTGCTTCGCAGAATCGCTTTTGTGCAGAAAACAGTAACACTTGTTCAGAACGAAAGAAAGCACAGAGCCCCAGATTCTATGTTGTCCTGGAGAGCTTGCAGAGCACTGGGGAAAGGCAGGCAGAGAATTCCCTGCTAGCACCTTCTCTGTGCCTGGGAAGCAGAAGTGTTCACATTGCTTGGCAGAATCGCTTTTGTGCAGAAAACAGTAACACTTGTTCAGAAAGAAAGAAAGCACAGAGCCCCAGATTTGCTGTTGTCCTGGAGAGCTTGCAGAGCACTGGGGAAAGGCAGGCAGAGAATTCCCTGCTAGCACCTTCTCTGTGCCTGTTCACATTGCTTCGCAGAATCGCTTTTGTGCAGAAAACAGTAACACTTGTTCAGAACGAAAGAAAGCACAGAGCCCCAGATTCTATGTTGTCCTGGAGAGCTTGCACAGCACTGGGGAAAGGCAGGCAGAGAATTCCCTGCTAGCACCTTCTCTGTGCCTGGGAAGCAGAAGTGTTCACATTGCTTCGCAGAATCGCTTTTGTGCAGAAAACAGTAACACTTGTTCAGAACGAAAGAAAGCATGAGCCCCAGATTTTATGTTGTCCTGGGGAGCTTGCAGAGCACTGGGGAAAGGCAGGCAGAGAATTCCCTGCTAGCACCTTCTCTGTGCCTGTTCACATTGCTTCGCAGAATCGCTTTTGTGCAGAAAACAGTAACACTTGTTCAGAACGAAAGAAAGCACAGAGCCCCAGATTCTATGTTGTCCTGGAGAGCTTGCAGAGCACTGGGGAAAGGCAGGCAGAGAATTCCTTGCTAGCACCTTCTCTGCGCCTGGGAAGCAGAAGTGTTCACATTGCTTCGCAGAATCGCTTTTGTGCAGAAAACAGTAAAACTTGTTCAGAAGGAAAGAAAGCACAGAGCCCCAGATTTTATGTTGTCCTGGAGAGCTTGCAGAGCACTGGGGAAAGGCAGGCAGAGAATTCCCTGCTAGCACCTTCTCTGTGCCTGTTCACATTGCTTCGCAGAATCGCTTTTGTGCAGAAAATAGTAACACTTGTTCAGAAAGAAAGAAAGCATGAGCCCCAGATTTTATGTTGTCCTGGAGAGCTTGCAGAGCACCGGGGAAAGGCAGGCAGAGAATTCCCTGCTAGCACCTTTTCTTTGCCTGTTCACATTGCTTCGCAGAATCACTTTTGTGCAGAAAACAGTAACACTTGTTCAGAACGAAAGAAAGCACAGAGCCCCGGATTCTATGTTGCCCTGGAGAGCTTGCACAGCACTGGGGAAAGGCAGGCAGAGAATTCCTTGCTAGCACCTTCTCTGTGCCTGGGAAGCAGAAGTGTTCACATTGCTTCGCAGAATCGCTTTTGTGCAGAAAACAGTAACACTTGTTCAGAAGGAAAGAAAGCACAGAGCCCCAGATTTTATGTTGTCCTGGAGAGCTTGCAGAGCACTGGGGAAAGGCAGGCAGAGAATTCCCTGCTAGCACCTTCTCTGTGCCTGGGAAGCAGAAGTGTTCACATTGCTTCGCAGAATCGCTTTTGTGCAGAAAACACTAACACTTGTTCAGAACGAAAGAAAGCACAGAGCCCCAGATTTTATGTTGTCCTGGAGAGCTTGCAGAGCACTGGGGAAAGGCAGGCAGAGAATTCCCTGCTAGCACCTTCTCTGTGCCTGTTCACATTGCTTCGCAGAATCACTTTTGTGCAGAAAACAGTAACACTTGTTCAGAACGAAAGAAAGCACAGAGCCCCAGATTCTGTGTTGTCCTGGAGAGCTTGCAGAGCACTGGGGAAAGGCAGGCAGAGAATTCCCTGCTAGCACCTTCTCTGCGCCTGGGAAGCAGAAGTGTTCACATTGCTTCGCAGAATCGCTTTTGTGCAGAAAACAGTAACACTTGTTCAGAAGGAAAGAAAGCACAGAGCCCCAGATTTGCTGTTGTCTTGGAGAGCTTGCAGAGCACTGGGGAAAGGCAGGCAGAGAATTCCCTGCTAGCACCTTCTCTGTGCCTGTTCACATTGCTTCGCAGAATCGCTTTTGTGCAGAAAACACTAACACTTGTTCAGAAAGAAAGAAAGCATGAGCCCCAGATTTTATGTTGTCCTGGAGAGCTTGCAGAGCACCGGGGAAAGGCAGGCAGAGAATTCCCTGCTAGCACCTTCTCTGTGCCTGTTCACATTGCTTGGCAGAATCGCTTTTGTGCAGAAAACAGTAACACTTGTGTGAGAGACGAGAAACCAGGCCTGTGAGAAACTAAGAAAAACAGCCTGAGAAAGCAAAAGTTGAGGCTGATCGAAGAAATGCCTCAAACACTCGCAAGACAAAACTATGAGTCACAGGGTGCATTCTGTGGAGGTCGAAGCTGATAAGGCTGCCCGAATAACACAAGATGGGACTGGAGGAGGGAGCCCTGTGAAGACAGGACGGCTCTGCTCTGGTGCACCTGGCCAAAACTTCAAGGGCCATCTGTCCGGTGAATGACCTTTGCTTCATTATCCACGAAATGCATATTAAAGTTAACACCCCTCAATATGCTAACGAGGGCTAACATGATCATGCTAATTACATCATCCCATGAAACACCTCACCCCTCCCCGTACATGGGATACGTAGGTATGTGGGTCGACCTAGGGGATGGACCCAAGGAAAGCGGGTATAAATCAAGAAGGGGGGGTGGGGGGGGCGCGCGGCCCCGAGGAGAGAAAGTGCAGTGAAGCGAAGAAGACGGATGCCAGCGAAAAAGACGGATGTCTCCCGTGCCTCCCGGAACCCTCGTCGGCAGGAGCTGCGCAGAAACCTAGACCGGTGATCTGTATTTCCCCATTCCCTCTATCTCCCTCTTTTCCCTTTCCTATTAAGCAATGCAAGGCATATTATATTGCTCGCCACAACTTGCTATATACTTAGCCAACTATCGTGTGTTCAATTAGTACATTGTGAGTAGTTAATAAATGTTTAGACTTGGAGACTTGTTGTCCGCTCCATTGGGGATTTGCGAATCTGAGTCACTTGTCCCCCTCGTCTGAGCGGGACGTGACATTAAAATTGGCGTAGTCGGCAGGATCCCCTTCGGTGTCGGAAAGTCTTATGAGATACTGGTTCTCTATCCGACCAACTCGGACAGGGAGAACTGGGAATTGGCCCCTCAGCTATACGCTGGGAAAGGGTCGGAGGGATACCGATTCTCTATCCGATAAGGACAGGGAGAATCGGGAAGTGACCTCTCAGCTCTAAGCCAGGAGAGGTTCGAGCAGTGGCAAGCCATGACTGGCCAGGAAATGTCGGTGCTTGACTGCTCCCCTATTTTTGAGAAATTGAAGGAGTATAAGGCTTGTCCTCCTCATTTAGTAGAGGTTTGGGCCCACGATAATTGGCATAATCCAGAAGCAGTGGCAAGCTATATCAGTGCACTTGCGGGGCTGCAAGGGTCGCGACCAGGCAAAGGAAAAGCTGTAGTGTGCGCTGTATTAGGGGCAGCACTGACTGCAGCCCAAAAAGATAAACATGTTAAGAAACAATTAGAAGGGGAAATGATCAAATCCTTACAAGATCTGGTAAAAGCTCTCCAGGATCAATTGGTTGAGGAACGTAAAATTACTGAACAAAAAGCTAAACTCTGGCAAGAGCAAACTGAAGTTCTGAAAAGCCAATTAGCTGATGAGCGTAACACCTCTCAGCGATTTCACATGGCTCTGTTAGATGCCTTGGACCGAGAAAAAATCTCACGGTCTGAAAAAGAGAGGAATGAACAAGAAACCTGCAACCGGACAGATCTCGGCTCTGTTCCGGATAGTGAACAGGGAGTTACGAGTCTGGCAAAAGCAGCAGCCAGACCCTTGTATCCAACAAAGGATTTAGAGATAAGCCGAGAAATTTTTTACCCCGAAAATGAGGGGGCAAATTTAAGACCATTAATTAAAACGGAGACCACCGAGGGTCAGGGTGGAAGAGCTCCACAGGTCACCATTCGAACTACACCATATCCAGCGACTGAGCTTGCAAAAATTCAGGAGAAATATACCAGACAAGCTCAGGAAACTGAGACTGAATACGTGTGGAGGGTGTCTTTGACTGGTGGCGACCGAATTTTGTTATCAGAAGATGAGGCCCAGGGATACTGGGGGCCAGGGGTTTTCTTAGTTACTGATGACCAGAGAGAGCCGTGGTCGTTAACTCAACGAGCTGCTTATTGGGCTGGGGGTCTGGACCCCTTGGAAAGGGGGGATCCAGTATGTATTGAGACCCCAACCGTAAATCATTTGACTGAAAGTCTGCAGAAGGCTGCTTGTCTCCAATTAATGCATGACAGGCGTTTGGTTCCGCAGCAGCCTTCCCCGATGCTATTAATTGCTAACCCTGATCAAATGACTCCCCTGATTCGGGGTTTGCCGGACTCTTTGAAATCACATGCAGTACAATTACAAGATCGTTTGCGGAATGCATTAGCCCCGCGAGGGGGAAGAAGGGCGGGGGGAGAAGCCATGACCTGGGGAGAGATAGCTCAGGACTTAATAAATTATGGCCGGAGAATGGGCCTTACCAGGGGAACGGGTAAACCTAAGCCCTCGGTACGCAGAGTGGAACAGCAGGAAAATCCGCCTCCTTCCCCTCCGCAAGTTTTAAGAGCAAAGAGAAACCTTTTGTGGACTGAGGGAATTGGACAGGGGATTCCCCGAGAGTTAATGGATGGTATGCGTACTACAGTTTTAGAAAAGCTCATTCGAGCCTGGAAAGACAAAAGAAAGCTGCCCCCCCCAACCGAGCGAACCTTTCGAGCAAAGGGAGGGACAGAGCTGGAAACTAACGAGATGGTGGTAATTGCTTCTCAAACACCAACTGCCCCTGAAGAAGACTTGATTGATTTAGGGTCGGGAAACTGGATGCGCCATCCCCAGTAAGTGAGCCGGGGGATGGCGGGTGGGTCCACTTAAGGAGGCTCACAGAGAATACTAAAGGAGACTTGTTGATTACCTTTCCGCTCGGTCCCTTTAAAACTCCAGTTACGTTTCTAGTAGATACGGGTGCTCAGATTTCAGCACTCCAAACTGAGGTTGCCAAGCGGAATGGCATAATTGCTGACAAAAAGCAGATCTGGGTTACAGATGTTTTCGGGGACTCTAAGCCACAGCCGACTGCTCGGGTGAAATGCTGGTTACCTGGGAATGAAACTGCAACAGAGGCTATGATGATCCTGGGAAATTTCCCCACAAATATCCTGGGACTTGACCTATTGAAGGGACAAGCCTGGGTGGATTCAAAAGGAAGGGAATGGAAATTTGGGTCCCCAACTGCCTCTATAAGACTTCTACAGCAAGCGCCTGCGCTTCCTCCTTCTAAAACTGTTAATGTGAAACCTTACGCCTTACCGTTAGGTGCAAGGGAGGGAAAGGTATGGAAATACCGAGCAGTAGCACTGCATGTTGACTCGGGGGACCGAATCATAACAGAGGGTGAGGGAAGTGCTCAGGTGGGAGAGTTAACAGCGGTATGGAGCGTGATTGTTAAAGAAGCTGAGACTACAGAACCAGTATTTATTTACACAGACTCCTATGCCGTATTCAAGGGATGTACCGAATGGCTTACATTTTGGGAACAAAACCACTGGGAAGTAAATCGGGTACCAGTGTGGCAGCGTGAAAAGTGGGAGGAAATCTTAAACATTGCAAAACGGAAGTCCTTTTTAGTAGGATGGGTTGCTGCACACCAGTCAGGAAATCACCCTGCCCACCTGCTAAACAACCAGGTGGATTCAATGACTCGTTTGATGAGAACTGCTACAGAAGGTGAGGAGGAGAAATGGGAACACTTACTGGAATGGCTGCATGTAAAGCGGGGTCATTCAGGAAGCAAAGATTTGCTTAAAGAAGCGATAAGCAGGGGATGGTCCGTAACCAGGGAATTGTGCAATACCATTATTTCAGCATGTAGTCTATGTCGTACTCGGCTGGGAGAGCACAACCCTCTTAAGGACCAACCCCTACACCTAAGGGACAACAAGGGACTATGGGACACCTGGCAGGTGGATTATATTGGCCCTTTCCGGCTCTCTGAGGGAAAACGTTATGTATTGGTGGGGGTGGAAATAGTATCAGGCCTAACTCAAGCAGAAGCTGTATCTCGAGCAACTGCAGAAAATACGGTGAAGGGGTTAAAACGTTGGTTTAGCTACTTGCCTAAGCCCAAATCGATCCAATCAGACAACGGTAGTCACTTTACTGCCGGGGTGGTTCAGGAGTGGGCTCAAGATGAAGGAATTCAGTGGATTTTCCATACTCCATACTATCCCCAAGCAAATGGAATTGTGGAACGCACCAATGGACTGTTAAAGCAGGCCCTAAAACCCCTCGAACCAGGATGGCCACAACGGGTGTCAGACGCAGTAATGAAGATAAACAGCCGGTGGGGAATTAATGGGTGCCCACGACTTACCGCGTTCTGTCCTAAGCCTCTGTCCATACTCGCCAGGAAAAAAGAGACTAAAGACCCTGCAAACCCGCTCCATTATCCTGGACAACCTGTTCTAGTAGACTTGCCCACCGTGGGGCAAGTACCCCTAACCCTAAAAACTCCCATCAATATTTGCTCATGGGTGGCTACTGATGCCCATGGGAAAGAATACCGCATCAATACCAGGTGGATTGTCCCTTCTTTCTAACCATCATTGTTTTGTCATGTATATATGTGTTTTACAGAGCATTGATCCTGGACAACGGGAGACCTATGTTACTTTTAGCACTTTCAATGGTTGTAGGCATTATTGGCTAGTTATTATTTGTAATCTGCTTACATTATTATATAATTTGTGGAATCATACCTGCTGAGTGTGGAATAAATCATTGCCAATCAATTACAATCAACAATCCAGGAAATTTTACAGGTACATTTAATGAGTTCACTTATTAGAAGGTTAACCTGGAGTTGTGCCTTAAGTTACCTTATTGGGAATCACCTCCAAAATAAAGGAAGCCTGTGAGCCACCTGTGACTGCAAACTGGTGCTTGCAAATACCAAACAGATTACAGTGCTAGCTCATATAACTGTATGTGGTCCTTACAACACCACATCCATCAACAGCAAGATGCAGTCATCAAAGACTAGTTGAAGGGGTTTGATCCCACAAATTAAGCATTAATGAATTGTTCCTGAATATTAAATTGTATTCCCATTTAAATCCCTATAGACCTGATAATGTCATTGTGTAACCTCAAATAGTTTTAGAAAATTTAACTTAGCAATTATATGTACTAACAAGATATGCCTTTAAGGAATTAAAGGTGCAGACCCAACAAGCATCTAAGATGACGTTGCAGAATCTGGCTAGCATTGCTGAAGGAACATGGACTGTGCAGTGTGCTGAATCTAACTGAGGGAGAATGCTATATCATCATCCACAATGCCACCACCTCTATAGAGGAGACCGTGCCATGATGAAGATGATCAACAACGGGAAGTGAGAACCTTTTTATTGACTGATGGACTAGTTTGATGGATGGAACCCTGGGTCATGGGTCACATCACTGGGATCCTCAGGACTCACGGGGTGGGGAGGATGGCTTGTAAATATTAGTATTGTGATATTATGCAAATTTTTGCTTTTAATAGTATGCCTTGCAGCAATTAGCTATATGCTCTCTCACCTTCTGTCTTCCTTTTCCCTATACTTTTTTGGGATCACAATGGTCAAAGAAGAACTTGGAGTGTTTGAGTCACGGGGTGGGATGTGAGAGACGAGAAACCAGGCCTGTGAGAAACTAAGAAAAACAGCCTGAGAAAGCAAAAGTTGAGGCTGATCGAAGAAATGCCTCAAACACTCGCAAGACAAAACTATGAGTCACAGGGTGCATTCTGTGGAGGTCGAAGCTGATAAGGCTGCCCGAATAACACAAGATGGGACTGGAGGAGGGAGCCCTGTGAAGACAGGACGGCTCTGCTCTGGTGCACCTGGCCAAAACTTCAAGGGCCATCTGTCCGGTGAATGACCTTTGCTTCATTATCCACGAAATGCATATTAAAGTTAACACCCCTCAATATGCTAACGAGGGCTAACATGATCATGCTAATTACATCATCCCATGAAACACCTCACCCCTCCCCGTACATGGGATACGTAGGTATGTGGGTCGACCTAGGGGATGGACCCAAGGAAAGCGGGTATAAATCAAGAAGGGGGGGTGGGGGGGGCGCGCGGCCCCGAGGAGAGAAAGTGCAGTGAAGCGAAGAAGACGGATGCCAGCGAAAAAGACGGATGTCTCCCGTGCCTCCCGGAACCCTCGTCGGCAGGAGCTGCGCAGAAACCTAGACCGGTGATCTGTATTTCCCCATTCCCTCTATCTCCCTCTTTTCCCTTTCCTATTAAGCAATGCAAGGCATATTATATTGCTCGCCACAACTTGCTATATACTTAGCCAACTATCGTGTGTTCAATTAGTACATTGTGAGTAGTTAATAAATGTTTAGACTTGGAGACTTGTTGTCCGCTCCATTGGGGATTTGCGAATCTGAGTCACTTGTCCCCCTCGTCTGAGCGGGACGTGACATTAAAATTGACATTAATATGTTGTCCTGGAGAGCTTGCAGAGCACTGGGGAAAGGCAGGCAGAGAATTCCCTGCTAGCACCTTCTCTGTGCCTGTTCACATTGCTTCGCAGAATCGCTTTTGTGCAGAAAATAGTAACACTTGTTCAGAAAGAAAGAAAGCATGAGCCCCAGATTTTATGTTGTCCTGGAGAGCTTGCAGAGCACCGGGGAAAGGCAGGCAGAGAATTCCCTGCTAGCACCTTTTCTTTGCCTGTTCACATTGCTTCGCAGAATCACTTTTGTGCAGAAAACAGTAACACTTGTTCAGAACGAAAGAAAGCACAGAGCCCCGGATTCTATGTTGCCCTGGAGAGCTTGCACAGCACTGGGGAAAGGCAGGCAGAGAATTCCTTGCTAGCACCTTCTCTGTGCCTGGGAAGCAGAAGTGTTCACATTGCTTCGCAGAATCGCTTTTGTGCAGAAAACAGTAACACTTGTTCAGAAGGAAAGAAAGCACAGAGCCCCAGATTTTATGTTGTCCTGGAGAGCTTGCAGAGCACTGGGGAAAGGCAGGCAGAGAATTCCCTGCTAGCACCTTCTCTGTGCCTGGGAAGCAGAAGTGTTCACATTGCTTCGCAGAATCGCTTTTGTGCAGAAAACACTAACACTTGTTCAGAACGAAAGAAAGCACAGAGCCCCAGATTTTATGTTGTCCTGGAGAGCTTGCAGAGCACTGGGGAAAGGCAGGCAGAGAATTCCCTGCTAGCACCTTCTCTGTGCCTGTTCACATTGCTTCGCAGAATCACTTTTGTGCAGAAAACAGTAACACTTGTTCAGAACGAAAGAAAGCACAGAGCCCCAGATTCTGTGTTGTCCTGGAGAGCTTGCAGAGCACTGGGGAAAGGCAGGCAGAGAATTCCCTGCTAGCACCTTCTCTGCGCCTGGGAAGCAGAAGTGTTCACATTGCTTCGCAGAATCGCTTTTGTGCAGAAAACAGTAACACTTGTTCAGAAGGAAAGAAAGCACAGAGCCCCAGATTTGCTGTTGTCTTGGAGAGCTTGCAGAGCACTGGGGAAAGGCAGGCAGAGAATTCCCTGCTAGCACCTTCTCTGTGCCTGTTCACATTGCTTCGCAGAATCGCTTTTGTGCAGAAAACACTAACACTTGTTCAGAAAGAAAGAAAGCATGAGCCCCAGATTTTATGTTGTCCTGGAGAGCTTGCAGAGCACCGGGGAAAGGCAGGCAGAGAATTCCCTGCTAGCACCTTCTCTGTGCCTGTTCACATTGCTTGGCAGAATCGCTTTTGTGCAGAAAACAGTAACACTTGTTCAGAAGGAAAGAAAGCACAGAGCCCCGGATTCTATGTTGCCCTGGAGAGCTTGCACAGCACTGGGGAAAGGCAGGCAGAGAATTCCTTGCTAGCACCTTCTCTGTGCCTGGGAAGCAGAAGTGTTCACATTGCTTCGCAGAATCGCTTTTGTGCAGAAAACAGTAACACTTGTTCAGAACGAAAGAAAGCACAGAGCCCCAGATTTTATGTTGTCCTGGAGAGCTTGCAGAGCACTGGGGAAAGGCAGGCAGAGAATTCCTTGCTAGCACCTTCTCTGTGCCTGGGAAGCAGAAGTGTTCACATTGCTTCGCAGAATCGCTTTTGTGCAGAAAACAGTAACACTTGTTCAGAAGGAAAGAAAGCACAGAGCCCCAGATTTTATGTTGTCCTGGAGAGCTTGCAGAGCACTGGGGAAAGGCAGGCAGAGAATTCCCTGCTAGCACCTTCTCTGTGCCTGTTCACATTGCTTCGCAGAATCGCTTTTGTGCAGAAAACAGTAACACTTGTTCAGAACGAAAGAAAGCACAGAGCCCCGGATTCTATGTTGCCCTGGAGAGCTTGCACAGCACTGGGGAAAGGCAGGCAGAGAATTCCTTGCTAGCACCTTCTCTGTGCCTGGGAAGCAGAAGTGTTCACATTGCTTCGCAGAATCGCTTTTGTGCAGAAAACAGTAACACTTGTTCAGAACGAAAGAAAGCACAGAGCCCCAGATTTTATGTTGTCCTGGAGAGCTTGCAGAGCACTGGGGAAAGGCAGGCAGAGAATTCCCTGATAGCACCTTCTCTGTGCCTGTTCACATTGCTTCGCAGAATCGCTTTTGTGCAGAAAACAGTAACACTTGTTCAGAAAGAAAGAAAGCATGAGCCCCAGATTTTATGTTGTCCTGGAGAGCTTGCAGAGCACCGGGGAAAGGCAGGCAGAGAATTCCCTGCTAGCACCTTCTCTGTGCCTGTTCACATTGCTTCGCAAGAATCGCTTTTGTGCAGAAAACAGTAACACTTGTTCAGAACGAAAGAAAGCACAGAGCCCCAGATTCTATGTTATCCTGGAGAGCTTGCAGAGCACTGGGGAAAGGCAGGCAGAGAATTCCCTGCTAGCACCTTCTCTGTACCTGTTCACATTGCTTCGCAGAATCGCTTTTGTGCAGAAAACAGTAACACTTGTTCAGAACGAAAGAAAGCACAGAGCCCCAGATTCTGTGTTGTCCTGGAGAGCTTGCACAGCACTGGGGAAAGCAGGCAGAGAATTCCCTGCTAGCACCTTCTATGCGCCTGGGAAGCAGAAGTGTTCACATTGCTTCGCAGAATCGCTTTTGTGCAGAAAACAGTAACACTTGTTCAGAAGGAAAGAAAGCACAGAGCCCCAGATTTTATGTTGTCCTGGAGAGCTTGCAGAGCACTGGGGAAAGGCAGGCAGAGAATTCCCTGCTAGCACCTTCTCTGTGCCTGTTCACATTGCTTCGCAGAATCGCTTTTGTGCAGAAAATAGTAACACTTGTTCAGAAAGAAAGAAAGCATGAGCCCCAGATTTTATGTTGTCCTGGAGAGCTTGCAGAGCACCGGGGAAAGGCAGGCAGAGAATTCCCTGCTAGCACCTTCTCTGTGCCTGTTCACATTGCTTCGCAGAATCACTTTTGTGCAGAAAACAGTAACACTTGTTCAGAACGAAAGAAAGCACAGAGCCCCGGATTCTATGTTGCCCTGGAGAGCTTGCACAGCACTGGGGAAAGGCAGGCAGAGAATTCCTTGCTAGCACCTTCTCTGTGCCTGGGAAGCAGAAGTGTTCACATTGCTTCGCAGAATCGCTTTTGTGCAGAAAACAGTAACACTTGTTCAGAACGAAAGAAAGCACAGAGCCCCAGATTCTGTGTTGTCCTGGAGAGCTTGCAGAGCACTGGGGAAAGGCAGGCAGAGAATTCCCTGCTAGCACCTTCTCTGTGCCTGGGAAGCAGAAGTGTTCACATTGCTTCGCAGAATCGCTTTTGTGCAGAAAACAGTAACACTTGTTCAGAAGGAAAGAAAGCACAGAGCCCCAGATTTGCTGTTGTCTTGGAGAGCTTGCAGAGCACTGGGGAAAGGCAGGCAGAGAATTCCCTGCTAGCACCTTCTCTGTGCCTGTTCACATTGCTTGGCAGAATCGCTTTTGTGCAGAAAACAGTAACACTTGTTCAGAAGGAAAGAAAGCACGAGCCCCGGATTCTATGTTGCCCTGGAGAGCTTGCACAGCACTGGGGAAAGGCAGGCAGAGAATTCCTTGCTAGCACCTTCTCTGTGCCTGGGAAGCAGATGTGTTCACATTGCTTCGCAGAATCGCTTTTGTGCAGAAAACACTAACACTTGTTCAGAATGAAAGAAAGCACAGAGCCCCAAATTTTATGTTGTCCTGGAGAGCTTGCAGAGCACTGGGGAAAGGCAGGCAGAGAATTCCCTGCTAGCACCTTCTCTGTGCCTGTTCACATTGCTTCGCAGAATCGCTTTTGTGCAGAAAACACTAACACTTGTTCAGAACGAAAGAAAGCACAGAGCCCCAGATTCTATGTTGTCCTGGAGAGCTTGCAGAGCACTGGGGAAAGGCAGGCAGAGAATTCCCTGCTAGCACCTTCTCTGTGCCTGTTCACATTGCTTCGCAGAATCGCTTTTGTGCAGAAAACACTAACACTTGTTCAGAACGAAAGAAAGCATGAGCCCCAGATTTTATGTTGTCCTGGGGAGCTTGCAGAGCACTGGGGAAAGGCAGGCAGAGAATTCCCTGCTAGCACCTTCTCTGTGCCTGTTCACATTGCTTCGCAGAATCGCTTTTGTGCAGAAAACACTAACACTTGTTCAGAACGAAAGAAAGCACAGAGCCCCAGATTTGCTGTTGTCCTGGAGAGCTTGCAGAGCACTGGGGAAAGGCAGGCAGAGAATTCCCTGCTAGCACCTTCTCTGTGCCTGGGAAGCAGAAGTGTGCACATTGCTTCGCAGAATCGCTTTTGTGCAGAAAACAGTAACACTTGTTCAGAAGGAAAGAAAGCACAGAGCCCCAGATTCTATGTTGTCCTGGAGAGCTTGCAGAGCACTGGGGAAAGGCAGGCAGAGAATTCCCTGCTAGCACCTTCTCTGTGCCTGTTCACATTGCTTGGCAGAATCGCTTTTGTGCAGAAAACAGTAACACTTGTGTGAGAGACGAGAAACCAGGCCTGTGAGAAACTAAGAAAAACAGCCTGAGAAAGCAAAAGTTGAGGCTGATCGAAGAAATGCCTCAAACACTCGCAAGACAAAACTATGAGTCACAGGGTGCATTCTGTGGAGGTCGAAGCTGATAAGGCTGCCCGAATAACACAAGATGGGACTGGAGGAGGGAGCCCTGTGAAGACAGGACGGCTCTGCTCTGGTGCACCTGGCCAAAACTTCAAGGGCCATCTGTCCGGTGAATGACCTTTGCTTCATTATCCACGAAATGCATATTAAAGTTAACACCCCTCAATATGCTAACGAGGGCTAACATGATCATGCTAATTACATCATCCCATGAAACACCT
The DNA here is from genome assembly GCF_031877795.1 of Strix aluco. Lineage (NCBI taxonomy): Eukaryota > Metazoa > Chordata > Aves > Strigiformes > Strigidae > Strix > Strix aluco. The sequence goes on from NW_027436553.1 coordinate 569,412, forward strand.
CACCCCTCCCCGTACATGGGATACGTAGGTATGTGGGTCGACCTAGGGGATGGACCCAAGGAAAGCGGGTATAAATCAAGAAGGGGGGGTGGGGGGGGCGCGCGGCCCCGAGGAGAGAAAGTGCAGTGAAGCGAAGAAGACGGATGCCAGCGAAAAAGACGGATGTCTCCCGTGCCTCCCGGAACCCTCGTCGGCAGGAGCTGCGCAGAAACCTAGACCGGTGATCTGTATTTCCCCATTCCCTCTATCTCCCTCTTTTCCCTTTCCTATTAAGCAATGCAAGGCATATTATATTGCTCGCCACAACTTGCTATATACTTAGCCAACTATCGTGTGTTCAATTAGTACATTGTGAGTAGTTAATAAATGTTTAGACTTGGAGACTTGTTGTCCGCTCCATTGGGGATTTGCGAATCTGAGTCACTTGTCCCCCTCGTCTGAGCGGGACGTGACATTAAAATTGGCGTAGTCGGCAGGATCCCCTTCGGTGTCGGAAAGTCTTATGAGATACTGGTTCTCTATCCGACCAACTCGGACAGGGAGAACTGGGAATTGGCCCCTCAGCTATACGCTGGGAAAGGGTCGGAGGGATACCGATTCTCTATCCGATAAGGACAGGGAGAATCGGGAAGTGACCTCTCAGCTCTAAGCCAGGAGAGGTTCGAGCAGTGGCAAGCCATGACTGGCCAGGAAATGTCGGTGCTTGACTGCTCCCCTATTTTTGAGAAATTGAAGGAGTATAAGGCTTGTCCTCCTCATTTAGTAGAGGTTTGGGCCCACGATAATTGGCATAATCCAGAAGCAGTGGCAAGCTATATCAGTGCACTTGCGGGGCTGCAAGGGTCGCGACCAGGCAAAGGAAAAGCTGTAGTGTGCGCTGTATTAGGGGCAGCACTGACTGCAGCCCAAAAAGATAAACATGTTAAGAAACAATTAGAAGGGGAAATGATCAAATCCTTACAAGATCTGGTAAAAGCTCTCCAGGATCAATTGGTTGAGGAACGTAAAATTACTGAACAAAAAGCTAAACTCTGGCAAGAGCAAACTGAAGTTCTGAAAAGCCAATTAGCTGATGAGCGTAACACCTCTCAGCGATTTCACATGGCTCTGTTAGATGCCTTGGACCGAGAAAAAATCTCACGGTCTGAAAAAGAGAGGAATGAACAAGAAACCTGCAACCGGACAGATCTCGGCTCTGTTCCGGATAGTGAACAGGGAGTTACGAGTCTGGCAAAAGCAGCAGCCAGACCCTTGTATCCAACAAAGGATTTAGAGATAAGCCGAGAAATTTTTTACCCCGAAAATGAGGGGGCAAATTTAAGACCATTAATTAAAACGGAGACCACCGAGGGTCAGGGTGGAAGAGCTCCACAGGTCACCATTCGAACTACACCATATCCAGCGACTGAGCTTGCAAAAATTCAGGAGAAATATACCAGACAAGCTCAGGAAACTGAGACTGAATACGTGTGGAGGGTGTCTTTGACTGGTGGCGACCGAATTTTGTTATCAGAAGATGAGGCCCAGGGATACTGGGGGCCAGGGGTTTTCTTAGTTACTGATGACCAGAGAGAGCCGTGGTCGTTAACTCAACGAGCTGCTTATTGGGCTGGGGGTCTGGACCCCTTGGAAAGGGGGGATCCAGTATGTATTGAGACCCCAACCGTAAATCATTTGACTGAAAGTCTGCAGAAGGCTGCTTGTCTCCAATTAATGCATGACAGGCGTTTGGTTCCGCAGCAGCCTTCCCCGATGCTATTAATTGCTAACCCTGATCAAATGACTCCCCTGATTCGGGGTTTGCCGGACTCTTTGAAATCACATGCAGTACAATTACAAGATCGTTTGCGGAATGCATTAGCCCCGCGAGGGGGAAGAAGGGCGGGGGGAGAAGCCATGACCTGGGGAGAGATAGCTCAGGACTTAATAAATTATGGCCGGAGAATGGGCCTTACCAGGGGAACGGGTAAACCTAAGCCCTCGGTACGCAGAGTGGAACAGCAGGAAAATCCGCCTCCTTCCCCTCCGCAAGTTTTAAGAGCAAAGAGAAACCTTTTGTGGACTGAGGGAATTGGACAGGGGATTCCCCGAGAGTTAATGGATGGTATGCGTACTACAGTTTTAGAAAAGCTCATTCGAGCCTGGAAAGACAAAAGAAAGCTGCCCCCCCCAACCGAGCGAACCTTTCGAGCAAAGGGAGGGACAGAGCTGGAAACTAACGAGATGGTGGTAATTGCTTCTCAAACACCAACTGCCCCTGAAGAAGACTTGATTGATTTAGGGTCGGGAAACTGGATGCGCCATCCCCAGTAAGTGAGCCGGGGGATGGCGGGTGGGTCCACTTAAGGAGGCTCACAGAGAATACTAAAGGAGACTTGTTGATTACCTTTCCGCTCGGTCCCTTTAAAACTCCAGTTACGTTTCTAGTAGATACGGGTGCTCAGATTTCAGCACTCCAAACTGAGGTTGCCAAGCGGAATGGCATAATTGCTGACAAAAAGCAGATCTGGGTTACAGATGTTTTCGGGGACTCTAAGCCACAGCCGACTGCTCGGGTGAAATGCTGGTTACCTGGGAATGAAACTGCAACAGAGGCTATGATGATCCTGGGAAATTTCCCCACAAATATCCTGGGACTTGACCTATTGAAGGGACAAGCCTGGGTGGATTCAAAAGGAAGGGAATGGAAATTTGGGTCCCCAACTGCCTCTATAAGACTTCTACAGCAAGCGCCTGCGCTTCCTCCTTCTAAAACTGTTAATGTGAAACCTTACGCCTTACCGTTAGGTGCAAGGGAGGGAAAGGTATGGAAATACCGAGCAGTAGCACTGCATGTTGACTCGGGGGACCGAATCATAACAGAGGGTGAGGGAAGTGCTCAGGTGGGAGAGTTAACAGCGGTATGGAGCGTGATTGTTAAAGAAGCTGAGACTACAGAACCAGTATTTATTTACACAGACTCCTATGCCGTATTCAAGGGATGTACCGAATGGCTTACATTTTGGGAACAAAACCACTGGGAAGTAAATCGGGTACCAGTGTGGCAGCGTGAAAAGTGGGAGGAAATCTTAAACATTGCAAAACGGAAGTCCTTTTTAGTAGGATGGGTTGCTGCACACCAGTCAGGAAATCACCCTGCCCACCTGCTAAACAACCAGGTGGATTCAATGACTCGTTTGATGAGAACTGCTACAGAAGGTGAGGAGGAGAAATGGGAACACTTACTGGAATGGCTGCATGTAAAGCGGGGTCATTCAGGAAGCAAAGATTTGCTTAAAGAAGCGATAAGCAGGGGATGGTCCGTAACCAGGGAATTGTGCAATACCATTATTTCAGCATGTAGTCTATGTCGTACTCGGCTGGGAGAGCACAACCCTCTTAAGGACCAACCCCTACACCTAAGGGACAACAAGGGACTATGGGACACCTGGCAGGTGGATTATATTGGCCCTTTCCGGCTCTCTGAGGGAAAACGTTATGTATTGGTGGGGGTGGAAATAGTATCAGGCCTAACTCAAGCAGAAGCTGTATCTCGAGCAACTGCAGAAAATACGGTGAAGGGGTTAAAACGTTGGTTTAGCTACTTGCCTAAGCCCAAATCGATCCAATCAGACAACGGTAGTCACTTTACTGCCGGGGTGGTTCAGGAGTGGGCTCAAGATGAAGGAATTCAGTGGATTTTCCATACTCCATACTATCCCCAAGCAAATGGAATTGTGGAACGCACCAATGGACTGTTAAAGCAGGCCCTAAAACCCCTCGAACCAGGATGGCCACAACGGGTGTCAGACGCAGTAATGAAGATAAACAGCCGGTGGGGAATTAATGGGTGCCCACGACTTACCGCGTTCTGTCCTAAGCCTCTGTCCATACTCGCCAGGAAAAAAGAGACTAAAGACCCTGCAAACCCGCTCCATTATCCTGGACAACCTGTTCTAGTAGACTTGCCCACCGTGGGGCAAGTACCCCTAACCCTAAAAACTCCCATCAATATTTGCTCATGGGTGGCTACTGATGCCCATGGGAAAGAATACCGCATCAATACCAGGTGGATTGTCCCTTCTTTCTAACCATCATTGTTTTGTCATGTATATATGTGTTTTACAGAGCATTGATCCTGGACAACGGGAGACCTATGTTACTTTTAGCACTTTCAATGGTTGTAGGCATTATTGGCTAGTTATTATTTGTAATCTGCTTACATTATTATATAATTTGTGGAATCATACCTGCTGAGTGTGGAATAAATCATTGCCAATCAATTACAATCAACAATCCAGGAAATTTTACAGGTACATTTAATGAGTTCACTTATTAGAAGGTTAACCTGGAGTTGTGCCTTAAGTTACCTTATTGGGAATCACCTCCAAAATAAAGGAAGCCTGTGAGCCACCTGTGACTGCAAACTGGTGCTTGCAAATACCAAACAGATTACAGTGCTAGCTCATATAACTGTATGTGGTCCTTACAACACCACATCCATCAACAGCAAGATGCAGTCATCAAAGACTAGTTGAAGGGGTTTGATCCCACAAATTAAGCATTAATGAATTGTTCCTGAATATTAAATTGTATTCCCATTTAAATCCCTATAGACCTGATAATGTCATTGTGTAACCTCAAATAGTTTTAGAAAATTTAACTTAGCAATTATATGTACTAACAAGATATGCCTTTAAGGAATTAAAGGTGCAGACCCAACAAGCATCTAAGATGACGTTGCAGAATCTGGCTAGCATTGCTGAAGGAACATGGACTGTGCAGTGTGCTGAATCTAACTGAGGGAGAATGCTATATCATCATCCACAATGCCACCACCTCTATAGAGGAGACCGTGCCATGATGAAGATGATCAACAACGGGAAGTGAGAACCTTTTTATTGACTGATGGACTAGTTTGATGGATGGAACCCTGGGTCATGGGTCACATCACTGGGATCCTCAGGACTCACGGGGTGGGGAGGATGGCTTGTAAATATTAGTATTGTGATATTATGCAAATTTTTGCTTTTAATAGTATGCCTTGCAGCAATTAGCTATATGCTCTCTCACCTTCTGTCTTCCTTTTCCCTATACTTTTTTGGGATCACAATGGTCAAAGAAGAACTTGGAGTGTTTGAGTCACGGGGTGGGATGTGAGAGACGAGAAACCAGGCCTGTGAGAAACTAAGAAAAACAGCCTGAGAAAGCAAAAGTTGAGGCTGATCGAAGAAATGCCTCAAACACTCGCAAGACAAAACTATGAGTCACAGGGTGCATTCTGTGGAGGTCGAAGCTGATAAGGCTGCCCGAATAACACAAGATGGGACTGGAGGAGGGAGCCCTGTGAAGACAGGACGGCTCTGCTCTGGTGCACCTGGCCAAAACTTCAAGGGCCATCTGTCCGGTGAATGACCTTTGCTTCATTATCCACGAAATGCATATTAAAGTTAACACCCCTCAATATGCTAACGAGGGCTAACATGATCATGCTAATTACATCATCCCATGAAACACCTCACCCCTCCCCGTACATGGGATACGTAGGTATGTGGGTCGACCTAGGGGATGGACCCAAGGAAAGCGGGTATAAATCAAGAAGGGGGGGTGGGGGGGGCGCGCGGCCCCGAGGAGAGAAAGTGCAGTGAAGCGAAGAAGACGGATGCCAGCGAAAAAGACGGATGTCTCCCGTGCCTCCCGGAACCCTCGTCGGCAGGAGCTGCGCAGAAACCTAGACCGGTGATCTGTATTTCCCCATTCCCTCTATCTCCCTCTTTTCCCTTTCCTATTAAGCAATGCAAGGCATATTATATTGCTCGCCACAACTTGCTATATACTTAGCCAACTATCGTGTGTTCAATTAGTACATTGTGAGTAGTTAATAAATGTTTAGACTTGGAGACTTGTTGTCCGCTCCATTGGGGATTTGCGAATCTGAGTCACTTGTCCCCCTCGTCTGAGCGGGACGTGACATTAAAATTGACATTAATATGTTGTCCTGGAGAGCTTGCAGAGCACTGGGGAAAGGCAGGCAGAGAATTCCCTGCTAGCACCTTCTCTGTGCCTGTTCACATTGCTTCGCAGAATCGCTTTTGTGCAGAAAATAGTAACACTTGTTCAGAAAGAAAGAAAGCATGAGCCCCAGATTTTATGTTGTCCTGGAGAGCTTGCAGAGCACCGGGGAAAGGCAGGCAGAGAATTCCCTGCTAGCACCTTTTCTTTGCCTGTTCACATTGCTTCGCAGAATCACTTTTGTGCAGAAAACAGTAACACTTGTTCAGAACGAAAGAAAGCACAGAGCCCCGGATTCTATGTTGCCCTGGAGAGCTTGCACAGCACTGGGGAAAGGCAGGCAGAGAATTCCTTGCTAGCACCTTCTCTGTGCCTGGGAAGCAGAAGTGTTCACATTGCTTCGCAGAATCGCTTTTGTGCAGAAAACAGTAACACTTGTTCAGAAGGAAAGAAAGCACAGAGCCCCAGATTTTATGTTGTCCTGGAGAGCTTGCAGAGCACTGGGGAAAGGCAGGCAGAGAATTCCCTGCTAGCACCTTCTCTGTGCCTGGGAAGCAGAAGTGTTCACATTGCTTCGCAGAATCGCTTTTGTGCAGAAAACACTAACACTTGTTCAGAACGAAAGAAAGCACAGAGCCCCAGATTTTATGTTGTCCTGGAGAGCTTGCAGAGCACTGGGGAAAGGCAGGCAGAGAATTCCCTGCTAGCACCTTCTCTGTGCCTGTTCACATTGCTTCGCAGAATCACTTTTGTGCAGAAAACAGTAACACTTGTTCAGAACGAAAGAAAGCACAGAGCCCCAGATTCTGTGTTGTCCTGGAGAGCTTGCAGAGCACTGGGGAAAGGCAGGCAGAGAATTCCCTGCTAGCACCTTCTCTGCGCCTGGGAAGCAGAAGTGTTCACATTGCTTCGCAGAATCGCTTTTGTGCAGAAAACAGTAACACTTGTTCAGAAGGAAAGAAAGCACAGAGCCCCAGATTTGCTGTTGTCTTGGAGAGCTTGCAGAGCACTGGGGAAAGGCAGGCAGAGAATTCCCTGCTAGCACCTTCTCTGTGCCTGTTCACATTGCTTCGCAGAATCGCTTTTGTGCAGAAAACACTAACACTTGTTCAGAAAGAAAGAAAGCATGAGCCCCAGATTTTATGTTGTCCTGGAGAGCTTGCAGAGCACCGGGGAAAGGCAGGCAGAGAATTCCCTGCTAGCACCTTCTCTGTGCCTGTTCACATTGCTTGGCAGAATCGCTTTTGTGCAGAAAACAGTAACACTTGTTCAGAAGGAAAGAAAGCACAGAGCCCCGGATTCTATGTTGCCCTGGAGAGCTTGCACAGCACTGGGGAAAGGCAGGCAGAGAATTCCTTGCTAGCACCTTCTCTGTGCCTGGGAAGCAGAAGTGTTCACATTGCTTCGCAGAATCGCTTTTGTGCAGAAAACAGTAACACTTGTTCAGAACGAAAGAAAGCACAGAGCCCCAGATTTTATGTTGTCCTGGAGAGCTTGCAGAGCACTGGGGAAAGGCAGGCAGAGAATTCCTTGCTAGCACCTTCTCTGTGCCTGGGAAGCAGAAGTGTTCACATTGCTTCGCAGAATCGCTTTTGTGCAGAAAACAGTAACACTTGTTCAGAAGGAAAGAAAGCACAGAGCCCCAGATTTTATGTTGTCCTGGAGAGCTTGCAGAGCACTGGGGAAAGGCAGGCAGAGAATTCCCTGCTAGCACCTTCTCTGTGCCTGTTCACATTGCTTCGCAGAATCGCTTTTGTGCAGAAAACAGTAACACTTGTTCAGAACGAAAGAAAGCACAGAGCCCCGGATTCTATGTTGCCCTGGAGAGCTTGCACAGCACTGGGGAAAGGCAGGCAGAGAATTCCTTGCTAGCACCTTCTCTGTGCCTGGGAAGCAGAAGTGTTCACATTGCTTCGCAGAATCGCTTTTGTGCAGAAAACAGTAACACTTGTTCAGAACGAAAGAAAGCACAGAGCCCCAGATTTTATGTTGTCCTGGAGAGCTTGCAGAGCACTGGGGAAAGGCAGGCAGAGAATTCCCTGATAGCACCTTCTCTGTGCCTGTTCACATTGCTTCGCAGAATCGCTTTTGTGCAGAAAACAGTAACACTTGTTCAGAAAGAAAGAAAGCATGAGCCCCAGATTTTATGTTGTCCTGGAGAGCTTGCAGAGCACCGGGGAAAGGCAGGCAGAGAATTCCCTGCTAGCACCTTCTCTGTGCCTGTTCACATTGCTTCGCAAGAATCGCTTTTGTGCAGAAAACAGTAACACTTGTTCAGAACGAAAGAAAGCACAGAGCCCCAGATTCTATGTTATCCTGGAGAGCTTGCAGAGCACTGGGGAAAGGCAGGCAGAGAATTCCCTGCTAGCACCTTCTCTGTACCTGTTCACATTGCTTCGCAGAATCGCTTTTGTGCAGAAAACAGTAACACTTGTTCAGAACGAAAGAAAGCACAGAGCCCCAGATTCTGTGTTGTCCTGGAGAGCTTGCACAGCACTGGGGAAAGGCAGGCAGAGAATTCCCTGCTAGCACCTTCTATGCGCCTGGGAAGCAGAAGTGTTCACATTGCTTCGCAGAATCGCTTTTGTGCAGAAAACAGTAACACTTGTTCAGAAGGAAAGAAAGCACAGAGCCCCAGATTTTATGTTGTCCTGGAGAGCTTGCAGAGCACTGGGGAAAGGCAGGCAGAGAATTCCCTGCTAGCACCTTCTCTGTGCCTGTTCACATTGCTTCGCAGAATCGCTTTTGTGCAGAAAATAGTAACACTTGTTCAGAAAGAAAGAAAGCATGAGCCCCAGATTTTATGTTGTCCTGGAGAGCTTGCAGAGCACCGGGGAAAGGCAGGCAGAGAATTCCCTGCTAGCACCTTCTCTGTGCCTGTTCACATTGCTTCGCAGAATCACTTTTGTGCAGAAAACAGTAACACTTGTTCAGAACGAAAGAAAGCACAGAGCCCCGGATTCTATGTTGCCCTGGAGAGCTTGCACAGCACTGGGGAAAGGCAGGCAGAGAATTCCTTGCTAGCACCTTCTCTGTGCCTGGGAAGCAGAAGTGTTCACATTGCTTCGCAGAATCGCTTTTGTGCAGAAAACAGTAACACTTGTTCAGAAGGAAAGAAAGCACAGAGCCCCAGATTTGCTGTTGTCTTGGAGAGCTTGCAGAGCACTGGGGAAAGGCAGGCAGAGAATTCCCTGCTAGCACCTTCTCTGTGCCTGTTCACATTGCTTGGCAGAATCGCTTTTGTGCAGAAAACAGTAACACTTGTTCAGAAGGAAAGAAAGCACGAGCCCCGGATTCTATGTTGCCCTGGAGAGCTTGCACAGCACTGGGGAAAGGCAGGCAGAGAATTCCTTGCTAGCACCTTCTCTGTGCCTGGGAAGCAGATGTGTTCACATTGCTTCGCAGAATCGCTTTTGTGCAGAAAACACTAACACTTGTTCAGAATGAAAGAAAGCACAGAGCCCCAAATTTTATGTTGTCCTGGAGAGCTTGCAGAGCACTGGGGAAAGGCAGGCAGAGAATTCCCTGCTAGCACCTTCTCTGTGCCTGTTCACATTGCTTCGCAGAATCGCTTTTGTGCAGAAAACACTAACACTTGTTCAGAACGAAAGAAAGCACAGAGCCCCAGATTCTATGTTGTCCTGGAGAGCTTGCAGAGCACTGGGGAAAGGCAGGCAGAGAATTCCCTGCTAGCACCTTCTCTGTGCCTGTTCACATTGCTTCGCAGAATCGCTTTTGTGCAGAAAACACTAACACTTGTTCAGAACGAAAGAAAGCATGAGCCCCAGATTTTATGTTGTCCTGGGGAGCTTGCAGAGCACTGGGGAAAGGCAGGCAGAGAATTCCCTGCTAGCACCTTCTCTGTGCCTGTTCACATTGCTTCGCAGAATCGCTTTTGTGCAGAAAACACTAACACTTGTTCAGAACGAAAGAAAGCACAGAGCCCCAGATTTGCTGTTGTCCTGGAGAGCTTGCAGAGCACTGGGGAAAGGCAGGCAGAGAATTCCCTGCTAGCACCTTCTCTGTGCCTGGGAAGCAGAAGTGTGCACATTGCTTCGCAGAATCGCTTTTGTGCAGAAAACAGTAACACTTGTTCAGAAGGAAAGAAAGCACAGAGCCCCAGATTCTATGTTGTCCTGGAGAGCTTGCAGAGCACTGGGGAAAGGCAGGCAGAGAATTCCCTGCTAGCACCTTCTCTGTGCCTGTTCACATTGCTTGGCAGAATCGCTTTTGTGCAGAAAACAGTAACACTTGTGTGAGAGACGAGAAACCAGGCCTGTGAGAAACTAAGAAAAACAGCCTGAGAAAGCAAAAGTTGAGGCTGATCGAAGAAATGCCTCAAACACTCGCAAGACAAAACTATGAGTCACAGGGTGCATTCTGTGGAGGTCGAAGCTGATAAGGCTGCCCGAATAACACAAGATGGGACTGGAGGAGGGAGCCCTGTGAAGACAGGACGGCTCTGCTCTGGTGCACCTGGCCAAAACTTCAAGGGCCATCTGTCCGGTGAATGACCTTTGCTTCATTATCCACGAAATGCATATTAAAGTTAACACCCCTCAATATGCTAACGAGGGCTAACATGATCATGCTAATTACATCATCCCATGAAACACCTCACCCCTCCCCGTACATGGGATACGTAGGTATGTGGGTCGACCTAGGGGATGGACCCAAGGAAAGCGGGTATAAATCAAGAAGGGGGGGTGGGGGGGGCGCGCGGCCCCGAGGAGAGAAAGTGCAGTGAAGCGAAGAAGACGGATGCCAGCGAAAAAGACGGATGTCTCCCGTGCCTCCCGGAACCCTCGTCGGCAGGAGCTGCGCAGAAACCTAGACCGGTGATCTGTATTTCCCCATTCCCTCTATCTCCCTCTTTTCCCTTTCCTATTAAGCAATGCAAGGCATATTATATTGCTCGCCACAACTTGCTATATACTTAGCCAACTATCGTGTGTTCAATTAGTACATTGTGAGTAGTTAATAAATGTTTAGACTTGGAGACTTGTTGTCCGCTCCATTGGGGATTTGCGAATCTGAGTCACTTGTCCCCCTCGTCTGAGCGGGACGTGACATTAAAATTGGCGTAGTCGGCAGGATCCCCTTCGGTGTCGGAAAGTCTTATGAGATACTGGTTCTCTATCCGACCAACTCGGACAGGGAGAACTGGGAATTGGCCCCTCAGCTATACGCTGGGAAAGGGTCGGAGGGATACCGATTCTCTATCCGATAAGGACAGGGAGAATCGGGAAGTGACCTCTCAGCTCTAAGCCAGGAGAGGTTCGAGCAGTGGCAAGCCATGACTGGCCAGGAAATGTCGGTGCTTGACTGCTCCCCTATTTTTGAGAAATTGAAGGAGTATAAGGCTTGTCCTCCTCATTTAGTAGAGGTTTGGGCCCACGATAATTGGCATAATCCAGAAGCAGTGGCAAGCTATATCAGTGCACTTGCGGGGCTGCAAGGGTCGCGACCAGGCAAAGGAAAAGCTGTAGTGTGCGCTGTATTAGGGGCAGCACTGACTGCAGCCCAAAAAGATAAACATGTTAAGAAACAATTAGAAGGGGAAATGATCAAATCCTTACAAGATCTGGTAAAAGCTCTCCAGGATCAATTGGTTGAGGAACGTAAAATTACTGAACAAAAAGCTAAACTCTGGCAAGAGCAAACTGAAGTTCTGAAAAGCCAATTAGCTGATGAGCGTAACACCTCTCAGCGATTTCACATGGCTCTGTTAGATGCCTTGGACCGAGAAAAAATCTCACGGTCTGAAAAAGAGAGGAATGAACAAGAAACCTGCAACCGGACAGATCTCGGCTCTGTTCCGGATAGTGAACAGGGAGTTACGAGTCTGGCAAAAGCAGCAGCCAGACCCTTGTATCCAACAAAGGATTTAGAGATAAGCCGAGAAATTTTTTACCCCGAAAATGAGGGGGCAAATTTAAGACCATTAATTAAAACGGAGACCACCGAGGGTCAGGGTGGAAGAGCTCCACAGGTCACCATTCGAACTACACCATATCCAGCGACTGAGCTTGCAAAAATTCAGGAGAAATATACCAGACAAGCTCAGGAAACTGAGACTGAATACGTGTGGAGGGTGTCTTTGACTGGTGGCGACCGAATTTTGTTATCAGAAGATGAGGCCCAGGGATACTGGGGGCCAGGGGTTTTCTTAGTTACTGATGACCAGAGAGAGCCGTGGTCGTTAACTCAACGAGCTGCTTATTGGGCTGGGGGTCTGGACCCCTTGGAAAGGGGGGATCCAGTATGTATTGAGACCCCAACCGTAAATCATTTGACTGAAAGTCTGCAGAAGGCTGCTTGTCTCCAATTAATGCATGACAGGCGTTTGGTTCCGCAGCAGCCTTCCCCGATGCTATTAATTGCTAACCCTGATCAAATGACTCCCCTGATTCGGGGTTTGCCGGACTCTTTGAAATCACATGCAGTACAATTACAAGATCGTTTGCGGAATGCATTAGCCCCGCGAGGGGGAAGAAGGGCGGGGGGAGAAGCCATGACCTGGGGAGAGATAGCTCAGGACTTAATAAATTATGGCCGGAGAATGGGCCTTACCAGGGGAACGGGTAAACCTAAGCCCTCGGTACGCAGAGTGGAACAGCAGGAAAATCCGCCTCCTTCCCCTCCGCAAGTTTTAAGAGCAAAGAGAAACCTTTTGTGGACTGAGGGAATTGGACAGGGGATTCCCCGAGAGTTAATGGATGGTATGCGTACTACAGTTTTAGAAAAGCTCATTCGAGCCTGGAAAGACAAAAGAAAGCTGCCCCCCCCAACCGAGCGAACCTTTCGAGCAAAGGGAGGGACAGAGCTGGAAACTAACGAGATGGTGGTAATTGCTTCTCAAACACCAACTGCCCCTGAAGAAGACTTGATTGATTTAGGGTCGGGAAACTGGATGCGCCATCCCCAGTAAGTGAGCCGGGGGATGGCGGGTGGGTCCACTTAAGGAGGCTCACAGAGAATACTAAAGGAGACTTGTTGATTACCTTTCCGCTCGGTCCCTTTAAAACTCCAGTTACGTTTCTAGTAGATACGGGTGCTCAGATTTCAGCACTCCAAACTGAGGTTGCCAAGCGGAATGGCATAATTGCTGACAAAAAGCAGATCTGGGTTACAGATGTTTTCGGGGACTCTAAGCCACAGCCGACTGCTCGGGTGAAATGCTGGTTACCTGGGAATGAAACTGCAACAGAGGCTATGATGATCCTGGGAAATTTCCCCACAAATATCCTGGGACTTGACCTATTGAAGGGACAAGCCTGGGTGGATTCAAAAGGAAGGGAATGGAAATTTGGGTCCCCAACTGCCTCTATAAGACTTCTACAGCAAGCGCCTGCGCTTCCTCCTTCTAAAACTGTTAATGTGAAACCTTACGCCTTACCGTTAGGTGCAAGGGAGGGAAAGGTATGGAAATACCGAGCAGTAGCACTGCATGTTGACTCGGGGGACCGAATCATAACAGAGGGTGAGGGAAGTGCTCAGGTGGGAGAGTTAACAGCGGTATGGAGCGTGATTGTTAAAGAAGCTGAGACTACAGAACCAGTATTTATTTACACAGACTCCTATGCCGTATTCAAGGGATGTACCGAATGGCTTACATTTTGGGAACAAAACCACTGGGAAGTAAATCGGGTACCAGTGTGGCAGCGTGAAAAGTGGGAGGAAATCTTAAACATTGCAAAACGGAAGTCCTTTTTAGTAGGATGGGTTGCTGCACACCAGTCAGGAAATCACCCTGCCCACCTGCTAAACAACCAGGTGGATTCAATGACTCGTTTGATGAGAACTGCTACAGAAGGTGAGGAGGAGAAATGGGAACACTTACTGGAATGGCTGCATGTAAAGCGGGGTCATTCAGGAAGCAAAGATTTGCTTAAAGAAGCGATAAGCAGGGGATGGTCCGTAACCAGGGAATTGTGCAATACCATTATTTCAGCATGTAGTCTATGTCGTACTCGGCTGGGAGAGCACAACCCTCTTAAGGACCAACCCCTACACCTAAGGGACAACAAGGGACTATGGGACACCTGGCAGGTGGATTATATTGGCCCTTTCCGGCTCTCTGAGGGAAAACGTTATGTATTGGTGGGGGTGGAAATAGTATCAGGCCTAACTCAAGCAGAAGCTGTATCTCGAGCAACTGCAGAAAATACGGTGAAGGGGTTAAAACGTTGGTTTAGCTACTTGCCTAAGCCCAAATCGATCCAATCAGACAACGGTAGTCACTTTACTGCCGGGGTGGTTCAGGAGTGGGCTCAAGATGAAGGAATTCAGTGGATTTTCCATACTCCATACTATCCCCAAGCAAATGGAATTGTGGAACGCACCAATGGACTGTTAAAGCAGGCCCTAAAACCCCTCGAACCAGGATGGCCACAACGGGTGTCAGACGCAGTAATGAAGATAAACAGCCGGTGGGGAATTAATGGGTGCCCACGACTTACCGCGTTCTGTCCTAAGCCTCTGTCCATACTCGCCAGGAAAAAAGAGACTAAAGACCCTGCAAACCCGCTCCATTATCCTGGACAACCTGTTCTAGTAGACTTGCCCACCGTGGGGCAAGTACCCCTAACCCTAAAAACTCCCATCAATATTTGCTCATGGGTGGCTACTGATGCCCATGGGAAAGAATACCGCATCAATACCAGGTGGATTGTCCCTTCTTTCTAACCATCATTGTTTTGTCATGTATATATGTGTTTTACAGAGCATTGATCCTGGACAACGGGAGACCTATGTTACTTTTAGCACTTTCAATGGTTGTAGGCATTATTGGCTAGTTATTATTTGTAATCTGCTTACATTATTATATAATTTGTGGAATCATACCTGCTGAGTGTGGAATAAATCATTGCCAATCAATTACAATCAACAATCCAGGAAATTTTACAGGTACATTTAATGAGTTCACTTATTAGAAGGTTAACCTGGAGTTGTGCCTTAAGTTACCTTATTGGGAATCACCTCCAAAATAAAGGAAGCCTGTGAGCCACCTGTGACTGCAAACTGGTGCTTGCAAATACCAAACAGATTACAGTGCTAGCTCATATAACTGTATGTGGTCCTTACAACACCACATCCATCAACAGCAAGATGCAGTCATCAAAGACTAGTTGAAGGGGTTTGATCCCACAAATTAAGCATTAATGAATTGTTCCTGAATATTAAATTGTATTCCCATTTAAATCCCTATAGACCTGATAATGTCATTGTGTAACCTCAAATAGTTTTAGAAAATTTAACTTAGCAATTATATGTACTAACAAGATATGCCTTTAAGGAATTAAAGGTGCAGACCCAACAAGCATCTAAGATGACGTTGCAGAATCTGGCTAGCATTGCTGAAGGAACATGGACTGTGCAGTGTGCTGAATCTAACTGAGGGAGAATGCTATATCATCATCCACAATGCCACCACCTCTATAGAGGAGACCGTGCCATGATGAAGATGATCAACAACGGGAAGTGAGAACCTTTTTATTGACTGATGGACTAGTTTGATGGATGGAACCCTGGGTCATGGGTCACATCACTGGGATCCTCAGGACTCACGGGGTGGGGAGGATGGCTTGTAAATATTAGTATTGTGATATTATGCAAATTTTTGCTTTTAATAGTATGCCTTGCAGCAATTAGCTATATGCTCTCTCACCTTCTGTCTTCCTTTTCCCTATACTTTTTTGGGATCACAATGGTCAAAGAAGAACTTGGAGTGTTTGAGTCACGGGGTGGGATGTGAGAGACGAGAAACCAGGCCTGTGAGAAACTAAGAAAAACAGCCTGAGAAAGCAAAAGTTGAGGCTGATCGAAGAAATGCCTCAAACACTCGCAAGACAAAACTATGAGTCACAGGGTGCATTCTGTGGAGGTCGAAGCTGATAAGGCTGCCCGAATAACACAAGATGGGACTGGAGGAGGGAGCCCTGTGAAGACAGGACGGCTCTGCTCTGGTGCACCTGGCCAAAACTTCAAGGGCCATCTGTCCGGTGAATGACCTTTGCTTCATTATCCACGAAATGCATATTAAAGTTAACACCCCTCAATATGCTAACGAGGGCTAACATGATCATGCTAATTACATCATCCCATGAAACACCTCACCCCTCCCCGTACATGGGATACGTAGGTATGTGGGTCGACCTAGGGGATGGACCCAAGGAAAGCGGGTATAAATCAAGAAGGGGGGGTGGGGGGGGCGCGCGGCCCCGAGGAGAGAAAGTGCAGTGAAGCGAAGAAGACGGATGCCAGCGAAAAAGACGGATGTCTCCCGTGCCTCCCGGAACCCTCGTCGGCAGGAGCTGCGCAGAAACCTAGACCGGTGATCTGTATTTCCCCATTCCCTCTATCTCCCTCTTTTCCCTTTCCTATTAAGCAATGCAAGGCATATTATATTGCTCGCCACAACTTGCTATATACTTAGCCAACTATCGTGTGTTCAATTAGTACATTGTGAGTAGTTAATAAATGTTTAGACTTGGAGACTTGTTGTCCGCTCCATTGGGGATTTGCGAATCTGAGTCACTTGTCCCCCTCGTCTGAGCGGGACGTGACATTAAAATTGACATTAATATGTTGTCCTGGAGAGCTTGCAGAGCACTGGGGAAAGGCAGGCAGAGAATTCCCTGCTAGCACCTTCTCTGTGCCTGTTCACATTGCTTCGCAGAATCGCTTTTGTGCAGAAAATAGTAACACTTGTTCAGAAAGAAAGAAAGCATGAGCCCCAGATTTTATGTTGTCCTGGAGAGCTTGCAGAGCACCGGGGAAAGGCAGGCAGAGAATTCCCTGCTAGCACCTTTTCTTTGCCTGTTCACATTGCTTCGCAGAATCACTTTTGTGCAGAAAACAGTAACACTTGTTCAGAACGAAAGAAAGCACAGAGCCCCGGATTCTATGTTGCCCTGGAGAGCTTGCACAGCACTGGGGAAAGGCAGGCAGAGAATTCCTTGCTAGCACCTTCTCTGTGCCTGGGAAGCAGAAGTGTTCACATTGCTTCGCAGAATCGCTTTTGTGCAGAAAACAGTAACACTTGTTCAGAAGGAAAGAAAGCACAGAGCCCCAGATTTTATGTTGTCCTGGAGAGCTTGCAGAGCACTGGGGAAAGGCAGGCAGAGAATTCCCTGCTAGCACCTTCTCTGTGCCTGGGAAGCAGAAGTGTTCACATTGCTTCGCAGAATCGCTTTTGTGCAGAAAACACTAACACTTGTTCAGAACGAAAGAAAGCACAGAGCCCCAGATTTTATGTTGTCCTGGAGAGCTTGCAGAGCACTGGGGAAAGGCAGGCAGAGAATTCCCTGCTAGCACCTTCTCTGTGCCTGTTCACATTGCTTCGCAGAATCACTTTTGTGCAGAAAACAGTAACACTTGTTCAGAACGAAAGAAAGCACAGAGCCCCAGATTCTGTGTTGTCCTGGAGAGCTTGCAGAGCACTGGGGAAAGGCAGGCAGAGAATTCCCTGCTAGCACCTTCTCTGCGCCTGGGAAGCAGAAGTGTTCACATTGCTTCGCAGAATCGCTTTTGTGCAGAAAACAGTAACACTTGTTCAGAAGGAAAGAAAGCACAGAGCCCCAGATTTGCTGTTGTCTTGGAGAGCTTGCAGAGCACTGGGGAAAGGCAGGCAGAGAATTCCCTGCTAGCACCTTCTCTGTGCCTGTTCACATTGCTTCGCAGAATCGCTTTTGTGCAGAAAACACTAACACTTGTTCAGAAAGAAAGAAAGCATGAGCCCCAGATTTTATGTTGTCCTGGAGAGCTTGCAGAGCACCGGGGAAAGGCAGGCAGAGAATTCCCTGCTAGCACCTTCTCTGTGCCTGTTCACATTGCTTGGCAGAATCGCTTTTGTGCAGAAAACAGTAACACTTGTTCAGAAGGAAAGAAAGCACAGAGCCCCGGATTCTATGTTGCCCTGGAGAGCTTGCACAGCACTGGGGAAAGGCAGGCAGAGAATTCCTTGCTAGCACCTTCTCTGTGCCTGGGAAGCAGAAGTGTTCACATTGCTTCGCAGAATCGCTTTTGTGCAGAAAACAGTAACACTTGTTCAGAACGAAAGAAAGCACAGAGCCCCAGATTTTATGTTGTCCTGGAGAGCTTGCAGAGCACTGGGGAAAGGCAGGCAGAGAATTCCCTGCTAGCACCTTCTCTGTGCCTGGGAAGCAGAAGTGTTCACATTGCTTCGCAGAATCGCTTTTGTGCAGAAAACAGTAACACTTGTTCAGAAGGAAAGAAAGCACAGAGCCCCAGATTTTATGTTGTCCTGGAGAGCTTGCAGAGCACTGGGGAAAGGCAGGCAGAGAATTCCCTGCTAGCACCTTCTCTGTGCCTGTTCACATTGCTTCGCAGAATCGCTTTTGTGCAGAAAACAGTAACACTTGTTCAGAACGAAAGAAAGCACAGAGCCCCGGATTCTATGTTGCCCTGGAGAGCTTGCACAGCACTGGGGAAAGGCAGGCAGAGAATTCCTTGCTAGCACCTTCTCTGTGCCTGGGAAGCAGAAGTGTTCACATTGCTTCGCAGAATCGCTTTTGTGCAGAAAACAGTAACACTTGTTCAGAACGAAAGAAAGCACAGAGCCCCAGATTTTATGTTGTCCTGGAGAGCTTGCAGAGCACTGGGGAAAGGCAGGCAGAGAATTCCCTGATAGCACCTTCTCTGTGCCTGTTCACATTGCTTCGCAGAATCGCTTTTGTGCAGAAAACAGTAACACTTGTTCAGAAAGAAAGAAAGCATGAGCCCCAGATTTTATGTTGTCCTGGAGAGCTTGCAGAGCACCGGGGAAAGGCAGGCAGAGAATTCCCTGCTAGCACCTTCTCTGTGCCTGTTCACATTGCTTCGCAAGAATCGCTTTTGTGCAGAAAACAGTAACACTTGTTCAGAACGAAAGAAAGCACAGAGCCCCAGATTCTATGTTATCCTGGAGAGCTTGCAGAGCACTGGGGAAAGGCAGGCAGAGAATTCCCTGCTAGCACCTTCTCTGTACCTGTTCACATTGCTTCGCAGAATCGCTTTTGTGCAGAAAACAGTAACACTTGTTCAGAACGAAAGAAAGCACAGAGCCCCAGATTCTGTGTTGTCCTGGAGAGCTTGCACAGCACTGGGGAAAGGCAGGCAGAGAATTCCCTGCTAGCACCTTCTATGCGCCTGGGAAGCAGAAGTGTTCACATTGCTTCGCAGAATCGCTTTTGTGCAGAAAACAGTAACACTTGTTCAGAAGGAAAGAAAGCACAGAGCCCCAGATTTTATGTTGTCCTGGAGAGCTTGCAGAGCACTGGGGAAAGGCAGGCAGAGAATTCCCTGCTAGCACCTTCTCTGTGCCTGTTCACATTGCTTCGCAGAATCGCTTTTGTGCAGAAAATAGTAACACTTGTTCAGAAAGAAAGAAAGCATGAGCCCCAGATTTTATGTTGTCCTGGAGAGCTTGCAGAGCACCGGGGAAAGGCAGGCAGAGAATTCCCTGCTAGCACCTTCTCTGTGCCTGTTCACATTGCTTCGCAGAATCACTTTTGTGCAGAAAACAGTAACACTTGTTCAGAACGAAAGAAAGCACAGAGCCCCGGATTCTATGTTGCCCTGGAGAGCTTGCACAGCACTGGGGAAAGGCAGGCAGAGAATTCCTTGCTAGCACCTTCTCTGTGCCTGGGAAGCAGAAGTGTTCACATTGCTTCGCAGAATCGCTTTTGTGCAGAAAACAGTAACACTTGTTCAGAACGAAAGAAAGCACAGAGCCCCAGATTCTGTGTTGTCCTGGAGAGCTTGCAGAGCACTGGGGAAAGGCAGGCAGAGAATTCCCTGCTAGCACCTTCTCTGTGCCTGGGAAGCAGAAGTGTTCACATTGCTTCGCAGAATCGCTTTTGTGCAGAAAACAGTAACACTTGTTCAGAAGGAAAGAAAGCACAGAGCCCCAGATTTGCTGTTGTCTTGGAGAGCTTGCAGAGCACTGGGGAAAGGCAGGCAGAGAATTCCCTGCTAGCACCTTCTCTGTGCCTGTTCACATTGCTTCGCAGAATCGCTTTTGTGCAGAAAACAGTAACACTTGTTCAGAAGGAAAGAAAGCACAAGCCCCGGATTCTATGTTGCCCTGGAGAGCTTGCACAGCACTGGGGAAAGGCAGGCAGAGAATTCCTTGCTAGCACCTTCTCTGTGCCTGGGAAGCAGATGTGTTCACATTGCTTCGCAGAATCGCTTTTGTGCAGAAAACACTAACACTTGTTCAGAATGAAAGAAAGCACAGAGCCCCAAATTTTATGTTGTCCTGGAGAGCTTGCAGAGCACTGGGGAAAGGCAGGCAGAGAATTCCCTGCTAGCACCTTCTCTGTGCCTGTTCACATTGCTTCGCAGAATCGCTTTTGTGCAGAAAACACTAACACTTGTTCAGAACGAAAGAAAGCACAGAGCCCCAGATTCTATGTTGTCCTGGAGAGCTTGCAGAGCACTGGGGAAAGGCAGGCAGAGAATTCCCTGCTAGCACCTTCTCTGTGCCTGTTCACATTGCTTCGCAGAATCGCTTTTGTGCAGAAAACACTAACACTTGTTCAGAACGAAAGAAAGCATGAGCCCCAGATTTTATGTTGTCCTGGGGAGCTTGCAGAGCACTGGGGAAAGGCAGGCAGAGAATTCCCTGCTAGCACCTTCTCTGTGCCTGTTCACATTGCTTCGCAGAATCGCTTTTGTGCAGAAAACAGTAACACTTGTTCAGAACGAAAGAAAGCACAGAGCCCCAGATTTGCTGTTGTCCTGGAGAGCTTGCAGAGCACTGGGGAAAGGCAGGCAGAGAATTCCCTGCTAGCACCTTCTCTGTGCCTGGGAAGCAGAAGTGTGCACATTGCTTCGCAGAATCGCTTTTGTGCAGAAAACAGTAACACTTGTTCAGAACGAAAGAAAGCACAGAGCCCCAGATTTTATGTTGTCCTGGAGAGCTTGCAGAGTACTGGGGAAAGGCAGGCAGAGAATTCCCTGCTAGCACCTTCTCTGTGCCTGTTCACATTGCTTCGCAGAATCGCTTTTGTGCAGAAAACACTAACACTCGTTCAGAATGAAAGAAAGCACAGAGCCCCAGATTTTATGTTGTCCTGGAGAGCTTGCAGAGCACTGGGGAAAGGCAGGCAGAGAATTCCCTGCTAGCACCTTCTCTGTGCCTGTTCACATTGCTTCGCAGAATCGCTTTTGTGCAGAAAACACTAACACTTGTTCAGAACGAAAGAAAGCATGAGCCCCAGATTTGCTGTTGTCCTGGAGAGCTTGCAGAGCACTGGGGAAAGGCAGGCAGAGAATTCCCTGCTAGCACCTTCTCTGTGCCTGGGAAGCAGAAGTGTTCACATTGCTTCGCAGAATCGCTTTTGTGCAGAAAACAGTAACACTTGTTCAGAACGAAAGAAAGCACAGAGCCCCAGATTTTATGTTGTCCTGGAGAGCTTGCAGAGTACTGGGGAAAGACAGGCAGAGAATTCCCTGCTAGCACCTTCTCTGTGCCTGTTCACATTGCTTCGCAGAATCGCTTTTGTGCAGAAAACAGTAACACTTGTTCAGAACGAAAGAAAGCATGAGCCCCAGAATTTATGTTGTCCTGGGGAGCTTGCAGAGCACTGGGGAAAGGCAGGCAGAGAATTCCCTGCTAGCACCTTCTCTGTGCCTGTTCACATTGCTTGGCAGAATCGCTTTTGTGCAGAAAACAGTAACACTTGTTCAGAACGAAAGAAAGCACAGAGCCCCAGATTCTATGTTGTCCTGGAGAGCTTGCAGAGCACTGGGGAAAGGCAGGCAGAGAATTCCCTGCTAGCACCTTCTCTGTGCCTGGGAAGCAGAAGTGTTCACATTGCTTGGCAGAATCGCTTTTGTGCAGAAAACAGTAACACTTGTTCAGAAAGAAAGAAAGCACAGAGCCCCAGATTTGCTGTTGTCCTGGAGAGCTTGCAGAGCACTGGGGAAAGGCAGGCAGAGAATTCCCTGCTAGCACCTTCTCTGTGCCTGTTCACATTGCTTCGCAGAATCGCTTTTGTGCAGAAAACAGTAACACTTGTTCAGAAAGAAAGAAAGCATGAGCCCCAGATTTTATGTTGTCCTGGAGAGCTTGCAGAGCACCGGGGAAAGGCAGGCAGAGAATTCCCTGCTAGCACCTTTTCTGTGCCTGTTCACATTGCTTCGCAAGAATCGCTTTTGTGCAGAAAACAGTAACACTTGTTCAGAACGACAGAAAGCACAGAGCCCCAGATTCTATGTTGTCCTGGAGAGCTTGCAGAGCACTGGGGAAAGGCAGGCAGAGAATTCCTTGCTAGCACCTTCTCTGTGCCTGGGAAGCAGAAGTGTTCACATTGCTTGGCAGCATCGCTTTTGTGCAGAAAACACTAACACTTGTTCAGAAGGAAACAAAGCACAGAGCCCCAGATTCTATGTTGTCCTGGAGAGCTTGCAGAGCACTGGGGAAAGGCAGGCAGAGAATTCCCTGCTAGCACCTTCTCTGTGCCTGTTCACATTGCTTCGCAGAATCGCTTTTGTGCAGAAAACACTAACACTTGTTCAGAACGAAAGAAAGCATGAGCCCCAGATTTGCTGTTGTCCTGGAGAGCTTGCAGAGCACTGGGGAAAGGCAGGCAGAGAATTCCCTGCTAGCACCTTCTCTGTGCCTGGGAAGCAGAAGTGTTCACATTGCTTCGCAGAATCGCTTTTGTGCAGAAAACAGTAACACTTGTTCAGAACGAAAGAAAGCACAGAGCCCCAGATTTTATGTTGTCCTGGAGAGCTTGCAGAGTACTGGGGAAAGACAGGCAGAGAATTCCCTGCTAGCACCTTCTCTGTGCCTGTTCACATTGCTTCGCAGAATCGCTTTTGTGCAGAAAACAGTAACACTTGTTCAGAACGAAAGAAAGCATGAGCCCCAGAATTTATGTTGTCCTGGGGAGCTTGCAGAGCACTGGGGAAAGGCAGGCAGAGAATTCCCTGCTAGCACCTTCTCTGTGCCTGTTCACATTGCTTGGCAGAATCGCTTTTGTGCAGAAAACAGTAACACTTGTTCAGAACGAAAGAAAGCACAGAGCCCCAGATTCTATGTTGTCCTGGAGAGCTTGCAGAGCACTGGGGAAAGGCAGGCAGAGAATTCCCTGCTAGCACCTTCTCTGTGCCTGGGAAGCAGAAGTGTTCACATTGCTTGGCAGAATCGCTTTTGTGCAGAAAACAGTAACACTTGTTCAGAAAGAAAGAAAGCACAGAGCCCCAGATTTGCTGTTGTCCTGGAGAGCTTGCAGAGCACTGGGGAAAGGCAGGCAGAGAATTCCCTGCTAGCACCTTCTCTGTGCCTGTTCACATTGCTTCGCAGAATCGCTTTTGTGCAGAAAACAGTAACACTTGTTCAGAAAGAAAGAAAGCATGAGCCCCAGATTTTATGTTGTCCTGGAGAGCTTGCAGAGCACCGGGGAAAGGCAGGCAGAGAATTCCCTGCTAGCACCTTCTCTGTGCCTGTTCACATTGCTTCGCAAGAATCGCTTTTGTGCAGAAAACAGTAACACTTGTTCAGAACGACAGAAAGCACAGAGCCCCAGATTCTATGTTGTCCTGGAGAGCTTGCAGAGCACTGGGGAAAGGCAGGCAGAGAATTCCCTGCTAGCACCTTCTCTGTGCCTGGGAAGCAGAAGTGTTCACATTGCTTGGCAGCATCGCTTTTGTGCAGAAAACACTAACACTTGTTCAGAAGGAAACAAAGCACAGAGCCCCAGATTCTATGTTGTCCTGGAGAGCTTGCAGAGCACTGGGGAAAGGCAGGCAGAGAATTCCCTGCTAGCACCTTCTCTGTGCCTGTTCACATTGCTTCGCAGAATCGCTTTTGTGCAGAAAACAGTAACACTTGTTCAGAACGAAAGAAAGCACAGAGCCCCAGATTCTATGTTGTCCTGGAGAGCTTGCACAGCACTGGGGAAAGGCAGGCAGAGAATTCCCTGCTAGCACCTTCTCTGTGCCTGGGAAGCAGAAGTGTTCACATTGCTTCGCAGAATCGCTTTTGTGCAGAAAACAGTAACACTTGTTCAGAACGAAAGAAAGCACAGAGCCCCAGATTTGCTGTTGTCTTGGAGAGCTTGCAGAGCACTGGGGAAAGGCAGGCAGAGAATTCCCTGCTAGCACCTTCTCTGTGCCTGTTCACATTGCTTCGCAGAATCGCTTTTGTGCAGAAAACAGTAACACTTGTTCAGAAAGAAAGAAAGCATGAGCCCCAGATTTTATGTTGTCCTGGAGAGCTTGCAGAGCACCGGGGAAAGGCAGGCAGAGAATTCCCTGCTAGCACCTTCTCTGTGCCTGTTCACATTGCTTCGCAGAATCGCTTTTGTGCAGAAAACACTAACACTTGTTCAGAACGAAAGAAAGCACAGAGCCCCGGATTCTATGTTGTCCTGGAGAGCTTGCAGAGCACTGGGGAAAGGCAGGCAGAGAATTCCTTGCTAGCACCTTCTCTGTGCCTGGGAAGCAGAAGTGTTCACATTGCTTGGCAGCATCGCTTTTGTGCAGAAAACACTAACACTTGTTCAGAAGGAAACAAAGCACAGAGCCCCAGATTTTATGTTGTGCTGGAGAGCTTGCAGAGCACTGGGGAAAGGCAGGCAGAGAATTCCCTGCTAGCACCTTCTCTGTGCCTGTTCACATTGCTTCGCAGAATCGCTTTTGTGCAGAAAACAGTAACACTTGTTCAGAACGAAAGAAAGCACAGAGCCCCAGATTCTATGTTGTCCTGGAGAGCTTGCACAGCACTGGGGAAAGGCAGGCAGAGAATTCCCTGCTAGCACCTTCTCTGTGCCTGGGAAGCAGAAGTGTTCACATTGCTTCGCAGAATCGCTTTTGTGCAGAAAACAGTAACACTTGTTCAGAACGAAAGAAAGCATGAGCCCCAGATTTTATGTTGTCCTGGGGAGCTTGCAGAGCACTGGGGAAAGGCAGGCAGAGAATTCCCTGCTAGCACCTTCTCTGTGCCTGTTCACATTGCTTCGCAGAATCGCTTTTGTGCAGAAAACAGTAACACTTGTTCAGAACGAAAGAAAGCACAGAGCCCCAGATTCTATGTTGTCCTGGAGAGCTTGCAGAGCACTGGGGAAAGGCAGGCAGAGAATTCCTTGCTAGCACCTTCTCTGCGCCTGGGAAGCAGAAGTGTTCACATTGCTTCGCAGAATCGCTTTTGTGCAGAAAACAGTAACACTTGTTCAGAACGAAAGAAAGCACAGAGCCCCAGATTCTATGTTGTCCTGGAGAGCTTGCAGAGCACTGGGGAAAGGCAGGCAGAGAATTCCCTGCTAGCACCTTCTCTGTGCCTGTTCACATTGCTTCGCAGAATCGCTTTTGTGCAGAAAACAGTAACACTTGTTCAGAAAGAAAGAAAGCATGAGCCCCAGATTTTATGTTGTCCTGGAGAGCTTGCAGAGCACCGGGGAAAGGCAGGCAGAGAATTCCCTGCTAGCACCTTCTCTGTGCCTGTTCACATTGCTTCGCAGAATCGCTTTTGTGCAGAAAACAGTAACACTTGTTCAGAACGAAAGAAAGCACAGAGCCCCGGATTCTATGTTGCCCTGGAGAGCTTGCACAGCACTGGGGAAAGGCAGGCAGAGAATTCCTTGCTAGCACCTTCTCTGTGCCTGGGAAGCAGAAGTGTTCACATTGCTTCGCAGAATCGCTTTTGTGCAGAAAACAGTAACACTTGTTCAGAAGGAAAGAAAGCACAGAGCCCCAGATTTTATGTTGTCCTGGAGAGCTTGCAGAGCACTGGGGAAAGGCAGGCAGAGAATTCCTTGCTAGCACCTTCTCTGTGCCTGGGAAGCAGAAGTGTTCACATTGCTTCGCAGAATCGCTTTTGTGCAGAAAACAGTAACACTTGTTCAGAAGGAAAGAAAGCACAGAGCCCCAGATTTTATGTTGTCCTGGAGAGCTTGCAGAGCACTGGGGAAAGGCAGGCAGAGAATTCCCTGCTAGCACCTTCTCTGTGCCTGTTCACATTGCTTCGCAGAATCGCTTTTGTGCAGAAAACAGTAACACTTGTTCAGAACGAAAGAAAGCACAGAGCCCCAGATTCTATGTTGTCCTGGAGAGCTTGCAGAGCACTGGGGAAAGGCAGGCAGAGAATTCCCTGCTAGCATCTTCTCTGTGCCTGTTCACATTGCTTCGCAGAATCGCTTTTGTGCAGAAAACAGTAACACTTGTTCAGAACGAAAGAAAGCACAGAGCCCCAGATTCTATGTTGTCCTGGAGAGCTTGCAGAGCACTGGGGAAAGGCAGGCAGAGAATTCCCTGCTAGCACCTTCTCTGTGCCTGGGAAGCAGAAGTGTTCACATTGCTTGGCAGAATCGCTTTTGTGCAGAAAACACTAACACTTGTTCAGAACGAAAGAAAGCACAGAGCCCCAGATTTTATGTTGTCCTGGAGAGCTTGCAGAGCACTGGGGAAAGGCAGGCAGAGAATTCCCTGCTAGCATCTTCTCTGTGCCTGTTCACATTGCTTCGCAGAATCGCTTTTGTGCAGAAAACAGTAACACTTGTTCAGAACGAAAGAAAGCACAGAGCCCCAGATTCTATGTTGTCCTGGAGAGCTTGCAGAGCACTGGGGAAAGGCAGGCAGAGAATTCCCTGCTAGCACCTTCTCTGTGCCTGGGAAGCAGAAGTGTTCACATTGCTTCGCAGAATCGCTTTTGTGCAGAAAACAGTAACACTTGTTCAGAACGAAAGAAAGCACAGAGCCCCAGATTTTATGTTGTCCTGGAGAGCTTGCAGAGCACTGGGGAAAGGCAGGCAGAGAATTCCCTGATAGCACCTTCTCTGTGCCTGTTCACATTGCTTCGCAGAATCGCTTTTGTGCAGAAAACAGTAACACTTGTTCAGAAAGAAAGAAAGCATGAGCCCCAGATTTTATGTTGTCCTGGAGAGCTTGCAGAGCACCGGGGAAAGGCAGGCAGAGAATTCCCTGCTAGCACCTTCTCTGTGCCTGTTCACATTGCTTCGCAAGAATCGCTTTTGTGCAGAAAACAGTAACACTTGTTCAGAACGAAAGAAAGCACAGAGCCCCAGATTCTATGTTATCCTGGAGAGCTTGCAGAGCACTGGGGAAAGGCAGGCAGAGAATTCCCTGCTAGCACCTTCTCTGTACCTGTTCACATTGCTTCGCAGAATCGCTTTTGTGCAGAAAACAGTAACACTTGTTCAGAACGAAAGAAAGCACAGAGCCCCAGATTCTGTGTTGTCCTGGAGAGCTTGCACAGCACTGGGGAAAGGCAGGCAGAGAATTCCCTGCTAGCACCTTCTATGCGCCTGGGAAGCAGAAGTGTTCACATTGCTTCGCAGAATCGCTTTTGTGCAGAAAACAGTAACACTTGTTCAGAAGGAAAGAAAGCACAGAGCCCCAGATTTTATGTTGTCCTGGAGAGCTTGCAGAGCACTGGGGAAAGGCAGGCAGAGAATTCCCTGCTAGCACCTTCTCTGTGCCTGTTCACATTGCTTCGCAGAATCGCTTTTGTGCAGAAAATAGTAACACTTGTTCAGAAAGAAAGAAAGCATGAGCCCCAGATTTTATGTTGTCCTGGAGAGCTTGCAGAGCACCGGGGAAAGGCAGGCAGAGAATTCCCTGCTAGCACCTTCTCTGTGCCTGTTCACATTGCTTCGCAGAATCACTTTTGTGCAGAAAACAGTAACACTTGTTCAGAACGAAAGAAAGCACAGAGCCCCGGATTCTATGTTGCCCTGGAGAGCTTGCACAGCACTGGGGAAAGGCAGGCAGAGAATTCCTTGCTAGCACCTTCTCTGTGCCTGGGAAGCAGAAGTGTTCACATTGCTTCGCAGAATCGCTTTTGTGCAGAAAACAGTAACACTTGTTCAGAACGAAAGAAAGCACAGAGCCCCAGATTCTGTGTTGTCCTGGAGAGCTTGCAGAGCACTGGGGAAAGGCAGGCAGAGAATTCCCTGCTAGCACCTTCTCTGTGCCTGGGAAGCAGAAGTGTTCACATTGCTTCGCAGAATCGCTTTTGTGCAGAAAACAGTAACACTTGTTCAGAAGGAAAGAAAGCACAGAGCCCCAGATTTGCTGTTGTCTTGGAGAGCTTGCAGAGCACTGGGGAAAGGCAGGCAGAGAATTCCCTGCTAGCACCTTCTCTGTGCCTGTTCACATTGCTTGGCAGAATCGCTTTTGTGCAGAAAACAGTAACACTTGTTCAGAAGGAAAGAAAGCACGAGCCCCGGATTCTATGTTGCCCTGGAGAGCTTGCACAGCACTGGGGAAAGGCAGGCAGAGAATTCCTTGCTAGCACCTTCTCTGTGCCTGGGAAGCAGATGTGTTCACATTGCTTCGCAGAATCGCTTTTGTGCAGAAAACACTAACACTTGTTCAGAATGAAAGAAAGCACAGAGCCCCAAATTTTATGTTGTCCTGGAGAGCTTGCAGAGCACTGGGGAAAGGCAGGCAGAGAATTCCCTGCTAGCACCTTCTCTGTGCCTGTTCACATTGCTTCGCAGAATCGCTTTTGTGCAGAAAACACTAACACTTGTTCAGAACGAAAGAAAGCACAGAGCCCCAGATTCTATGTTGTCCTGGAGAGCTTGCAGAGCACTGGGGAAAGGCAGGCAGAGAATTCCCTGCTAGCACCTTCTCTGTGCCTGTTCACATTGCTTCGCAGAATCGCTTTTGTGCAGAAAACACTAACACTTGTTCAGAACGAAAGAAAGCATGAGCCCCAGATTTGCTGTTGTCCTGGAGAGCTTGCAGAGCACTGGGGAAAGGCAGGCAGAGAATTCCCTGCTAGCACCTTCTCTGTGCCTGGGAAGCAGAAGTGTGCACATTGCTTCGCAGAATCGCTTTTGTGCAGAAAACAGTAACACTTGTTCAGAACGAAAGAAAGCACAGAGCCCCAGATTTTATGTTGTCCTGGAGAGCTTGCAGAGTACTGGGGAAAGGCAGGCAGAGAATTCCCTGCTAGCACCTTCTCTGTGCCTGTTCACATTGCTTCGCAGAATCGCTTTTGTGCAGAAAACACTAACACTCGTTCAGAATGAAAGAAAGCACAGAGCCCCAGATTTTATGTTGTCCTGGAGAGCTTGCAGAGCACTGGGGAAAGGCAGGCAGAGAATTCCCTGCTAGCACCTTCTCTGTGCCTGTTCACATTGCTTCGCAGAATCGCTTTTGTGCAGAAAACACTAACACTTGTTCAGAACGAAAGAAAGCATGAGCCCCAGATTTGCTGTTGTCCTGGAGAGCTTGCAGAGCACTGGGGAAAGGCAGGCAGAGAATTCCCTGCTAGCACCTTCTCTGTGCCTGGGAAGCAGAAGTGTTCACATTGCTTCGCAGAATCGCTTTTGTGCAGAAAACAGTAACACTTGTTCAGAACGAAAGAAAGCACAGAGCCCCAGATTTTATGTTGTCCTGGAGAGCTTGCAGAGTACTGGGGAAAGACAGGCAGAGAATTCCCTGCTAGCACCTTCTCTGTGCCTGTTCACATTGCTTCGCAGAATCGCTTTTGTGCAGAAAACAGTAACACTTGTTCAGAACGAAAGAAAGCATGAGCCCCAGAATTTATGTTGTCCTGGGGAGCTTGCAGAGCACTGGGGAAAGGCAGGCAGAGAATTCCCTGCTAGCACCTTCTCTGTGCCTGTTCACATTGCTTGGCAGAATCGCTTTTGTGCAGAAAACAGTAACCCTTGTTCAGAACGAAAGAAAGCACAGAGCCCCAGATTCTATGTTGTCCTGGAGAGCTTGCAGAGCACTGGGGAAAGGCAGGCAGAGAATTCCCTGCTAGCACCTTCTCTGTGCCTGGGAAGCAGAAGTGTTCACATTGCTTGGCAGAATCGCTTTTGTGCAGAAAACAGTAACACTTGTTCAGAAAGAAAGAAAGCACAGAGCCCCAGATTTGCTGTTGTCCTGGAGAGCTTGCAGAGCACTGGGGAAAGGCAGGCAGAGAATTCCCTGCTAGCACCTTCTCTGTGCCTGTTCACATTGCTTCGCAGAATCGCTTTTGTGCAGAAAACAGTAACACTTGTTCAGAAAGAAAGAAAGCATGAGCCCCAGATTTTATGTTGTCCTGGAGAGCTTGCAGAGCACCGGGGAAAGGCAGGCAGAGAATTCCCTGCTAGCACCTTCTCTGTGCCTGTTCACATTGCTTCGCAAGAATCGCTTTTGTGCAGAAAACAGTAACACTTGTTCAGAACGACAGAAAGCACAGAGCCCCAGATTCTATGTTGTCCTGGAGAGCTTGCAGAGCACTGGGGAAAGGCAGGCAGAGAATTCCTTGCTAGCACCTTCTCTGTGCCTGGGAAGCAGAAGTGTTCACATTGCTTGGCAGCATCGCTTTTGTGCAGAAAACACTAACACTTGTTCAGAAGGAAACAAAGCACAGAGCCCCAGATTCTATGTTGTCCTGGAGAGCTTGCAGAGCACTGGGGAAAGGCAGGCAGAGAATTCCCTGCTAGCACCTTCTCTGTGCCTGTTCACATTGCTTCGCAGAATCGCTTTTGTGCAGAAAACACTAACACTTGTTCAGAACGAAAGAAAGCATGAGCCCCAGATTTGCTGTTGTCCTGGAGAGCTTGCAGAGCACTGGGGAAAGGCAGGCAGAGAATTCCCTGCTAGCACCTTCTCTGTGCCT